>NC_092060.1:924000-1232000 GCF_039877785.1 Chaetodon trifascialis
TCAGGAAGCACTCAATAAATTTTCATTGCTACGCAGATGATACCCAGCTATATTTATCAATGAAGTTGGAAGAAACCAGTCAGTTAACTAGACTACAAGCATGTCTTCGTCACATAAAGACCTGGATGACCTGCAATTTTCTGATGCCAAACTCAGACAAAACTGAAGTTATAGTAGTAGGCCCTAAACATCTTAGAAAGTCACTTTCTGATGACTTAGCAGCTATGGATGGCATTGCGCTGGCCTCCAGCACCACTGTAAAGAATCTGGGAGTCATCTTTGACCAAGACATGTCCTTTCACTCCCATGTAAAACAAATTTCAAGGACTGCCTTTTTTCACCTACGTAATATCGCAAAAATCAGGCATATTTTGTCTCAAAATGATGCAGAAAAACTAGTCCATGCATTCGTAACTTCCAGGCTGGATTATTGCAATTCCTTACTATCAGGCTGCCCAAATTCGTTGCTGAATATTCTCCAGTTGCTCCAGAACGCTGCAGCACGTGTTCTGACAAAAACCAGGAAGAGAGATCATATTTCTCCAATACTAGCCACTCTGCACTGGCTCCCTGTAAAGTTTAAAATAGAGTTTAAAATTCTCCTCCTTACTTACAAAGCCATAAATGGCCAGGCACCTTCTTATCTTAAAGAGCTCATAGTACCTTATTGCCCACTCGAACACTGCGTTCCCAGAATGCAGGTCTACTTATGGTTCCTAAAGTCTCAAAAAGCAGAACAGGAGTCAGAGCATTTAGCTATCAAGCTCCTCTCCTGTGGAACCATCTTCCAGTCTTTGTCCGGGAGGCAGACACTGTCTCTACATTTAAGAGTAGGCTTAAAACAAATAAATTGAATTGAATTGAATTGAATTGAATTGAATTGAACTGAATTGAATTGAATTGAATCAGAAATGATCCAGACTCTTGCATTCTAACGTCACCAACAAAGATGGTGGATGACAACTGATCTGCATACATACACGCAGAATAAGCAATATGCCAGGGAATAAGGGGGGACTTTCTACATTGATGGAAGTAAATGGTTCCTATGGACAAACAGGGATTCGCTAGTTAGCACCTTTTCTGTAGTTCAACACGACAAACAGCACATCTGCAGTTAAAATCACTGAGGAGTAATGATGCTTGAAGACCACAGGTTCCAACAGAACCATTGGAACAACCACCATTGAACAGAGGCAGTGGTCTACAACACCACCTATCCGTCATTTACAATGAGACCTGAGATCCCTCCCAAGGTGACTTGACAGCCACTCATATCAGGACCAGTCTTGTGACCCTAACTACCCACGTGATGGCAGGGTGGGTAATGATCCTGCAAGAGGATAAATGCCTGGGACTCCCCACGAGTCAGTTAGGCCTGAAGAGGCCTCTTGGGTAGAGGCAAAAGGTCTTCTAGAATCTCAGTTGATCCAGTTGCCTTTGTAAAGCACTTAGAAGTACCATGACCTGAATGAATGAGAATCTTCACAGACTTAACCTTAACCTAAAGTTAAGGTTAAGTACTGGTGTTACCTTGGCAGGTTAATACCAACCTGCCAAGGGACAAAGGATGGAAATTAGCTGCTTGCTACAATCCTATGTATTTACACGAAAGTGTCTATTAATATGTATTGTCCCTGATGTTTTTCATTAAATAAATCTAAATTCTATCCTAACCTTTCAAACCGAGTCTTAACCTTGAAACACCCCTTTGAAGTTGCGAGGACTCGCCAAAACATTCTCACATTCCAAAAATGTCCACAGTCTGTTGGTTAAAAACTTGTTCTGGATCCTCTCCATGTAGCAAGTACAAGTAAAAAAACACATCCCACTAAAGCTGAAGGTCATTTTAATAAATCCTTTTGTCCTAAGCAGTGATATACATCTACTTCCACTGACAAATTAAGTATGCCTTGATTACATTTTTTAACATCAGTTACCACAAGGCCTTTCATTTGCATCTCATGAACATCACATTACTTCCTGCATTAAGATTTAAGATTTAAGATTTAAGATTTACTTTTTTTGATCACTGCACACACATGCTACAGGGAGGAGACTGCACACACGCCATGCTTCGTGAAATTATTTTCTCCGCATTTGACCCATCCTCGGTTCGTCGTTCCTCCGCGGCAGACCAGGAGCGGTGGGCTGCCAGCTGCCAGCCAATGCCGGTGCCTGCGCCCGGGGACCCATCCTTTTTTCGTCACTGTTGGTCAGGCGGTGATCTTCTTGCATGTTTTTAGTGGGGGTTATTAAGGAGGAAACCCCGGGTGAACACGGGGAGAACATGCAAACTCCACACAGAAAGGCCCTCTTTTTCCTCGAGCAGCAGGCACTGAAGATATGGTGGAAACACCACCAGCGCCCACAGCGGGATTCGTTCTTATTAGTGAACAATAACGGCTAGTGCAAATTAGCTGCATGAGACTGATATTCAGAGGAGAAAGGTCTACATAAATGTGGATTGTTTGTGATGGATACAAAAAAAAAAATGAAGAAAATAGAGACTGATTTAAAAGCACCCACGGCCAACAATACATAAAGAGTTAGTGTACATTCTTACCCTTGACCAATCTCACTCCTCATGCCTAAACATGACCCAACCAACAAAGGCAGCATCTGGTAGCCAATCAGAGGCGGAGTAGGATAGACTTTGCAATCCTGGGAAAAAAATATGGCAATATGGCTCATGCAATTGGCAATTCAGAGCCTGTTTTTTGGTTTATATTTGCTTTCGTTTTGGCAAAGTGGCACCATTAAAACAATGCAGAATTAGCCATTTACATTTTCTGTTTGCAATATACATGGACATACAGACAACTATCACTGGATTACTTTGATACTGAATAAAACTTAAAAACCTGATTATTCTAAGGCAAGTTCTGAAGCATCTTTTTTCTGTGATTTCTTACGGTGATTTATGTGCATTTATTCACTGTGGACATCAGAGATAATAATTTTCAATATCAAAATAATCTTGCTTGAGTTGTGCAATTCATCACAGCGAATATCAAGTCATCAATTTTTGTCAGATTCATTGCAAAGATTTGCTGCAGATGTAATGCAGGATCACATTCATCAAAATACACATTTGTACATTTTTATAGAATGTTTTCTTTTCTCAAAATAAAAAAAGATACCACTCACCTGCAATGCAATATAAAATACTAGAAGAACCAGTATCTAGAAAAAAATGTTTTGAAATGATTTTAAAAAAATGCATGATGCATTAATTAACTCATAAGAACACTATTACAAGTTGCCAGTAACAATTCAAATTCTTTATTCTGACTTTCAATTAATAATTATTAGTTAAATTTCAAAATGAAATGGCAAAAAATCCATTTCCATTCAGATTTTATTTTCCAGTGTGTAATGTATCATTCCATCTCACAGTTAATTTGCTTCCCACTTCCCACTACCCACACAGTCAACAATCTATTTTTGATTTTCTGTCTTTTTGTTTATTCATTTCAAACAGGTTGAAAACTTATTTTCATGAAAACTGACAACAAACTGACCTGAAGATTACATGCAGTGTTTAAAAATCAATATCATCATCAAGAGAGAGATTATCATGCTGATTATATTTAATAAATGAGAAAAATAAAATATTGAGAGAACTATGGTTTTATGTCCCTGCTGTGGTCAGAATCAAAGCCAAGGAGAACAACAGTAGATGTATCAAATGTGCAAAGGCAGTCATTTTTGTTTTTTTATCATTTGAAGAAAAGCAAGAACATGTCATCATGTTTCATTGGATACCAAATCAACACAACACACAGGGGGTTAGACAGCAGAAACACAGTACTCAGTCCAGAGACCCTGCCTGCTCTGAGGAAACACTTTTGAAGTTTAAACCTAGTATCTTTAAGCTATACATACATATTTATGTATGTGTCGCATTTCGTGCACTATGAAATATTGAAATGTACCACATAGTATGCTATCTGAACCAAATAAGCCAAGCTGTTACCATTCTTACTGTAACTGCGTTGTTATAAACATCTCTGAGGCCTCTCGTTTCAGAATATGTTCTGGCTGAAAGACTAGTGGTTGAACACTGTGGCAAGCCTGCAGTAACAGAATTAAAAAGGTGTAGCTAATTAAAAATAATGGGCAACTTTACTGGGATCAGTCATCCTCTCCACACACAATTATTTTTTTATTATAAAATCAGTTTATCTGTGCTCAACAGACCTTTATCTAAATGTATGTATCTAAATGTATATATGTCTCAGCAGACAAGATCTTAACAGCCATACTTTATGCAGATGCTTCTGGTCGGCCGTGGATAGGCATTAGGCATTGATGTTTCTAACGTCCAGCCACAGGTTGTGGTGCTGTTACTGGGAGGAAAGGGTTTCAGTCTGCCACAGCTATTGGAGGTTGGGATACTTCAAGTGGAATCGGTTGAATGCATCATATATGGCCTGTCTGGAAATAAAACAGATGTGCCATCACTTCTAAAACAACACAGCAAGAGGTAGTATGGCAAAGAAAAGATCATGTACAAAAATTATTGTAGTCCCAAGTCAAGCCAAAGTGCAAAACTTTGTGCTTTGAGTATATTAGGTGAAGAGACTACTCCTGAACAGTCTCTTCAAATAATTAGCGTGTTTGAAAATGTGTATTGACTTGTTTTAAATAATCTTTAGAGGCAAAACGATCAGGTGTGCCTTGCTACGTTATTTCTGTGGTCTGGTGTTTGAATCCCTTCTGAAATCCCTTTGGGGAAAAGCTTTCAACATTTGCAACAATTATTACAAAGATTACAGATTCAAGATGTCTGATGTGTTGTTTTTGTTGGCTTTAGACAGTTAATTTGATAGTTTTGAATATCTAATTAATGTTGGCAATCAGCAGTTACAATCTGAACATTAAATAAGCTGAAAAAGACATTGAAATGTTAATTAAACATGTATCTGACATTGAAATACTAGCTGTCTTTTAGACATTTGTACCTTAGTTCACAGACAAAACATATTGCATTTCTTGTCTCTACTTCACAATAAAAGTCAACTCATGGCTTGCCAGTTGCTTTTAATGTGAAGCTGCAGCAGCAGGAATATATATCAATGTTTTCATCAATGGCAGAGAGGCTCAATGACCATTCAGCAACAGTGACATAGTGACGTCATAGAGACTTACCTCAAGTCTCAGTTATTTGTTGTAATGGGAGAATTCTCCTCATCCGCGAACCCCTCTCATGTATTGTACCCCAGGGGCCAATTCTTGATCACATACTATTTACATGCTTCCTATGTGTCAGCTAATCAATAGGTATATGTTAGATGGATGACACACAACTTTATGTTCCAATGACTGGTAGCAAAATAGACATATGCAGTGTCTCTCTGGCCTGTCTCTATGATATCAAATGCTGATTATCAAAAAATTCAGTGAGTCCGAATCTGAGGTTTTATTAGGTCCCCCATATCTGACTGTGACTTAAAAAAATTGTGGAGACCTGTCCTCCAATGTCAAGCATTCCACCTGCAGTTTGAGAGTGATCTTTCACTCTGTTTTGTCATACTAAACATCTCCTGCACTCATCGGGCACAGGACCCCCCTAACTGTAAGTAAATACAGTAAAAATAAATAAAAATAGCAATAAATTAGTACTGAAATTTGAGTCCTTCTCTCAAACTCCCTTTTATTTTCAGTGGTGTAACTGGGAAACTGAACATGCTTGTCAACACAGAAGTAGATCATAAGATTGTGATGTTTTTCCTTTTGAAACACGTCTGCTTGTAGCAGCTCCAATGCGCACATGATTTCCTCTTTGCCTGTCGATGCTATAGTAGGCTACAGTTTTGAGTGTTGTACTATTACTCATGATGTGCAACCAATCAGTGCTTGGTTGGGATTGTAAAAGTGTGTAAAAGCCGATAAACGGTCAAACTGTAATACAGATGACTGACTGAGGAACAAGTCATGACACTCTAGTCAACACCTTTGGGCTTTACTGTCATGTGACCTGTTGCTACTAGGAAAAGAAAGGAGTGATAACAGTGTTACAGGGTTTTACAGGCCAAGCTAATCATTATACAGACTATTTATTCCTACATAATTAGTCAGACACCAGACGTCATGCTACAAAGGAGACAAATATAAAGTGTGTCTGTAGCTAAATATTCACCAACTGTGTTTTTCTAGGCACTGTTTCACTCCATACCTCACACCATACCTGACCACACCAGTCTTTTGATATTCTTTGAGTCATTAGTTTACCTGAAGATGTTTTGTTTAAACAGGTATGCACTGATGTGTCCTCCATTCAGATATCTGACTTCACATCCTGGCCAGATCTCCTGCAGACTGAGGACCCCTGTGCGAGGGATGTAGGCATCCTCTTTGGCCTGGACCACAATGATGAGACTGGTGTCTACAGGGACTAGGACAGATGGAAGGACAGATTACAATTACATCGTGCCACTGGGACATGTCATACATAAACACAATATTCAGTATCATGGATGACAAATTGATGTCCTATTCAAACATGTAGTAAATTGCTGCTCCCTTGTAAACCAGAGTACAGCCTCAGATCCTCAAGCATGGCATGAATATCTGAGGTTTGCAGAACCAGTGACATATTTTAAATCACCACTCAGCCAACCACCCAATCAGCAGTGACCCATGTGTCCATTGCGCTGACACCATAGTGTGTGGATCGATCCAGATTGATTGTCATCATCACGCAGTAACATACCCTGACGTCCGGAAAGAGACACACTAGACTGTCCTAGCTAAATTATCTAAATAGGTACATTTCATCAAGCTCCAAAGGATATCTAAGTTTGGATAATGTTGCATAACCAAAAGGAATCATCCAAGAGGCCTGTTGTTTTTGTTATTTCAACATTTCTGAGAAAATCCAAAAATCTAAAAAAAAATGCATCTGCTAGCATTGCCATAGCCAGTGAGCCGCCATGCACACACTGGACGCTGCCAACTCACCTGGAGAGGTGGAACAATTGCTAAACAAGGCATACAAAGATCGCTGACCTTCCTGAAGACATTGAGCGGATGTCGGACGAGCTGCAGAGGAAGGATTCCCTGCTGACCACCATCAGGTCTCGTCTGCTGACAATGACCAGCTGGCTGGAGACATCATGGACAGGTGAGCCCGCATCACAAAACACCACCTCTCCACTAGGGCACACAGTTCTCTGGGAACCGTCCTCCTCCTGTCAACAACCCGCCTGCTCCACTCCAAGCAAGGGGACTCCCTAGACCCAAATGGTCGTCCACAGGTGGAAGAGGGCTCCAAGTGGGACCCATGGCAGGGCCCCTTCTCTCCCGTGCCTGCCACTCTTCAACATGTATGGCCTGGGACCAGCACCAGAAAACTGCATCTGTTTCTGTGGCCACAGACATCATGCCCCTGTTGATGCCCACCACAGCCTTCCCTCCACTCACGGCTAGCTGCCCTCCAGCAGGTGGATGTCCAACAGGGGGCCGTCCACCTCTGCTATCCTGCTCCTCATCCCAGTGCAGGCGGCTGGTTAAGGACGCAGTGTGCTGACACTCCTCCCATTCTCCCAACCAGGCAAGGGATCACACCCGGGGTCCTAGTGTGGATGGCAGGGTGGCTGAGCTGGCTTGCCCCCCAAAGATCAAGTGGACACTCCCACAACCCCCCCGACAACCCTCGTCGTCAGGGACTCCATTGTGAGGCACGTCCGCTTGAGGGGGGCATTCACCTTGTCCTTCCCCGGAAAATCCTGGATATCCTGAGCTTGCATCTGCAGGCAAAAAGGATTATTATCCACGCAGGAGCGAACAACATCGCCAGGCAGCAGTCCGAACTTTTAAAGCGGGACTTCACCCACTTTTTTAACACCCACCTCACCCAGCCCCACCCCCACCTGTAGCAGAGGGATAGGCAGCTTCAGCAGGCTGCTCAGCCTCAACACCTGGCTCTCCTCTGCCTGTAACTCTCACCATATTGGCTTCATTGATAACTTTGATGCCTTTTGGGAGAGACAGCATATTTTGGGGCTCGACGGATTTCACCAGAACAGAGCAGGTGTCCGCTTGCTGTCCGCCAACCTGGCATACGGTGTGCAGCATGCCAATCTCTCCGAACCTGCACCAGCTGATCTGTCCGCACCAATTGATGTCCCCCAGGTCCTTGCTGCTATGCATCAAGTTCCACTTCGAACCACCATACACACAATAGCGGACATGGACCTATTCACACCAACACTTCACTCATTCACGTTATCATTACACTACATCAACACACGAGACACCATCATGCTCACTCGGCAAACTCTAATAACCTCTCCCAAAACACCAACAATCCGCCTCTTCACTTAAGTCACCTGTCACCATCAACATGGAACTTTTTAATGTTTGCTCCCTTTTAAACAAATCTTTTATTATCAATGACCTAGTTTTAGATAATAAGATTGATTGTTTATTTTTAACTAGGGCTGTCAGTTTAACGCGTTAATTAGATTAATTAATTACGCTGCAAATTAACGTGCTATAAAAATTAACGCAATTAATCATGAGTGTAGGGCTGGGCGATAAAAACAATAGCAATATGTCTCGCGATAGACGCGTCGTCAATATCAATAAAAAATGCGTTCGATAAAACACTCGATAATTTTTTTTTCTTCGTCGGAAGAAACCTAAAGTTGCGAAGCGAGGTTGGTTGCATGAACAAAGGGACTCGCTCTCAGGTAACCGAGCAACGTAGGGAGTAATCGCTGATCAGTGAGAGAGACACGCTAACACGCCAATCATGTAACAGTATCGAGTTCGGTTACGCCATGTCGTTGTCACGTGTTTGATGCTCCGTGAGGAGTGAGACGAGAAATAGAAAGTGAGCGCTGCAGCGAGCGAAGAAATCGTCGATAGAACAGGGAAAGTCAGCTCGACAGTATGGAGTTTTTTGGATTTTATAAGTCGGACCGTAGTCAGACCGATGTGGTCTGTAACTTATGCAAGACTGTCGTCCCCACCAAGACCGGTAATACCACAAACTTGTTTAACCACCTTAGCCGCGCTCACTCTTTGGAGCGCAGCTGTATTCGCCAACGTCCGCCAACCGCAGCACCACCGCACAAGCAGCTGACCACCATGCAGAGGTATCTGCTTCAGTGCCTGATGACAAATCATCTAAAAGGCACGAAGACGTAACGGAGGCAGCGGCATATCGTATAGCTAAAGACATGCTTCACTGAGCACTGATGAGAAGCCAGGTTATAAACATCTCTTACACGTGCTTTAAAAACAAAAAAACAACAACAACAACAAAAAAACACACACTTGCAATAAAAATATATTTGAATAGTTCATGTTTGTTTAGAGTAAGAAGAGTGACTAAAGTTGTTCATATGTCTAGGCTGGTTTTACAATTCAGTCAAGTCCACCTCAGTTTCTGCTATGTTTCCAAAACACTGCACATATCTGAAAACATTTTATTCACCAGAAGGTGAATTAGCTTGTGAACTTTCTGCACTAAACCTGCAGAAAAAAAGTTCCCAGGTTTCTCTCTGCTTACATTTTTACACTTTTTTTTTACATTTATTATTTGTGTTTTCCATGGTTGTGTTGACATTTCCTTTCCTTTCTGCCTTGATAGCTGAGGGGATTATAATCAGAGGAAGGTTCAATTTAAAATAAAAATGTTTAAATTGAATGTATTTTTCTCCCGGTCCTTATTTTAAATAGGTCATAAAAAAAATCAATAATTATCGATATGACCAATATAAAACACTTATATCGCAATAGAGTTTTCAGCCATATCGCCCAGCCCTACATGAGTGGCAAGTCAATGTGCAAGCATTTTAAATTTGGCCCTTTGAGTGACCCGTAGGCTGCAGTGGCAGGTCGCATCCTACCTGCGCCACTAGTCAAAAGCAGGGTGACAACAGACATGGATGAACGGCAAGTTTATTTATAAAAAGAACAAAGACGGGACTATTAACAAGAACGCAGTGATTTGTACCTTGTGTAAAAAAGACTTTTCCTATCACCGTTGCAGCTCCAGCCTGAATTATCATTTCAACGCTAAACATGTAGTTGCTGCTAGTGCCGCTAGTGCTACCGTGAGCTCACTCCGCCAACCCACACTTGCTGAGTTAGGAAAATGAATGAGCAAAGCCACGACAGAAAAACTGACAAACTCAATCGCAAAGTGGGTTGCTGCTGATTGCAGGCTGATTTCAATCATGAAAGACAAGGGCCTAAAAGAGGCATTTCAGATAGCGTCATCTGACTCTAATTTCCAGCTACCGTCGAGAACTACAGTGATGAAAAGAATTCACCAGCTGTAATGTGAATGTCAGTGAATTGTAATGTCCTAGAATTCAAATTCTTTATTTGGGGACCTTTAGCAGATATGAGATTAAAATGCAATTAATTAGATTAATTAATTACAAATCCTGTAATTAATTAGATTAATTTTTTTAATCGCCTGACAGCACTATTTTTTGTGGCTGGTACAGACGCGCCAGTTGTTCTCACTGAGGCCTCCCCACCAAATTTAAACTTCGATTTTTATCAATAATCACCACTTACAATTTTATCATTATATCCAGTGATTTTAACTTGCACACAGACAATCCATCAGACCACATGTCCAGAGAGTTTTTAAACCTCCTCAGCTGCATGGATTTTACACAACATGTCACACAGCCGACTCACAACGGGGACACACCCTGGATCTGGTCATTAGCCACAACCTCTCAGTCCTCTGTTGTTGACCTGGCTGTGTCTGACCATTACTGCGCGTTTTTTAGTATCACCCATTTAAACATTTTCCAGTTTCTTTACCTTCACCTTGTGATTTTATTGTTGATGATTTTAACAGTAAAGACAAGCACAGATATTGTTGTTCCCCCAGTTTTAAAGAAAGCCCCAACCAAGCATACAACGCAATGGAAAAATGAAGACATCAAAAAACTGAAGATAAATTGCAGGCATAGAGAAAATGGAGGAAAAATTAAAATAACAATTAATTACCAGATGTACTGTGAGCAACTAAAAATATATAACAAGGCTCTGAGAGAAGCAGGACTGCACCTTCAAAAATTGTTAATGACCTCAGGTGCAATTTGGACACACACAAGCTTCAGTCCTCGTGCTACTGGATCTAAGTGCTGCTTTCAATACAGCAGATCACACTATTCTTTTAAGCAGCCTCAGACACCTGGTTGGCCTCTCTGGCACTGTTCTTAAGTGGTTCACTTCCTATCTCACAGAGAGAAAATTCCTGGTAAGTTTGGATACATGCTCCTCGAGAATACATGAAATAAAATGTGGTGTGCCCAAAGGATCAATTTTAGGCCAGATTCTTTTAAATTTATATAAAAGAATCTCCTGATGACACTGGGCCACTTGATGCCCTTTTTACCTGTATTTTAGGCATCAAATCCTGGATGGCAGAAAACTTCCAACAGCTAAACCAGGACAAAACCTAAGTTTTGTCCTGAGGCCCAGAGAGTGAAACTATTACCAAAACTGCAAACATTGTCTTTAAATCCGTCCAAGCATGTAAAAAAATCTGGGCGTCATTTTTGACTGAGTTCAATTTTATTCCACACATTAAATATATTACAAAAACAGGATTTTAGCATTTAAACTATATAGCCAGAGTCCACCCATTTCTCTCTTGGGCAAACACGGATATGCTGATGCATGCTTTTATCTCTAGTCGAATTGATTATTGCAATGCCCTGCTTTCTGGTCTTCCTAAAAGAAACATCACAAGTTTACAACTTCTAAAGAACTCAGCTGCACGTGTGCTTACGAGGACCAGAAGGCAGGCGCATATTACACCAGTTTTAGAATCACTGCATTGGCTCCCTGTGTGTTTCAGGATTGATTTTAAGGTTGTCTTAATGGTTTTTAAATGTCTTTGGGGTCTTGGGCCTTCTTATCTTTCAGAATTGCTTTTACCTTATGCAGCCTTGCTGACCCTCAGGTCCTCCAACACCAGCCTTTTATCTATTCCCAGAGTAAATAAAATAACGTACAGTAAGGCATCTTTCCAGTTTTATGGCCCCAGATTGTGGAACAGCCTGCCGGAGGACCTGAGGGCCGCAGAGAATGTTGAAACCTTTAGGAACAGGCTCAAGACCGACCTAGTTAATTTGGCTTTTAACTCATGTTCTTAATATACATTCTTATAATCTATACTTTTATTTTGGCTTTTAACTAAATGTTTTTCTATGTTTATATATGGTTATTTTAGCTTTTATTAATGTTCTTAAATATTTTTATTTTCTATGTTTTTATACTTTTATCCCATATATGCGCATGCGTCGACCGCGCGTGCAGCCTGTTGCAGTCGCTCCTGTTTCTTTTCTTAGTTTTTACAATTCTTTTGCTCTATTCTTTATTATCAATATATTGCAACGTAAGGACCGTCATTTGAAGCTGTGCCCTCTCCAAACATGCTGGCTGAGAGAGTTCTGGTTTGTTTTTTCACTTTGAAAATACTACTCTCACTGGGACACAGCACCGATGTGCAGCGCATTGTTTACACCAGAGATCAGCTGATCGCGCTGAGGCCGGCCGGCTTGTCAGCTAGAACAACAGAGATCCCCGCTGAAATCTGGAGAAAAACATACAGAGGATGCAGGGGAGGACAGAAACAGCGGAGGAAAAGAGCAGGGTCGAGACAAAAGAGGTTTACGGAGAAGAGGAGGTATAAGCCGTGTCTCCCCTCTCTCATCATGGGCAACGTGCGGTCGCTGGCGAACAAGGCGGACGAGCTAACAGCACTCGCCAGGAGTCAAAGGGAGTATCGGGAGTGCAGTCTGATCTGTTTTTCGGAAACATGGTTGCATTCGGACATACCCGACGACAACGTCTCCACCAGTGGCTTTCAGACTGTTCGGGCCAACCGGGACTGCACCCAGAGCGGTAAGCGTAAAGATGGGGGGCTCGCTGTTCTAGTCAACAACCGTTGGTGTAATCCTGGTCACATTACCATCAAGGAATGTATTTGTTGCCCGGACATTGAACTGCTGGCTGTTGGACTCAGGCCATATTATTTGCACAGGGAGTTTTCACATGCCATCATCGTTGCTGTTTACATCCCCCCCTCTGCCAACCCGACGTCGGCATGTGACGTCATTCACTCCGCCGTGGCCCGTCTGCAAACCCAACACCCGAGTGCATTCATCGCTATCTCGGGTGACTTCATCCACGTCACCGTGGAAAGAACACTGCCCAATTTCACGCAGTATGTGAGCTGTCCCACATGAGAGGAGAGAACCCTGGACTTGCTGTATGCTAACGTCAAGGGTGCATACAGCTGCTCTCCCCTCCCCCCTCTGGGCAGGTCAGATCACAACCTTGTGCACCTCACTCCCTCTTATGTGCCTCTGGTGAAAAGTCAGCCTACGACCACGAGGACAGTGAGGAGATGGTCTGAGAAGAGCTTGGTCTGTACCAGCTCTATATGGAAAGTGTCCTGAGACAACTTCTGTCGTGATTTGGCGCTATACAAATAAAATAAAATTGAATAAAATTGAAAATTGAAAAATATCAGACACTACAGGGCTGTTTTGAGGTGACAGACTGGCAGGCACTCTGTGAGCCGCATGGGGAGGACATTGATGGGCTCACAGAGTACATCACGGACTACATCACCTTCTGTGTGGACTCCACTGTCCCATCCAAGACTGTCCATTGTTATCCAAACAACAAGCCGTGGGTGACAAAGGACATCAAAGACATCCTCAATCAGAAGAAGAGGGCCTTCAGGGCGGGTAACAGGGAGGAGGTGAGAACGATACAGAGGGAACTAAAAGTGAGAATCAGGGAGGCTAAGGAGAAATACAGGACAAAGCTGGAGTGGAAACTCCAGCAAAACAACTTGAGAGAGGTCTGGAGTGGTATGAGGACCATTACTGGCTTCGGGACAAGCAGCAGAGGAGTTGAAGGCAGCATTGACAAGGCAAACGAGCTGAATTTGTTTTATAATAGATTTGACACTGCAGGCCTGGCTCATGCTGCCTCTGACTCCGCTGCTGTCTGTCCTGGACGACCATCATCAACCACTCCCCCCCCCCCCCCCTCCTTCTCCTTCTCCCCCTCCTCCTCACACCCCCCATCTTCCTGTGAGAGCCCTCTTCACACCTCCTCAGACTGCCAGACTATCCTCACTCACCAACTTGAGGATTACACCACACCTCCCCCACCTGCCACCTCCACAGTGTGCTTCACTGCTGACCAGGTGAGAAGACAGCTGATGAGACTCCACTCTAACAAAGCTCCAGGCCCTGATGGTGTCAAGTCTCCAGAGGGTCCCCATGCTGTGGAAGACGTCGTGCCTTGTTCCTGTGCCAAAGACATCACGGACCTGTGGCATTGACCTCCCACATTATGAAGACTCTGGAGAGACTCGTCCTGGAACAGCTCCGGCCCCTGGTCAAGCCACTGTTGGACCCCCTCCAGTTCGCCTATCAGCCCCGACTTGGAGTTGAGGACGCCATCATCTACCTGCTCAACCGTGTCTACGCCCACCTGGACAAGCCGGCGAGCACTGTGAGAGTCATGTTTTTTGACTTCTCCAGTGCATTCAACACCATTCGTCCAGCTCTACTGGGTGACAAGCTGACAGCGATGCAGGTGGACGCCACCCTGGTGTCCTGGATTGTGGACTACCTGACTGGCAGACCACAGTATGTGCGCCTGCAACACTGTGTGTCAGACAGAGTGGTCAGCAACACTGGGGCCCCGCAGGGGACTGTTCTCTCTCCCTTCCTCTTCACCCTCTACACCACGGACTTCAACTATTGCACAGAGACCTGCCACCTTCAGAAGTTTTCTGATGACTCTGCGATAGTTGGATGTATCAGCAAGGGCGATGAGGATGAGTACAGGGCTGCTGTGGACAACTTTGTCACGTGGTGTGAGCAGAACCATCTGCAACTAAATGTGACAAAGACTAAGGAACTGGTAGTGGACCTGAGGAGAGCCAAGGCACCTGTGACTCCTGTTTCCATCCAGGGGGTCGTTGTGGACATAGTGGAGGATTATAAGTACCTGGGGGTTCATATTGACAATAATCTGGACTGGGCAAAGAACACTGACGCTCTCTACAGGAAGGGCCAGAGTTGTCTCTATTTCCTGAGGAGACTGAGGTCCTAAACATCTGCCGGACTATGCTCAGGATTTTTTATGAGTCTGTGGTGGCAAGTGCAATTCTCTATGCTATTGCGTGCTGGGGCAGCAGGCTGAGGATGGCAGACGCCAACAGACTCAACAAACTGATCCGCAAGGCCAGTGACATTGTGGGGATGGAGTGTGACTCTCTGACGGTGGTGTCAGAGAGGAGGATGCTGAGTAAGCTAAGGACTATCATGGACAATGTCTCACACCCACTTCATGATGTGCTGGCCAGGCACAGGAGTACGTTCAGTAAGAGACTAATACCACCGAAACTGAGGACTGAACGATACAGGAAATCATTCCTGCCTGTGGCCATTAACCTGTACAACTCCTCCCTCTGAATGGCCCTTGGACTTCACTGTCTGGTCTGTTCTGTTGTATATTTTACAATTTCACTTTGCACATCTGATTCCATTTTTCACATTTTTTTGCACATCCAATATACTCAGTATATTACTTATTTTTATTACTGTACATTTCATTGTGATGCATATTTTGTGTTGTATATTTCTTAATTTGTGTTGTATATTTCTTATTTACATATATCTTTAGTATTAATATTCTGTTTCTTAATATTGCCTTTATATATATATTTATTCCTTCTTGTTCTTTCTCTCTTTTTTATTCTTATCTGTAATTCTGTTTTGTGTGGAGCACTGTACAAAAAACAATTTCCCTTCAGGGATCAATAAAGGAATTCTGATTCTGATTCTGATATATCCAGTGTTTCCTCAGTGGGGGCCGTCTGCACTAGGGGCTGTTATCGGCTGGGGGTTAGATGGGGCACACCGTGTGGGGTGGGTGGGGGCTCTGTGGCAGTGCTCCGCTGAAGTGCCGTTGGTCCTCTGCCTGCCTGTAGTTTGAAGGGCACCCGAGCTGTGGCATTCTGGCCTGGGCCGTGGGCAGCCCCCAGTGCCAGCAGTGCTGTCTTTAGCTTCAGCTTGTTCCTCTATTTTCAGCCAGTGTGTGTGTGTGTGTGTGTGTGTGTGTGTGTGTGTGTGTGTGTGTGTGTGAAGGAGAAAGAGAGAGAGAGAATCGTGGGGTGTGGGTCTGGGGTTGGGGTGGGGTGGTGTGTGTGTGTGTGGGGGGGGGGGGTGCTTTTAACATGTAAAGCACTTTGTGCTACATTTTATGTATGAAAAGTGCTCTATAAATAAAGATTGATTGATTGACTCAGTCTTTATTTTCTTTTTCAAAAAAGCTTTATATTGATGCAAGCTACCATTTTATTATTAGTTTTGCTTTCACCTTATTTATACTGAACTTTTTGCCATCTACAGGTACCATACAAAATCTCTTTTGAAACAGACCTGGCGGCAATGACAGCTGAGCTTTGAGGAACAGCTGTGGTTGGGAATCAGAGAGTTGAGACCTTATCAAGAGTTTGCAACCTTAAAGTAAATATGAGGACCTTACTAGTGGACAGTCTCTCCCATCCTCCTCCATGATGACAACCAGTTAGAGGATTAAATGTCCACTTAATACCTCCCTGCATAAGTTCCTCAGTGAGGAACTGAATTGATTCTGCTATCTCAATATGTGCAGTGTTAATTGTTAAGCATGGGAATGTACCTAAATATCTTTCATTTGACTCCTTCCACATTTTCCATTAAATGGACCAAACAGTCTACTCCAACTAAGGTAAGTGATGTTTTATCTGCAGATATCTATCGTGTGACAAATCTGCCATCTATTAGCCACCTGGGCCTCGGGCAAGATCAGTCAACATACATTTCAAAAAGATCTTTCTTATAGCTACACTGGCACTCATAATCCAATATTTCTGGTGTAGTCTTCCATGTGGTTGACCACACATGTGGTTTCTATCACTGTGACCGACTGTGTTGTTGTTGTTGTTGTTGTTGTTTTGACATCAGGATCATCTTTTTCCAGTGGTTCTCTCAACCTATCTATAGCAGCATCAGGAACTGTGGACCAGACATCCATTTTGCATCCTAAAGCAATGACTCAGCTCCAAGTCCACTGAAGGCAAGATCTGCAGGGTCTCATTAGGTGTTCACAATATTTCCACTGAGCTGCATGAGATATTTCAAGGATCTCAGAGAGCCTGCTGGCCACAAATACTTGAAATCTTGCTGTCTCATTCTCGATGTACTTTATCACTGAGGTGCTGTCAGTCCCAGAGATTCAAGATTTTTATCTGTACCAGATGTGATTGAGGAGGAGAGAACTCATAGATGGCATTTAGAAGTGCACCCTCACTGAATTTGGCAGGTTTAACTTCTTCAGCTGCCACAGAAATGACATCCTCTGCTGGGCGGTCTTGGCGAGGGAGCTCCGACTTAAGGTCCAGGTGATTATGGTGGATGTCCACGCACCAGAAATACAGTTTTGAATGGGGAGCCACGCAGGGTGATGGGAAGGACGGGGCTGGCCTCTTTAAGTTAATATTGTCCTTATCTAGTCTGGCTCCAGCTGACTAAAGCAACACATACAGTTCACAATACATCACAACTGGAACGCTGCTCAAAAGCACTTCCTCTCTCTGTCACATCCGGTTTTTGACTTCTATATTGGATTTACTTGCTTTTGTTGCTGCTTGTGGACTGGTATCTTTGCCTGCTTGCATACTGATGGAAGTGAGATCTCAAAGACAAGGGTGGGCTAATCCTGTAGTTTTCTTTCATTCCTACTGCCCGAGACAAAATCCTCTCTGCATTGGATTCTTTCAACAGTGTCAACAGGGGTGCCAACCCATTAAACAAGTGCTCAGCAGGGATCATGCTAAATGTCCCCTCCCACTCATCTGATCCTCTTTAGCTGAACAATAAATTCCAAACACTGGACAATGGGGGTGGACTATGCTTTCCAGACAGGCACCAGCTGGGTGACCATCTATCTTCTGCCTATGATTCCATTCTCATGCTGGATGCCCCAGCTGATACTGACCTTGCCTGACTGCCTTCTACTTCAAGTGCTGACGGTGATCAGCTCAGCTCCTATGACCAGAGCTGTCCAGATCTCTTGGACTGTCAACCCGCTCCTCCTCTGTGGGGTCTGTGCTCCACCTGGTTGCCTGCCTTTTTCCATCATCTCGGCATGACGCTAATCTGTGGTGCTTCTTGTCAGTACCTCTATGATCCAGCATAATTAAAACTCACAACTCTGCCTCTACGGCCATTGTGCATGTCGGCATAAATTACTTAAAAAACCAATGTCATAGATCTTCAGAGCAGATTTTGTGTGCCTCATAGATTCTCTGGTGGACACCAAACGCAGTTAATTATCTCTGATCAATCCTCAACCCTCATTTTAGTGACGCACACAAGCTGTCTCTCAGGCCCAGAATTTAGGTGAAGTTCAGTCACCTACACCAACCCAACATCTGGCTAAAGGTTTGCTGCAGGAACAGAGAGATGCTCTTTGTTGCCAATTTTGCTGCCTTTTTAAAGAGGACTCCATCTCTCCAAGAAAGGATCAGGCTTTATCAACCAACACTGAACTGACTTTGCACTCCTGTCATGTTTCTACCTGCTGACCTGCATTGACTCCACCTGCCTGTATCTCCCTGGCTTCATTCAGTATTCCTATTAGGATTACACATAGATCTAAAAACCACTATGCTATAAATTTTGTGTTTTCAATTGCTAGGTGAGGTAATCTGATTAAAGTCTGCTGTAGTAATTCCAATCCAGCTGAGACCCAGATTGCAGTTCTTTGCTTTTTTAAACTCTGTGTCTAATAAACCGTTCTTTGCTCTTCATAATACTAGCTGGCTGTAACAACTGAATTTCCCTGGTATGGGATCAATAAAGTTAATAACATAGAAACAAAGAATTCACTCTTACATCTGTGCAGTCTGTAGCCACATTTTCCAGCTACTTTTCTGTCTTGCCTATTGCCTTTCTCACTTGACTAATTCACTTATACACTACTCACATAAAGTTAGGGATATTCGGCTTTCAGGTGAAATTTCACGATGAACCTAAAATGCACTATAACCTTAGGTGATCTTGATTGAACCTGAGGTGAACGTGAATTTGACCTTCTCTAAACTTTTGAAGGCACATGTCCAGCTGTTACTTAGATGCCCTACATTCATGATATAATATCACTGTAACGTGACCTTTCACATTTTCCATAAATTTCACCCAAAAGCCAAATATCCCTTTTTGTGAGTAGTGTATAATATCAAGATAGTTGTTTGAATAATTTGTGGACCTCAGCAGCCCTTGATGCTTGTGCTTCCAGTTATTAATACAACCTCCTTGGATCAATGACATCAGAAACCAAAAAATAGCATATTGGAAGCCAAACGTAGATGGATAAAATGCAAACTTGAAGCTCATCATCTCAATATGAAGGAGCTCTTGCTTAAACTGAACCAGACTTTTATAAATACACAAGCTTTTATATAAAAATATTTGTCAAAACAAAAAACAACAACAACAAAAAAAACAAGCTGCCTACTTTTCTGTCTTAACAGCAATAAACTCAACCCAAGGTTCCTATTTAGCATGTTTAACCGTCTTGTAAATCCCTCTCCTTCTGTCATTCCCATATAATCTATTGACTGTGATAATTTCTTGTCATTTTTGTAGTTAAGACTGATGTCTGACTTCCAGTTTTGTGTTTGTTTTGCCATCCACACCATTCAGCTGTCCTACTTTACTGTCTGAATTTGCTCCTATCTCCCTGCAGATCCTTATACAGACCACAGCTTATATACATCCCTCCTCTAGTCCATGTGATCTCCTGTCCAGTCGCAGCTTATTTCTATATTTTCAACCACTTAGTTACATTCAGGTTCATCCATAACAATTTTAAAATTACAAGTGTTCAGCAACTTCTTAAAGAATTACAGACCTATATAACCCTTCAAAAAATTGTCATCCACCAACTCCTGAAGTTGGTTGAGGGTCATATAATTTTGGACGTATTTCAATCTGCCTTTCATCACAAGCATAGTACTGAGACTACTTTACTAGGAGTAACCTTTGCAGACAAAGGTGAATATTTAATTCTCATCCTACTCGATTGATTTGACATTGGCTTTTACACTATTGATGATGCCATTTCACTTAATAAGTTGCATAACAGTGTTGGCATTTGTGGTGCAGCTGGTTTCATTCTTATTTGAAAGAAGATATTTAATTTCTGTAACATTTACGTGTCCTCCTCAGATTCCTAGTGTGTGGTGTCCCTCCAGGGTCAGTCCTTGGACCACTCCTTTTTTCAATGTGCATGCTTCCTCTGGGTCTTTTGTTAAGTCGCTTTCAAGTGGTGTCTTAGTGGGGCCTTTCTGTGTTCTCCCCATGTTCACCTGGGGTATCCTCCATAAAAATACCCCCACTAAAAACATGCAAGAAGATCACCACCTGACCAATGGTGACAGAAGGAAATTGGGTCTCTGGGTGCCGGTCGGCTGAGTTGCATCCGCTCCAGGGCCCAATGGAGTCCCTTATAAGCTCTATAAGAACACGCCAGAGGTAATAGGCTACCTGTGCAGACTGATGAAGGTGGTATGGCAGAACAAAGGGATAACAACAGCTTGCAGAAGAACAGAGGGACCCTCATCCCGAAAGAAAAGAGCTCTGCTGACATCAGCCAGTTTTGACTTCATAAGCCTTTTGAATGTTGAAGGTAAAATCTTCATCAGTGTAGTGACTTGCAGGCTGGCAGATTATCTGGGAAAAAAACACTGCATCAATACAGCAGTGCAGATAGCAGGAATACCAGGTTTCCCAGGGTGTTTGGAACACATGAACATGATATGGCATCAAATCCAAACTGCAAAAATGAATGGAAGAGATGTTCATATTGTGTTCCTGGATCTAGTCAACGCTTTCGGTTCTGTACTCCATAATCTCCTCTGGACTGCATTTAACTACTTCAAGGAACCTACTTCAAGGAACCTCACTGTCCTTCCAGGATGCACAGCTATGCCTGACAAAGGAAACGTACACCACAGCATGGCAGCGCTTGGAGGTAGGCATCATGGCAGGATACACCATCTCCCCACTAGCCTTTACCATGGCCGTGGAGGTTATCATCCATGCCTCTCGGTGGGTAGTAGGAAGACAGCAACTTAAGCCTGGTCTGTGACTCCCTCCCATTAGAGCTGATATGGCTGATGTGACCACACTCACAACAACCTTGGCATTCACCAGGCATCTGCTGAAAAAGCTGCAGGAAGATATTGAGTGGGCCCAGATGAAGATAAAGCCATGCAAGTCCAGGAGCCCATACCTCACACAAAGAAGTCTGTGAAAAGCCTGGGTCGTTGGTACAACGCAACCCTCAAGGACTCGAAACAGGTCAAACAGCTTAGGCAGAACACCATCAGCAGCCTGGAGAGCATCAACAAATCCTTGCTCATGGAAGACTGAAGCTCTGGTGCTTTCAATTTGGCCTCCTGCCCCGACTGATGTGGCCACTAACCATCTATGAGGTCCCCTTGTATAGTTGAAAGGCTGGAAAGGCTGATCAACTCACATGCCAAGAAGTGGTTGAGTCTCCCATGGTGCTTCAATTGCTCAAAAGTGAGGTTGGAAATGATGCTGTCAAACTCTAGGGACTCATGTGTGGCTAAAACAGCTCCCACACATTCAGCGGGAAGGAATTAGATTCCATCTACGGCCATACAACTGGCAAAGTCAGCCCTTCAGCACCAGTACATTGTAGGCTATGTCCAGCATGGCTGAGGGGGCGTTGGCCTTCGAGAGAGCAGACCAACTTGGTAGAAGGCAACTCCAGCTCAGTGAAGGGCACTTGTGGTTGAGGAGGTGCGATGGAAAGAGCAGGCAATGGCGAGCACACAAGCTGTCTCTCAGGCCCAGCAAGGACAGTGGATGAGATGGGAAGAAGTTGAGATGAGAAGTTTCTTGTGGAGAGAGCTGTGGAAGATGGAGGCAACTCAGATTAGCTTCATCTTGCAGGCCACTTACAATGTCCTGCCCTCTCCCAGGAACCTCTGTTGATTGCATATAACATGCCACTGCAGGTACTCACGTTATGTTATGCGTATCAGGCCACAAGATGGCTGCAGCAGCTGGAAGACAGGCCTCTATGCATGATCGACCATCCAGGTTTAGAACCTGTTTGCCTAAATGTGCTCTTGCTGCAGAACGCTTGTAACATTTACAGGCTGACTACAGTCCTTTACAGCTATGGGGGATAGAGCAGTGAGTTTTATCTGCAATAACCTACTTAACTTCACTGTTACACCATAAGGAACTAAATAGTCTGCCAATGCCACAAATTCAGAATGCATTTTTTCTTGATCATATAGCCAAGTTTTTCCAAAGCAAATACTGTATATTACACATTTATTCACATGAAACATTCTACAGGTATACAATAAATATTTATTGACCGCAGTCATTAATATTTGCACATAGAAATACAGTACAAGTGACAGATTCACTGAATCCAAATTCAAAAAATGCGAATGGTGACAATTTAGAACCTGTTGACTAACATAATGTTCAATTTTCTCAGTCGTTAAAGGCATTTAGCCTATAGGAGTTTTGTGAGCTGGTGCTGGAGCTTCCTTGGGCAGAAGATTTGTATTGTGATCCCATCATGCATCATGCCCCCCCCCCCCCCCCCCAAACTGAATCTTCACACATAGCTGGTGATGACCTCCTGCTTGTCTGGATGCTCATGTTGTGAAGACACGTCTGGCAGGATGGTTATCTTCAGAATCTCAGTTCTGTATGATGATGGGTGGACAACGACCTTCTCCATGATCATGTCCATCAAATCATCAATATACCCTGTGCAATACACAGACACTCAAGACACACGCACACGCACACGCACACGCACACACACACACACACACAAAAGTGAATCACTAGTATCATTTACTACACTGAACAAAAATATGAATGCAACACTTTTGTTTTTGCTCCCATTTTTCATGAGCTGAACTCAAAGATCTAAAACATTTTCTATATACACAAAAGATCCATTTCTCTCAAATATTGTTCACAAATCTGTCAAAATCTGTGTTAGTGAGCACGTCACCTTTGCCGAGACAATCCATCCTTTCCTCACAGGTGTGGCATATCAAGATGCTGATAGAGTATGATTATTGCACAGGTGTGCCTTAGGCTGGCCACAATAAAAGGTCACTCTAAAATGTTCAGTTTTATCACACAGCACAATGCCACAGATGTCGCAAGTTTTGAGGGAGTGTGCAATTGGCATGCTGACTGCAGGAATGTCTACCAGAGCTGTTGCCCGTAAATTGAATGTTCATTTCTGTACCATAAGCTGTCTCTAAAGGCTTTTTAGACAATTTGGCAGTACATCCAACCAGCCTCACAACCGCAGGCCACGTGTAACCACACCAGCCCCAGACCTCCACATCCAGCATGTTCACCTCCAAGATCATCTGAGACCAGCCCCCTGGACAGCTGCTGCAACAATCGGTTTGCATAACCAAAGAATTTCTGCACAAACTGTCAGAAACCATCTCAGGGAAGCTCATCTGCATGCTCGTTGTCCTCATCGGGGTCTCGATCTGACTGCAGTTCGTTGTCATAACCGACTTGAGTTGGCAAATGCTCACATTTGATGGCGTCTGGCATGTTGGAGAGGTGTTCTCTTCATGGATTAATACTGGTTTACACTGTTCAGGGCAGAAAGCAGACAGCGTGTGTGGCGTTGTGTGGGTGAGCGGTTTGCTGATGTTAACGTTGTGGATCGAGTGGCCCATGGTGGCGGTGGGGTAATGGTAAGGGCAGGCGTATGTTATGGACAACGAACACAGGTGCATTTTATTGATGGCATTTTGAAGATTTTGAGATACTGTGATGGGATCCTGATCATCCACGACCTCATGTTGCAGCATGATAATACAAGGCCCCATGTTGCAAGGATCTGTACACAATTCCTGGAAGCTGAAAACATCCCAGTTCTTGCATAGCCACCATACTCACCAGACATGTCACCTGTTGAGCATGTTTGGGATGCTCTGGATCGGCGTATACAACAACGTGTCCCAGTTCCTGCCTATATCCAGCAACTTTGCACAGCCATTGAAGAGGAGTGGGCCAACATTCCACAGGCCACAATCAACAACCTGATCAACCCTATGCTAAGGAGATGTGTTGCACTGTGTGAGGCAAATGGTGGTCACACCATTTGCCTCACACAGTGCAACACTCACTGGTTTTCCGACCCCTCCAGGCCGCTCCAATAAAGCGAAACTGCACATTTCAGAGTAGCCTGTGCAATATTCATGCTGTCTAATCAGCATCTTAATATGCCACACCTGTGGGGTGGGATGGATTATCTCGGCAAAGGAGAAGTGCTCACTAACACAGACTTAGACAGATTTGTGAACAAAATTTCAGAGAAATGGATCTTTTGTGTATATAGAAAATGTTTTAGATCTTTGAGTTCAGTTCTTGAAAAATGGGAGCAAAAACAAAAGTGTTGCGCTTATATTTTTGTTCAGTGTAGATTATTCAGTAACTGTTAATATAGTGACATTTTGGACTTTGAATTTTGTAGTTTCTCAGGTATTTAAGTGTGTTTTTTGGTTTATTTATTGCATTGAAAGTACTGAGTTGCGGTACTTTGTGTCATGTACAATATAAATATTTATTTTTTGAGTGAAAAAGAAGAAGTTAACACTTACGTACGTGGCCTCAGTCTTCACTGGTCTGGCTCTGCACTCTCCCTTCATGGACTTTGGAAAGCTCAGTTTGAAAAGAGGATCCCCTGATGATGTGGTGGCTTGTCCTCTATCAGCATTCTCGCTGTAATGCAATGCATTCCTTGCAGGACACAGAAGCTCGGACAGCTGTAACAAAAGTATATTGTTAAGATAACATGGCATACTAAGGAGTAAAACATGTCAGCACTGTTACAGCATAAATTCATGCACTAAAGGCTGCAACAGCTCACTCCTACACTTCATCAACGGCAGGTAACTGTATTGATGCACTGGCCTATATAAAAACAAGACAAGAGACATCAACTTTATCTTACGTGTATAGCTATGCCAACAGCTACAAACAGCGTAAAAAAGGAAGAAACTCATTGCACAGAATGGCTGCCTTGGAGTGTAAATTGTGCCGTGATGTAGCAGTCTCAACCATACACTCGTTTTGCCCTCAGCTATGCTAACATACTCCAGTTTAGAAATGCATTATTCTATCAAATTACTGAAGCGTACACCCAGCGGAGCCTCTCTGTATGTATCACTTGACCGACTGGATCAGTGGGTTTGCCTATGAAGACCATGCTGATTGTTAACTAGAAGCTAGTATTAGTAGTTAGCGTTAGCTTGTGCCATATGGCAAAACACTACTAGTTTGTGTAAAACTACAAAATAAACACAACCTGCATTAAATCATTTGTGAGATCAGAAATGTATTACACAAACAGTTTGGATTCTACTGTAATCTGTGGTGTGATGTACCAAAAGCTATGGTAGCAGCTAGCTAACCTTTGATGGCTGAAGTCGTAGTCACAAAGCTAGCGGTTAGCCTTACATTGTTCTCAATGGGAAAACACACGCTACAACATGCAAGAGTTCGCGCTAATCTACAAAAGAAGCACACCCTAACCCACACAGCTAACTATTTGTATACTTACATGTCCCTCGTCTGCAGGTATTCCACGCAAAGTTGGAAGGGAGTCTCCCCACTAATGCTGCCTCATACTGGCCGAGGTTGGAGAAACAGTCAGTCTCAAAGTGGTTAGCTCACACAATTTTTTGCCAACTGTAGCGGGGACACTGCATTTAAAAATGAATTCAATCCACGCCTCTCTTCTGTCCTCTGCAGGTGGGAACCGATGGAGCGATTTGTGCTCATCTTTACAGCCAACAACACATCACTACGTGTAGCGCCTCGACATCATGATTCCTAACACGGTGCTTTCAATGACGAAATGGCGGATCAGTGAGTAGGTAGCGCTGTATCTGGTGGGTGGAGATACACTGGGGAGATGAGGAGGGGGGTGGTGGCGGGGAACATGCAAATGTGCCGTTTTTTTTACGTAGGAGTAGGTGCCAAATTCAATCACCTTGTTTGGAAGTTGCAGGCAGGGTTCTTTAAGAAACCCGTATCTCACTCAAAAAAGCATAGACAGTCTTATTTCACACTTTGTATGCGTGTGGCAGCACCAGAGACCCAAAATAACACCTCGAACCCCCCCAAAAAATTGAGTTTTTCATAATATGGCACCTTTAACAACCAGGTGCTTTTACAACACAAGTCAACATTCACCCATTCACACACACATTCACAGTCCTTGAATCCTCAAAGGGTCTGGAGACCATGGAAGCAGTTTGGATATGGGGCCTATGAAGCTCTTGGAGCAACTGAGCCAATGACTGCTGCTGCCACTAGAGGGTGAGCAGAAGATCACTTGGTGGAAAGCCATTTCCCTTCAACTTTTTGTGAAGTTTGCTTTAATTTGGGTTTGGGGGTTATACCATGGAACTAACCTCCTCTGTGTTTTAAACCTTTTTTATAGGGGCAACAGAGTCAAGTGTCACACGCAATGAATCTCTAACACCATCAACCAGATAGTCCAGGTTTCACTCAGCCTATAAAGTCATCAACCCCAAGTTTTACAGGGTCAGCCTCAGAGTCAGGCCAAGCTTCAGTTCATCAACCCACAGCACAAAGAACTATACCTACTAATCCCACTGTATTTCACCTCGGAAAATGAGAGCAACTTTGCAGATTTCCAGCAAAACCTAGACCACCTCCTTGACCCTTGTCCACAGCTGGGTGAGAAGTACAACTACCATATACTCCTGGAGCACCTGAAATGGCCTGAGGCTTAAATGATCAGTAAGTCCTATCAGCATTGTCCCTCTCCCTATTCAGCTATTCTGCAGCTGATCAGACTCAAAACCCGCAGCAGAGTCCCAAACATTGCCTCACGGGTGATCCTGCCAACAATACCAAGTTTGTTCTGGCAATTTTGTACTAAAAAGCACAGAGTCGTTTGTTGTCTTTCTGTGAGTTTATTCTGATGCCTGCAGATGGACTCTCTTCTTGCTGTCTCGAGTGTGAGAGGACAAGAAAGAGCCCGGAGCAGGAAGAAGTTGATAGATTATATACATTATCTTTGTAGAGAGGATGACTTTGTTCTATCGACAGAACAATGTCAGCACAATAGGCAAGTTATAATGTGTTGTACAATCAAGACACAATGTTCACTTAATCAGTGCATAATAACATACTGTACGTGGTGTCGTGGTCAGCAGATTATGACATGCACACATGTAATCATATGATATGGTTACTCATTTGGCTTTAAGACAGTGAATACTTATGACTGAGTAAAAGAGAAGATGAATAACAACGTTTTTTGGAAAATAACTGCACATACCTATCTTCAACTGGATCCTTTTTATTTTGGTATTCCTCTTCATGTTTGGAATCTAACCCCTCTGGCTCTGAAGCTCCATCTTCATTGTTGGTGCTTTGTAAAACCACTAAGAGGACTTCCTCCATTGAATCCAATCATCTCTGATGCTGACTGTATGAAAACTGTAGTGTTTGTAAGATGATTGGTAGGTCCTTAGAGAATTTCTAATTGTCTATTATATAGACTGTGTCTATCTACATCTTGTGTCCATAACACAAAAACACACAAATCGACCAATTCCACATGATGACAAGCAGATGACGCGTCAAGCTCTCTACTCTGGCTCCTATAGGTCACTGTGAGTCACATGCAATCTTGTGAGAGTAAGAACTCGGAAGTGGAGACAACAGAGACTACAAGACTACAGATTCCAACAACGTTTTTACTCTATTTCTGCACTTTATTATTGCAAAAATATTACGAGAAACATCAATAAAATGCGCCACCCAATCCATCAACCCCAGATTACTGGACATCTCTGGGACCTGCAGTGGTAAATATTGTTCATTTATCAAAACTCGAAATACTTTTAAAACTGCTTTAAGACCACTACCTTTAAGACTGCTGTGTTTAAGCCTCCACTTATTAAACGAACAAAACTGATTAAATATTGCTACCCTCACTAGCGGCACCAGGAATACTAGTCGGTTAAACTTATCTTATTAAAATACACAATCATATTACAGGATAATGTATAATGCACAGAGTGGGTTTCTGTTATCCAGCAATTTGTTATTTTACAGGGAAAATCTGTTGAAGTCTGACTTATTTTCATCTCTCTGGTCATAATATGCAGTGAATATAATTGCAGAGTTGTATGTGAACATATTCTGGCTCTGAACAGTGTTTTACCTTACCACTTGTCTGATGTCAGCCCTCTCTCTTGCTCCTCTGCTGATTCAAATAATTCATTTGTTTTGACCAACGATGGTGCTGTGTTTTACAATGACTGAAATGACTGTTTCTGTAACTAGCTTTGGCAAGAGCAATATAGTGGCTGTTTCTGGTTAAACCAAACGGGATCTTTCCATAATGTTGCCAGACACTTAAAATAAGCCTGTCACTGAGCCTGTCTGTGGCAAAAACAAGCACTTTTCAATGGACATAGATTTACAGTGCACATACTGGAAGGATGTCGTTACAGCCCGTTTTGTTGCTGCCAGCTGCAGCACTGTCACTCAGTCCTGGACCAATTAATCTTACAATTTTTACATTTTACAATCTTTATCAATTTAAAAATACGAGGATAATATACACTAAGATAAGATATAAGACACTAAGAATTTCAGTATTTACAAGATGGGGATTGGGGGCAACAATAACAAGGCACAGATTAAGAACTAAATGTTAACAAATATAGTGCTAAGAAAAGAAAAGAAATGCAAGTAATATGCAATCCATAGGATAAGTAATTAGCAGCAGTATTTTTCATAGTGTTCATACAAAGTGCCTAATGCTGAGTGTAAGCATCTGTGTGCATATACAGTGCGTCTGTTAAGTTTTTATGGCTGGTGCTGTTGGATGTGTCGGCAGTGGAATGGGTAAGTCACACTCAGAGAGTTCAGGATCCTGACAACCTAACGTATAAAAGTGTTACTCAGTGTGGTGGAGCAGGCTCAGAGGCTCTGGTATCTTCTTCAACACAGCAGTGGACGGAAGAGGCTGTGTGAGGAATGGGTGGGGTCAATCGATGCAATGCTGATGGGCTTTAGGGGCTAGGCCGGTGTTGTAAATGCCCAAGAGGGAGGGGAGTGAGGCACCAGGTGGGTATAGGCTAATTAGAGGACAGAAAAGATTGCAGAGATCAGTGGACCAGTTGGCACTATGTGCACACTGAAAGGGGTCAAGAGTGGCAGACAACAGTCACTGAACCACGAAGGGGATGACTTCTTTGACACAACAATGATGGTTGGAGCATGTGGGGACAAAAGCCTAAAAAAGTTGTGGAAGATGTCTGTGAGGATATTCTTGAGCTCTTCTGCACAATCTTTCAAGATATGACCAGACATGTTGTCCGGACTCTCAGCTTTGCAGACATTTATCATGGAGAGTGATTTTCTTCATGTTGGCTGGGGGAAAGGCACAGAACCTGGTTGCTAATCATATTTCATCTCTTGGCCAAATTATACCAGTTATGGAATAAATCACCACTGCTATGCTGTGCTATGCCCCAGTCCTCCTCACATGCCACATGGAAGTTTGTTTACTCACAGACAGGTCACCCCATCACCACAACAACACCTGCGTGCGTGCCCCCTGTCTGCGACCCTGGTTCAATCACTCCAGTTTACTCACACTGTTCTGCCCTGAATATGTCTTATGTTAATATGTTTTATATGTTTATAGGCACTTGTGTAGCAGAGCTTTTATTTTGAAATCCGCCAATTCACTGGAGGAAGGAAGTTGCAAAAAAAATTTTAAACAGTGAGAGTACTGGAAAGGAACGTGAACAACATCTCATGGCTGTTTCATTGTACTCACTTGGGTGCATCCCTCAGAAAGCAATGGCTGGAAGTGTTACACATTCCGCATATGTTTAACAAGTTGTTTTTCACAGAGTTTTGTATGAAAGTAGCAGCATAATGTCACCATGTGAACAAGCTGTATACACTGTACTCATACACTTACCTGGTAATGTTTCCTAGCCTGATAGCTGGCTAATGTTGGTCTTCATATGAACCTGTGCATATGATAGTTATTTAATAAGAGGCTTTACTGTCTTTCTTTTCCTAGTTTCATGTTGTCAACCTTACTAAATTTCTGTTGGAGAAGTCATTACAGGAGCAAGGATGCTCACTTCCTGACTCTTGAAAAGGAGTTTGGCTGGCTGTTTATGTTGACCCTTGGGAACAAAATGCATAGAGAGAACAGTACACGCACCATACAAAGCAATATGAAGCACACTCTGTTCAATACCAAGTCCATCAATAACAAAAGCCAGATTCTGAACATATTGATTCCAGATAAAAAACTGGACTTTCTCTGTCTCACATGGCAATAACCACTGGATTATCTATCACTACACCAAATGGATACTTATATATCAACAAACCGTGCATAGAGGGCCAAGGTGGTGGAATAGCCACAATATATAGACAGGATATCAAAACCAACCTCATCTCCATCTCACCCACTCCCTCATTTGAACATCTGATACTTAAGCTCTCTGGCCACATACAATTAGTTATGGCTGTTGTCGTCTGCCCCCCAAACCTCACTCATCATTTCTCTCTGACTTCCCTGACTTTCTGATCCTCTGCTCTTTCTCCCCTTTAATCCACCTACTTGGTGATTTCAACATCCACATTGACTCCACAACAATGACCAACTTCACCAAAATATTCAATTACTTTAATTTCACTCAACGTGTAAATTTTCCCACCCATAACCGTGGTCACATTCTGGACCTTGTCTGTTCCACTGGACTCACCCTGCATCATCTATCCGGCTCCAACCTCACCATCTCTGACCACTTAGCCATCACCATGTCCATCGACATTCCCACTCCACTGCCAAAGCAAAAACACACCATTACCGTCTGTAAACTCAACTGTTTCCTCTACCTCATTCTCACCCCCCTCTCTGAAAAAATGTCCCCTTCTCCCTTTACTGAGTTTCACAGCCCCTCTGACCTTGCTGACTACTACAACTGCACGCTCTCCTCCTGCCTTGACCAGCTTGCATCCATCAACACCAAAACAGTTTCCTTCAACCACTCTGCTCCCTGGTACACCCCCGAACTCTCCTTGATGAAAACTCATGCCAATGTCAACAAAACAGGTCTCACAGTTCATTTGGAAGCCTTCAAAGACCACTTGCAATACAAAAATGCCCTATCCCGTGCCTGATCCACCTACGACTCTCAACTGATTCAGTCAGGCTCAGCAAACCCAAAAGCACTCCTCAGCCCCCCAGACAGCAGTTCCCAGTCATTTACAATCAGCAAAAGCACCTTCTTCCTCTCATTTTTTCCAAACTAAAATAGTTCACATTTACAGCAACTTAACCTCCACCACATCTGTTCCCCCTCAAATCACCTGCCCCCCTTTATCCTGCCAACCCCTATCTCAGTTCTCCCCAGTTTCCCCTACAGACCTCTCCATACACATTCCTGGAATGAAGACTGCCACCTGCACCCTGGACCCCATACCCTCCTGCTTTGTTAAGGCCTTATTCTTGTTTATATATGTTGTTATACTTTTCAACAACTGCTATTATTCTATGTTTTTATACTTAGCTATATCTTCAGATTTTTATACGCTTAGTTAGATTCTTTGAGGGCATTCTTTTTCTCTTAGTTTTTCATTCTCATCCTTATTCTTCTTTGTTGTATATATTTTGTGGTTGTATGTTTAAACTGTTACTGCAATGGAATAATTTCCCAAATTGGGATCAATAAAGTACCAGTCTGTCTAAGCCCAAGTCTTGCTTTCCCACTCTTTCCCCACTGATCACCACAATAATAAACTCCTTGTCAACTGGCATTGTCCCACTATCTCTCAAAATTGCTGCTGTATTCTAAAAAAACTGGTTCAAATCATATCTCTCTGACAGACTTCAATTCATCCCCATCAACAACTGCAAATCCCCCACTGCATCCCCCAAGGTGCGGTCCTCGGCCCCCTCTTCTTCATCATGTACCTGGGTCCTCTCGGTCACATAATCTGCCGAGATTGGCACCAATGACATCCAGCTCCTCATCTCCACCAAGACAATCTCCGCTGCCACCGACTCAACCCTAACAAACTGCAATACTGAAATAAATCCTGGCTTCAAGACCATTTCCTCAAACTCAACTTATGACAAATTAGAAACCATCACTATTTGACCAAAATCACTCTCTAATTCCACCCACATCACCCTAAATACAAATAAATACTTCAACGAGTGGGTGAAACACATCACCAAAAGAGCCTTCTTTCACCTCAAGAACATCGTCTGCCTCCGGCCACCCCTCTCCTCCCACTGCAGAAACCCTCATCCATGCCTTCGCCTGCAGTCTCCTCTATGGGTCATGTTTAAAAATTCTCAACAAGATCCAGTACATCCAAAACTCTGCCGCCCGCTTGCTCACCCACTCTCAGACCTGTGACCACACCACCCCCATCCTCTACAAGCTCCATTGACTTCCCCTCCCCCAGAGAATCTTTTCCTCCTCATGACCTACAGAGCCGTCAATAACCTGGCCCCACCCTATCTGACCGAGCTCCTCCACCGGCATACTCCCACCCACACACTCCGCTCCGCCGATGCAAACCTCCTAATCTTAGCTTTTCAATTATGTAGTGAGTACAAACACACCTGTTGTTTTTAAACATCTGCTCTATTTAGGTGTGTTTCTACACCACCTGAACAGCATTTGTTTTCCTCTGTACAATTTGTGTTATGATACTAATTAGCAACTAATCCGTCTGTCTGTACTTTTAAACTTACCAGAGAAGTTAGCCATGTGTGTACATTCATCCATCACTCCCTTCATGAAACTTATAGACTCTCTATGTAATGATGGGCGACAGCAGTTGCCTGAATCCATCATCTTCCCAAGCAGTGTATTGTGTGCACCAGGGCTCCTTGGTTAAGAAAAAAAAAAAGAAAAAACATTTTTTAGATGAACCTAAATGACTAAACAGTGTATGAAAAAAATTCAAGTTTAACAAGTCAGTTAAACAAAACAAAAAGCAAAAGAAAACCCAAATAAAACAAAAACACATTGTGGGCTAACTTCTTTCATAATATGAGAATCACATTTCATTGTTATAGCACATTTATTAGCACAGTATCATCCCCACAACAGAGCATTTTTTTACGAAAGAAGTACATCAGGGGTTGTCAGATGTATTAGTCTAAGGTCCGGATCAGGTTTTGATTCAAGGTCAGAGGTCCAGAACAACTGCCAATCATGGGCCAACCAAACATTTCCCAAATTAATTACTGTCCCATCTCAAGAGTCAGCACAAAAACAAGGCAGAGAAGGCCCTGCCAGTTTAGTCTATATTCATTTCACATATATTACACCTATGTTTACTAGTTGTAGAAATTGTGTACAAGAGAAAATGAGACATGTTCTGTATCTACGACTTAGGAGCTGACAGCAAATTCTCTGCTGTAACAACACACAACACTCACTCCAATCGTTAATGTCATCATGACAACAACGTTAATCATAGGGAAAGAAGCAACATGACCACCACATTCATGTGGGGACAGGATCCCTGTGAATGATCTAAAGCTACGCTGTATATCCAACATCACTAACAATTGATTCATCAATAGAAAATCTTTTTCAAAATAGAAAATGTTACACTTTATAATATATTGTAGCCTACTCATACCACTCATACCACGAGGTTGCAGGGGTCCTCAACTACCTTTGTCCAAGGGCCACACTTTTTCTTAGGACACACTGTGGGGATCAGACTTTGAAATGTAAAAAAACAAAAAAAAAAACAACCTATTATTGTTCAAAATTTTCTCTTTCTCACAAAATGAATGTTATTTTTATGAGTCTTGTAATGTCATGAGAGGTCACCAGGACAGGCTTAGGGTGAGGCAGTGCAATAAACTGGAAAAACAGTCAAGGTGTCAGGTTCAAAACAAGGGGGAGTTTTATTTTTCCAAGGTGCAGGTATAAAATGTAACTCAGGTAAGTATTTCAATTCAAAACAATGTCCAAGATCCAATTTAACGTCCCCATGGAGGGACCGGATATTCTAAACTTAACGGGATTATCAAACAAAAGTCCAACATAAAGTGTCCACTTCCCTTTAAAAGTGGGTTCTTTCAACGTTCCTTCTCACGCTCAGGGGTTTCTCCACCACTTGGTTGTCCAGCTCCTTCCAGCCCCTTGCTATCTGTCCTCCTGCTCCCTTTGTTCTGCCTCTGCTCAGGGTTTTTAGTCCTGCTTCAATCAGGTGGCTTAAGCATCTACACCAGTTCGAGTGGTGAGTCTTCCTGGGAGATGTAGAGTGTGCCATGGTGGCCATTTTGTGATGTGGCAGCTGCTTCTGTATGGGAATGTAGTGTCCCTCCACTAGATGTCCCCTGGTGATGCCACACATCCCTCTCCCCAGGTCTGCCATCCTCGGCAGACTGAATGAGGACCAGAAGGCATCATGCTAGGACAGGGCATCTGCGTTTACATGGTGCCGCCTGGGCCTATGAATGACAGAGAAGTTATAAGGCTGGAGGCTTAGGAACCACCTAGTCACCCCGCTATTTGTCTCCTTGTTTTTAGCTATCTACTGTAACAGAGAATGATCAGTCACCAGAGTGAGGCTCCTTCCAAGTAGGTAGTATTTCAGGGTTTCCAGGGCCCATTTTATGGCTAAGCATTCTTTCTCAACTGTGGCGTAGTTCTTCTCCCTTGGCAGCAGTTTTCGACTCAAATAATGGACTGGGTGTTCCACACCTTCATTGACCTGGGAACGCACAGCCCCCAGACTCACCTCAGAGGCGTCCGCCTGGACCACAAATTCCCTGCTGAAGTCGGGAGCGGCGAGGACCAGTTTGGAACACAAGCTCTCTTCAGGTTACCCCATGCTTCTTCTGCCGTTTCACCATCCGAGAGTGCTTTTTGGTTGTCAGCTCTGTGAGAGGGGCCGCTATCACAGAAAAATCATGGATGAACCATCTGTATTAATTTGCTAGGCCCATAAAGGATCTCAGCTGCTTCTTTGTCAATGGTTTTGGCCAGTCCTGGATGGCATAGAGTTTTGCTTCCTGGGGTTTGACAAGACCTCGTCTGATGGTGTATCCCAAGTAGTTTGTTTCACTGAAGGACAGCCTGCACTTCTTGGGATTCGCTGTCAAGCCTGCTTGTCAAAGGGACTCCAGCACCTTTTGCACTCTAGGCAAGTGGCTTTCTCAGTCTGGGCTCTGAATGACAACATCATCTAAATAGGCAGAAGCATAGTCTTTATGAGGTTTAAGTACTTGATCCATCAAGCACTGGAAGGTGGCAGGAGCTCCAGACAGACCAAAGGGCATCACTCTGTACTGCCACAGGCCCCCGGGTGTGGCAAAGGCCGTCTTCTCCTTCGATTCTGCCAAAAAGGGAACCTGCCAGTAACCCTTTGTGAGATCCAGGGTGGTTATGAATCGTACATTGCCAAGGCTCTCAATTAGCTCCTCAACCCGAGGCATGGGATATGCATCAAATTCAGACACTTCATTTACTTTTCCAAATTTATTACAGAAACATACTGTGTCCGGCTTGTCTGTCAGGACAATGGGGCTCGCTCAGGCACTTCTGGACTCTTCGATCATGTTCACCTCCAACAGCTTCCTTACCTCCTCCTGAATCAACTTCTTGCGGGCCTCTGAGATCCGATATGGCTTTTGGTTCACAGTTTTTCCTGGCTGGGTGTGTATCTCATGTTCCACCAGGTGGGTGCAGCCGGGGAGGGGTGAAAAGACATCCTGGTTGCCATCCACTAGCTCCTTTGCTTGCTACAGTTGATGAGGGGAGAGGTCTGGGCCAAACTGCACTTTGTCCTGGGCCGGTTCTTCCGGCTCTATAGGGGGAAGACAACTGAACAAGGCCTTTTGGTCATGCCATTTCTTTAGGAGGTTAACAAGGTAAATTTGCTCACCTTTTCACTTCCTCGGTTGCCGTACCTTGTAGTTGACTTCCCCCACCTTTCCCAGTACTTCAAAAGGTCCCTGCCAGGCAGCCAAGAACTTGCATTCCACCATGGGGACCAACACTAGGACTCTATCTCCTGGTCGGAACTCTCTAGGTTGGGCTGCTCTGTTATAAGCTACACTCTGACCTCGTTGCACTTTCTCCATGTGCTTCTTCACGATGGGCACCACAGCAGGCATCCTGTCTCGCATCGCCCCCACATGTTCAACATGGTACGATGGGGACAGGGTTGCTCCTCCCAATTTTACTTGGCTATGTCCAGAAGACCCAAAGGGTGAGAACCTGGTGGATGCCTGAGGAACTTCTCTTACCGCAAACAGGAGGTAGGGGAGAAGCTGGTCCCAATTCTGTCCGTCTTTGTTGATGGCCTTTCTCAGCATGGCTTTGAGAGTCTTGTTAAATCTCTCCACTAACCCATCCGTCTGGGGGTGATAGTCTGAGGGTCTAAAGGTAACCTGAGTTGTTGTTAGCTTCACCACGGTCATGGGGTACTCCTGAGTGTCTCCATGGACACAAACCACTGGGACTGGATTGTCTTGGGCCGGGAAGGGGGCCTCCAACACAGACTCCTGGACCAGGGTCTGGGAACTTCAAGAATCAAGCAATGCCTCTATATCCCGCTGATTCACAGTTACTGGACATGTTGGTCGGTCGTCTCCACTTTCTCCCAGAAAAGCAGCAAAGTGGACCTGTGGGCTGCTGGCAGACTCTGCTGTGGGCATTGGCTCATCAGGTTTTTCACACTGCCATGAGATATGGCCCAACTCACCACAGCGGAAGCGCTGGGTTCAGGAATTCTCGCTGCTGCGCAGGTTGACTAACCCCTCTATTTGGCAGGCTGGAGTGAGGGCTAGCTGACTTGGGACAGTTTTGGCAGAGTACACTTGGTTGAGCTGAGACAGAGGCTGCAGGCTCTTTACAGGGAGGGCAGAGCATGTCTAAAGCAGCCTGGTACTGCTCTACTGCTTCTACTAATTCCACGGCTGTCATTAATTTCTGGTGACTGATTATCTTTTTGGCCTCGTAAGGCAGAGCTCTTAGATACCAGTCCATGACCAGGGTTTCTATAATGGTCTGGTTCTAGCCAATTTTTAGTTACCCAAATCAATTCGTGCATTTGGGAATGGGGAGTTAGCCCATTTTGGAAAGTCCAATTATGAAAACGTTGAGCCATGCTAAATTTGGTCAGGCCTTGGCGGCTCAGAATATCTTCTTTTAGCTGATCATAGTCTTGAGCAATATCGGCCTCTAAATCTTGAAATGCTTTAACGGCCTCACCCTTAATAGGAAAGGTGCCAAGAGTCCAACCCACTGCGCCTTTGGCCACCCCTCATGAGCTGCCGTAGCTTCAAAGGCATGAAGGTTAGCTTCAAAATCATCTGTCACTCCAAGTTTAGGGATGGAATCACCTGCTTTCGGCTTCATCCTTGTTGACTGTTGCAGCTCCTGTTCCTTTAGTTTGTTAGCCCTTATTTGAATTGTTGGAGATGTAGTGTGTGCCAAGGCGGCCGTTTTGTGATGTGGCAGCTGCTCCTCCACTACATGTCCCCAGTGTTGCCACAGCCTATATTGTGTGAAGAAGATCGCGGGAGATGGCCAGCTGCCCACCCACAGCCTGGTTCTGCCTGAGGTTTCTGCCTGTCAAAAGGAAGTTTTTCTGCTGTTGCCAAGTACTTGATCATGAGGGAATTGTTTGGTCTCTGTACATAAAAGAGTTTTGTCTGGACCAGCTCTATATGGAAAGTGTCCTGAGACAACTTCTGTTGTGATTTGGCACTATATAAATAAAATTGAACTGAATTGAAGACACCTAAAAAACATCCACCAAGATGGCAGTGAGTACTCAATGCAAAACCCACAGTTCAATTATCAATGAATGAGTCCTTGACTCAACAAAAAACTCCTCTTCAAGATCTCAGGAAGCAAACAAAAATTGTTGGAGACCCAGTGCAACAGTTGCCCAACCAAAATAAACCCAATTGATGTCCCTTGTGTCTAGACAATCTTCAGGACTTTCCGTGAGTCTCCATAGAACAGGTGAACTATAATTTATCAATTATGAATTGGGATACCAAAGGCCAAGTAAGAGGAACCAATTTATTTGTCTATTTGTTAAGCTGTTGATGTTATTAAACTACCATGGAGCAAAGTTAGTGCAATTATTACAGATGGTTCCTGCCATGGCGATTATCCACACTGATCTGTGCCAAAGTCAGCGAAGAAGGAGGCAACACTACACTTTGATCATGTTATGAATCTGGTGGTAAGTTTATTACTGTCATTCGCTCTGAAGCCCTAACGAGTGGCCCAGCTGACACCAGCAGCTTTCTCTTGTAAACTCGCCCTCAACTGGTTCAAATCATATCTCTCTGACAGACTTTAATTCATCTCCATCAATAACTGCAAATCCCCCACTGTGACAAATCAGAAATCATCATTATTGGACCAAAATCACTCTCTAAATCCACCCACATCACCCTAAATATCGACGGCTACATGCTATCCACCTCCCCTCACATCCAAAATCTTGTCATCATCTTCGACCAAACCCTCTCCTTCAACCAGTGCATGAAACACATCACCAAAACAGCCTTCTTTCACTTCAAGAATATCGCCCACCTCCAGCCATCCCTCTCCTCCACAGTTGTGGAAACTTGTTCATCCACAACTTCATCCCCTCTTGTCTGGGCTACTGCAACAGTCTTCCCTATGGTTCATTTTCAAAAATTCTCAATAAGCTCCAATATATCCAAAACTCTGCCGCCCACTTGCTCACCTACTCTCAGACCCATGACCACATCAACCCCATCCTCTACAAGCTCCACTGGCTTCCCAACCCCCACAGAATCCGTTTTAAAACCCTTCTCATGACCTACAGAGCCGTCAATAACCTGGCCCCACCCTAACTGACTGAGCTCCTCCACCGACATACTCCCACCCGCACACTCCGCTCTGCTGATGCAAACCTCCTGATGATTTGTGATTGGTCTTGCTCATTGTTTAAAGAGAATTTCAACTATCTGAAGCAACTTTGCTTACCTTTCTGAATCCTGAAAGTCACTCATTGCTGTTTGCAGCTTCAAATATGGCCAACTGAGCAGTTTCCTTACCATTATCCATTCCCGCCTGAACACCAATAACTGAATAGCTTGAACACTAACACATACAGACTCCAATTTTCACGCCTGACAAATCTAGACTGAACTCTACTGTTACGTAATAATTTTGGTACATAGAGCATCTTGTTAGGTAAAACAATTGGGTACATAAAACATCTTGTTAGACTGAATGAACCTCATGTTCTTAATTACATTTGCATTGTTTGAAGAATGTGACTCTTAACCTTAAGTCATAAAATTATCAGCTGCCTGGGGACAACCAATCCTGATAACAAGGACTCCTCTCTTTTGTATTTATGATGTCTGTCGCATCAATTCCCTGAGACCAGCGCTGCATTGCTTTACATGTGACCACGAATAAATACTTTGACTTTGAACCAAAGACTTCCAATTCTTGGGCTTCCAACAAAAGAAGCCGAGCTACAAAGCTAACAAATTGGTGCCGTGACCCGGATGGCTGACTCCGAGGCTGTGTCCTATTGATGACCACCGGAGTCGATCAGAGGAGAACTTTCTTTTCAGACGATTCTAGGCACCTAAATCAAAGGTATGTGCAGAAACTTCTTTTCTATCAGAAACTTCTGTTCATTGGAAATACCAAATTACAGTTGTCTGACTAAATGCCATCTACTGATCGCTAAAAACTAAATAATTTGATGTTCAAAAGAAGAACTGTTGTTTATTAACTAAATGGTCACATATAAAGTATAAACACATAGATTATTATAAGGACAGCTCTGTCATTAAGATGTGGGAGCTAAAAAAGGTCAGCTCCAGCCCAGAGAGGTACATGGAACCTAGCTCCGGCCCAGAGAGGTGCGTGGAAGCTAAAAAGGTCAGCTCCGGCACAGAGAGGCACGTGGTAGTTAAAGGACAGCTCTGGCCCTGGGTGGCGCGTGATAGCTAAAAAAGGACAGCTACTGCCCTGGGCGGCACGCGGCAGCTAAAAAAGGTCAGCTTTGGCCGTGGGTGACGCGTGGAAGCTAAAGAAATCAGCTCCGGTCTATAGGCAGACTGTAGATGCGTGGTAGCTAGCTCTGGTCTATAGGCGGACTATAGATGCGTGACAGTTTAAAAAAAAAAAACGGGAGAGTTCACCTGGTGAGCTGCACAGTTAAACTGTTCATGAGGACACAGGGATAAGTTTGTTATTTTTCATGTAAATGTGGGGTGGTTTCCTACTTGATTGATATTTTACTGTGTCAGCACCAGTATATCGAGCAGTACTGATTGAGAATTCCTGAACTGACACAGATTTCAAGTAGTTCTGAAAAGGGGTGCAATGGAATCAGTTAAAGGGGATTTTCAGTTAAGGTGTTACAGATGTTGGTGAATTAAAACGAGTGAACAGACTGGGAAAACCCCCAGCGATCAAGCGCATACATTACTAGACTTTGTGTAGAAGCTTCTTGATCAGGTCCTCACTCGGGCATTGCGCCATTCACCCTCTCTGAAGAACACGTGTGAAAACTTTTGAAAAATGTCACAATCAGTTGTTGATAAGTGGCAGGAATGTAAACCTGGCTCATTGGGGTTGGTGCTGTTTAAAACATTGACCAGATGGCAGAAAAAAGTCCTGCCCGAGGAAAAAGATAATGGAAGGGATAGATTTTTGAATTGGGTGAGGGAAATGCAGACTGTGAAAGTGCTCCACCAGCTGAGTGATTTCAGTATGTTTCTGAATCTGGTTACCGGGAGTAGAGTGGCCAGAGCAACAGTGCATAATGCAGGAATACTGCACAGAGTCAAAGCGGAGAGAGAAGAAAAAAGAGCTGAAACATTTTTGACAGATTGCCTCTGTTTCATGGGAGAATTTAAATTCTCCATTCTGTCTCTGTCCTCTGCACAACTAAAACATCAATTGCCAGCTGCGACCTTGACTCCAGACATACAGTGCACAGAACCAAAAGATGATTCACCCTTGTCTAAACAGTCAATGCCTTACACTGAGGCACATGCTATGCTGGATGCTCTTCAGCATCAGATGCCTCAAGTCGAACGTACGAGCCCTGGAACACCACTAATGACACAAATCCTCATCGGCTCAGACTCATCAGATACACGCCCTAATCAAAATACAGAGATGCCTCCGTTAGTCGCGATTAAAAATGGTCTGTTATAAAACGCCCCATATCCAGGCGATGGAGAATCACAAAATGTACAATTCAAAGTTTGTTGAGCTTCTGAGGATTATTAACTGCAACTGACTCTCTAATCAAACTGAGTTTGCAGCAACAAAAGTATATTCATATCATAACGTAAACTGATTACCTTGTTAGAGTGTCCAAGCTTGTCCCACAGCTGTTCACTGATGATAAGAACTGGTGTACTTTGTGTCCAGCCCTGCCTTCTTCAGGGCCTTTACCAGTCAACAGACCTTGTCCATCCTGTGTTTCTCCTCCTGCTTTGAGAATGGAGTTCTGGCCCACTGACGCCCTGTCATCTTCAGATAGGCCTAGGAGATGCTCTAAAGTGTCCACATTCTTCACAAGTTCTGGACCCATCTTAAAGGAATCAGCCTGATAGATGTGGACACACAGACTAAAAGAAATATACAATGTACTTATTGATGCTAATATGTGTTCATGCATGTTTAAGTAAGGGGATTAGTCCTCCAGCAGAATCCTTGTGGTGGCTCTGATTCCTGGAGAGCCTCTTTATAGAGCTCAATCTAACTGTATGACCATTTGTAATAAATGGACAATTCCTTGGAGCAAGTTTCTCAGATTGAAATAATGACAAACACACATTGCGAGTTACCAGGGCCCAATATATCGTAAAGATTTCTAATGTGATCTGGTTATCAGAGTGGCAGTAGTTCAACCCATATGAACTTGGCTTGGGAATCAGTTGACTTGTTCAAGTTCAGCATGGACCAAAGTACAACATGTGGACTGGTCGCTGGAGAGGTGCTAGTTCACCTCCTGGGCACTGCAGAGGTACCCTTCAGCAATGCACTAAACACCTTAATGCTTGAAGCACTGACTATGTGGCAGCCCCGTCACTCTGACATCTCTCCAATGAATACATGACTAGTCAATACATGACTGTAGGTCCTGTGAGCATGCATTTGTGTGAATTTCAGATTAACACTTTGTCCTTTCTTATTTGACAAAAAGTCCAAAAGTGTCATTTCATATTGACATGAAACAAAAAAATTGTGAAGCTACAATAAGCAAATGTTTACTCTCACCTGATAAGTAGCTATCCCAGTCATAACTGACTATTATTAACAGATTTAACAATTCGTTAATAATAGTTTACACATTTATACGAGCTCATTTGCATTTTTCTAGCCAATTATGATGCCCTGGTTCTTAAGAGAGATTCGGACACCATATAAAAATTCTTGACATTTTCAATCACTATGTGAGTGTAGGAGTGATCTTCAAGAAAAGTTGAAGGATAACATACCCCGCAGTACTCCAACAGCTTAATGATTTCCTCTTCATACACTGAGTTAATGGCATACTGCTTCTCAAGCTCTGTCCAGTTCACTGCTTTGCTCAGCACTCCCTACACGAACACACGCACGCACAGGCGCACACATGCACACAGGGCTCCAATTTTAGTCATAAACAGAAATAAACAAGTTGAAGTTTAAACACTATTTCAGAATTCATTGCTGTAGGGTTGCATTTGAACCAGTATATACTAATGCTTAAAGACTGGTTTACAGGTTTTGAAGGTTATCTTAAAACAAGACAACACTGAAACTGTTACTGACCTCTTTAATTGTTTCTCCTATCTATGTACGCAATGAAGAAATTCGCTCATCGATTTCAGTGCAAATATGGAAAAATGCCAATATGAGGCTTCAACAGTTAGAGTTAGATCAATCTAAAGAGTATCTTCTATTACTGCAGTCTTCTGGTAAAAAATTCCCATTTCATTTTACAGTCCACAAACTTGACCAGATCTAACTGAGTTGGCCCAGCCATGCAGTCAAGTGGACGACAGTGTGTGGAATGAGTGGAGCAAAGGCAGAAGGTCAGTTGAGCTAATACAGGTTTTGGATAAGGCCTGCATTCTTTTGCTGATTGACAACCCAAGATATTTCTTGTGTGTTTGGCCTGTTAATATCTGGTACACTTAGAAGGTTTCATAACGATTGAATCGCCTAGACCAAAAACCAACAATTTCACTAGTATTATCTCTGTACAGCTACCAGTAAGTCTTTCAACTTACATGACGAGTATTGTTATAAAACAGAAAAATGTGAGACTACCCGAAGGGTTAAGGTTTAAGGTTTTTTTTTTGCATCACTATGAATGAAAGTGGACCATTTTGCTATGTTTATGCATTTTCACTGATTTTTACCAAAATAAAAAGATTGAAAAAAATTAGAACATTTCCCAATTTATCCCATAATCAGACAATTCATGAAAAAAAACACACATATACTGTTAAAAAAAAAATTCTATTTGACTTTGCTCGCATTGCTCTGTGAAGAATGTTCTCGTGTTCTCTAGGATCAAACTGCCCATTTGTTTCTATTACAAAATATCAACAATTTTCAAGTAAGTGGATGAAATTTACCACGAGATACCTAACTGTTTTGGTGAAAAACTACAGTTACAGCATATACAAAGGATTTACAATAGTACAATAGTTACAATAGTACAATAGCCATTTTGTAGTCTGTACAGTAATATAAGTATCATCAGAGGTGATAATATTAGGCCAGAGCATAGGACTCATTATCATTGTTTAGATTGACTTCATTGAGGCATATTCAAAGCAGTTTCATTTGAAGGCACAAGTCTAAAACTTTAGAAATATAAATTTAGAAGGGTTCAGTGTAGGGATGAGATAATATGAAATATCACACATCTTCATTAAAAACAGCAGTCAATTGTGGTGGATTTCCATTATTGGAATAATCATGAATATCCTCACGAGTGACTTGAAAAAAACTGTCTAGCTGAGAAATGTACAGTCCTATATTAATTTCATTATTCATTTTGAATTGTTACAAAAGAGAGCTTGCATCTTTTCAGTCATTCAAACGTTCTAAGTCTGTCACCATGGCTGAAGGCTCAGCTTGCCCATTGTATCCCTCACAAAAATATTAACCGAATTTTAAGGATCAGATGAGAACAAGGGGTAGATGAGGTGCCCACATGCAGAACCTGCTGAGGGAAGGTGCCTGTCCCGTGGACTAACACCTCCATTTTGAACTCTCCTCTCTGTGACCATCATCCACCTCTGTTTGCTGAACAGTTATAGAATATTGACTAAAAAAAGATGTGTAAATATTTGCTTCTTAACAAAATGTAAGGTAGAGTGAGTCCAGTATGTTTTACTGTAATTCATAAGAGTTTTAAGCATATTTTGGTGATTATCGGGATAATATTGTGAATCACAATTATTTTGGTCATGATAATGGTGATATCATTTCCATATCATCCCACAGGGTAATCACAAAGCTACACTAAACCTTTCCTTATTTGTATTTATGGTGTTTGGCATGTAATTTTCATAATCTAACCGCTGCAGTTTGTGCAATGTACTATTTCTAATCAAGATGCAATTTGATTACCCACTGTCACAACTTCCATCAACCAGTACGCACACTTACAGCACCCCTCCTACAATGATTGGTTTTCATGTCATCTCTAATGCTGCTCTAAAAATTAATGTCTCATGCCAGGTAGAAAGAGTGTGTTACCATGGTGAAGACACTAGAGGCAGTGGACCAGGACAAACAGGGAATCAGAGGGATTGGCTTTGGCCAGTTAGTCACTGCCAGGGATGCCATCTAGACACAAAAACACACAAGGACTTCATGAAAAATATCATTTTTGGGTAGGATTACGTATTACATTGTATTCATATGTGGGCTGCATACAAAATATTTGCTTTTAAAGTTTAAGCAAGGTGCTGGTGACTATGGGTCTCCAAGCATGTTGAGTAGCTATTTAATGCAATTCAGACTGAATATATGGGTTTGATAAAAGGAAATCAAAGTAAAAACTGCTTTAACAAAGAAAATGGTAGAATATATGCTGATTTGGTGACTCACATATCCTCCCATGGAGATGCCAGTCATTCCTAGTGGCCAGTAACCTTCTCTCTCCAACCAATGGAGAAGCACTGTTGACTCCAGGATCAAAGCCCCTCCCATCACAAACAGGTCTGACACATTCTTTAGACTGGACCGCCTAAAATAGCCACAAATATTGTCCCGGTTTACTAAACACTGATTTAATCCCAGTTTAAAAGTAAAAGTCGTTGTAGCTTGATCCATTTACAGATGACGGCAGCGACAATAAGTCTGAATTCACAATCAGTTCACTCAAATCACTCCTGTAATCCACTTCCCTGTAAATCCCAATTTTCAGTACATTCTGGACAATTGTTGCTTTGCCAAATAAACCACTAAATAAGCGAGAATTTTGTCATCCTGATCCATGCTGCTTTACAACATTGCTCTATTATGTACACATGTCTGATGCATATCTGTATCTGTCCTGAAAGAGGGATCCTCCACTGTGGCTCTTCCTGAGGTTTTCAATGTTTCAACTGCTTGTGTTTTTGACAATATGTAACATTTGAGAACTTTGGCTTTGTTCAGTGAAAAATGTTTTGCAATTTTGTAGAAGAAACATGTTTATATTTCTCAAAGTAAGCTATCAAAAACAATAGTTTTGGTATCAGCATCTGAGTGCCTGACTTGCTAGGGGGGCTCACCGGTTTGTGTCTGGTGGGGGCACAGAGCCAGAAAAACTACTTGGAGCCACCAGTCACAATGATAAGCATTGGTGTTGGGTGCTTTTTAAGCCAGCCGCTTAAGGAGTTGTCCCCAGAGAACAAGTGGTTTTCCTCTATGCAAGTGCCCATGATGACCATAGCACCTATGTTGTCAGGCCCGGGAGTTCACTTTATGACCACTGTTATATAGGCTGGCTTATAGGCACATGGGAATAGTAAATGGTAGTGGACTGTATTTGTATAGCGCTTCTCTAGTCTGAAGACCACGTAAAGCACATTTACAACAAGTCCACATTCACCCATTCACACACACATTTGTTTGGTTACTAAGCCACCTGTTCATTATGAGTGTTACACACCGATGGCACATCGGGGGCAATTTGGGGTTCAATATCTTGCCCAAATTCAGATACTTCAACATGTACACTGGAGGACCGCTCTATCTCCTGATTCACAGCCACCCTGTGGGCCACATGGGCACACCAAACCCATCATGGGCACACCAAACCCATCAATGGCCAATTCAGTGTCCAAATCTCTGTCTGAAAACCATGTCTCTGTAATCACTGGTAAACACCCCTCTCTACATTCATGCTGAAACTGTACATGGGTTTGCAACTAATCAGAGAGAGATAGTCTCATCAGGGAGAGATTGTCTTCTCAGTCTTTGGTGTAAGCCACCCTGCTTACCTCGTTTCCTCGTCTTGCAGGCAAACTTGATCGTTCAGCAAAACAGTTTAAGTCGTAAAGGATTAGATCTGAAGGGTTGTCCCGAAGGTTACGCCACTGCAGGAGAACATCTCTGCTGTATTGGATGGATTGAACTGGATGGAACTCCATCCACAATTAAAAAAACAAAGCTGTCGACTCTTTTTGTTTTGCATTAAAAGAAGGCACCAGGACAGTGTTCTTCTCAAACACATGATCTTCAAAAATCCAGTATATTTTGGGCTGTATACTGTATTTTATACAAACACACTGCTACACATTCTGTTTAAACACAAATAACCTTTACAGTACAGAAACCAGTACAGATGGTTGCTGCACTTATGACATGGAACGAGTTACTTGACAAAGAATCCTCCAGAACCGAACTAGAAAAACTCTTTCTTACACTTTCATTTCGTTTTCTAATTTTTGAAACTGAAAAGCTTGTTTTGTATACTTCTTCCTGAAATTTAAAACCCAACCGATTGCCAAATTGGTATTCAATCAATCAATCAATCAATCAATCAATCAATCAATCAATCAATCAATCAATCAATCAATCAAGTCACTAGTGTGTGAAGGGGAGGTAACTCACAGTTGGTCTTTGGGTTTACGATAGCCATGTAAAAGGTCAGTCAAGGAATAAAAGATGGTCACAGATAGCATGCATCAGATATATATAACAAGATATCTGAATTTTTTTTCCCCAGACCAGTCCTGTGTATGCTTGTTGTATGCCAGAGCACATTCTCTTTTATACCTATTGATAAATGTGCTTCTTTCATCATTAACACTCTTATTGTAACACATTATTGTGCTTTAAAAGCATCAGCAGTGCTAGCCTGTGAGCCTACTTGGTAATCATATCTCAGCTTGGGCTCTGACACCAAAACTGTAGAAATCAAACAAACCAGAGGTTTGGAATAAGCTTTTGCCTGACAGGGAGGGTCTAAGGGAAATTTGCTTTTAGAGAAGTGTAGGACTTAGGACCCTGTGTTCGTGACAGCAATCCAACTGCTTGGTATTTTCCTAACCTTGAAATTGGCTTTGCACTGTATTTTGGTGCCCAGCTCAGAGCTCACAGGTAGGAGGATCATTCAAATGAGGCAGCACAAACCAAAGTCCATTTCTGGTACACCACTCTGCCGCCAGTCTGGCGATTTTATCAACAACAGCAAACTACAACCCTGTGTCCAAAAAAGTTGGGATACTGTGTAAAATGTGAATAGAAACAGAATGTGATGATTTGCAAAAAAAAAAAACATAATTGAAAATAGGAGGAAGACAGCATATCAAATGTTGAAACTGAGAAATTTAATTGTTTTTGAAAATTATATCCTCATTTAGAATTTGATGCCTGAAACAAGTTTGAGGAGACCAATTGCTGTAATTCTGAAAGTCGAATGTTTTCTCATTCTTGCTTAATGAACAATTTCAGTTGCTCAATAGTTTGGAGTCTCCTTTGTTGTATTTAACATTTCATGATGCACCACACATTTTCTATGAGTGACAAGTCGGGACTGCAGGCAGGCCAGTTTAGCACCCACATTCTTTTACTACGGAGCCATGTTGTTAGAATACATGTAGAATGTGGTGTGGCATTGTCTTGTTGAAATAAGCAAGGCCTTGCCTGACAAAAATGTTCCTCACCCGTAAGATCACAGGACAATTTTCAACTTCACCTCAGTCGATCTTAAATGAGTATGAGGCCAGAGAAGGCAGCAGTGTTTCTGGATCTGGTTTATATACGGTTTCCTTTTTGCATGGTAGAGTTTCAACGTGGATGCAGTGATGAACTGTGTTCACAGACAATGGTTTTTGGAAGTGTTCCTGAGGCCATGTAATTATGTCCACTTCAGTCTGTTTTTTAATGCAGTGCCATCTGAGGGCCTGAGGATCATGGCCACCAGTGTTGGTTATCGCCACTGTCCCTTGCTTATGGAGATTTCTACTGATTGTCTGAATCTTTTAATGACATTATTTACTGCAGCCAGTAAAAAATCCCCAAATTCTTTGTATTTTTGCATTGAGACACACCTGAATTTATTTGAAACATGCTGCTGGCATCAAATTCTAAATGAGGGTATCGTTTTCAAAAACTCTTAAATTCCTCAGTTTCAACATTTTATATGTTGTCTTTGTGGTATTTTCAATTAAATTTGGGTTTCAATGTCAATCCAGCATCCTAACTTTTTTGGAAATGGGGCAGCAATATAAGTAATAATTAAAATGTAAATAAACAATTTCAATTGAAGAGTCAATCTATATTTAATGTCGTTCAAGCAAAAACACTGCTGTAAAACAGGCTGCATTTATCTATAAATAATATGAGTAATATTATGTGACACACTGTGTGTGAGCACAGCGCCATAACACATTGCCATCAGTTCTGTTTACTTTGTTTTCATCAATGCAAAATAACCATTCTCTCAGCTGACACACATCAGACTGGTCCACTGTAAACCTGTATTCTTTGTGTGACTTTTTGTGTGAGACATTAGATTACAGGAGCTCATCAGTCCTGTGCATAAACAAGCAAAAGCGGCTTTCCGTGCCTTATTCTTGTAATTAATGACAAGCTCTGCTATCACATCAATTATCATATGATGTGACCATGTACAAAATGAGAAACAATATGCCTTCTTGAAGGTACGTCTTTCCATTTGTTGAGCTGTTGCTGTCAAGCTTCCCTGTGACTGGCTCAGCTATTTCAGAGTGAAGAGACCAGTGATGTGATTGACTGACAATGTATTACTTGATCTATCTGATCTCTGATCTACGTATATTTACCTTCACCCAGCCCCTTTGCTCTTTGTGCTGCTGTACATTCATGAACCCAAATAGCAGGTGTGCTTAGAGATGCCCACACAGTCATATAGCACTTGTCATGGCGCTTGCATAATACAAACAGAGCCCTTAGTGTTTTTTGTAACTGGACCTACTCTGTCTTGGCCTATGCAGCGATCTTTTTGACAATTCTTTTTGTCTGCTGTGAGTTGCACAACGTGATGTAAGTGCAACACTACAGTCATGGAGTATTGGCACCCCTCTGGAAGTGTTGGTTTTCTTGCAGAATTCGAGGTTCGAGGTTTTTTTTTTTGATAAAAATAACCAAACCAGGATCATTTCAATAGCCATACACAACTAAAACAACAATTGGTTTCCCCAATTTCAACACAAAATACCACCAAAAAGCTGCGGGAAATGAAAACTGCATTGTCAAAAGTGTTGGCACCCATTCACAAGTGTCTTTCGTACTGATAAAAGCACACTTCTCATTGTTAAAATCTTGTGCTAAGGTTATGGGTAGTCAGACGTCAGCTGTGGTAGCATTCCTGACAAATATCAGTCCATTTCTAATGGACAATAGACCCAGTTTACTCACTATACATACTCAAGATGGCGCCGCATACGGCTGCCTCGGTGTGTTGTTGCACATTGTTTTGATTTGTTTTGTGTTTAACTCTGTTTTTTTCTGACGGTACCCGGAGCTCTTTCACCAGAAAAGAGCTCATGAACATCAGGGTAACAACACCAGAGGATTTATTTTCTATTTTTCTGGTCCCGACACTGGAAATTTTGGACATCCTGGTCAAAGGTGCGCTCACCTTTGCTCACACAGCGAAACACCAGAGGAGAGGAAAACGGGCCAGTGCTACACACAGCGTTACCGGGAATATTCCTCTCTAACGTGCATTCACTGCCCAACAAACTGGAGGAATTGCAACTGCTGTTAGATAAAAACAGGGACTTTTCTTCATCAGCGGTTTTGAGCTTCATGGAGACGTGGATGTGTGGATTAATACCGGTCTCTGCGCTGCAGCTGGCAGGCTTCCAACTATACCGCGCCGACAGAGACACAGAACTTTCCGGGGAAACTAAAGGTGGAGGAATCTGTTTCTACATCAACAGTGGTTGGTGCAACGACGTGACAGTGATCCAGCAGCACTGTTCTTCTGACCTGGAATCTTTTGTCATTAACTGTAAGCCTTTTTATTCACCCCGTGAGTTTGCTTCATTCATTCTGGTCAGCGTCTACATCCTGCCGCAGGCTAAAGTGCAGGACGCACAGCGCGTGCTTGCAGACAAGATAATGTGTGTGGAGCGGACCAACCCAGACTCTTTAGTTATTGTCGTTGGTGACTTAAACGAAGGTAACCTCACTCACAAACTCCCTTAATTCAGACAGTTTATTAAACGCCCGACCAGAGAGGAGAATATTTTGGACCACTGTTACACCACAGTCAGGGATGCTTATCACTCTGACCATGTCATGGTCCACCTGATTCCTGCGTACAGGCAGAAATTAAAGCTCTGCAAACCTGTAGTGAGGACATCAAGGAAGTGGACTAGTGAGGCTGTGGAGGATCTCCAGTCGCCTCATGTACGAAGACTTGCATGGATTTCCTACTGAGACATGGCGTACGCTCAAATCCAGAAATCGTACGCACAAAAATATCCAGATGTATGAATCTGTGCGCATGCACGAATCCAAGCACATTTCCTTTGTACATCCCAATCAACGTGGAATTGAGCGCTCATGTTGGAGTACCCGACCCCTCTCTGTCCACGCCCCTATTTAAATACGCAAATCATATTTAAATGAGCCCTGGACCTGGGATTCCCCTCTCTGCACAATCAGGAAATCAAAAAAGAATTTCACCGAAAGCAAATTGGAGGCGCTACTCATTGAAGTGGAGGTGCACAAAAATGTGCTCTTTGGCACGCTGTCCTCCGGCATAAGCAACAAACGGAAGAGGAGTGAGTGGGAGAGTGTGTGAGAGACTGTCAATGGTCTTGGTCAATTGGTCAGTCTGAGGGTTGGTGAGAGGGGTCATCAGCCAGCTCTTAAGTGGGTAGCCACCGTTGCCTGGGGTCAGTTGAAAGCAGACAAAGATTTACAGTTTCCATTCGTTAATTTTATACACTACATACAAAGATCACACACTATTATTGCAAATTAGTGCAGAAGTGCGCCAGGGAAAAGGTGAGGCTGATTAAGACATTTCACACTTTACGCACAGGGTTATTAACATGAGTACTTTGCACAGGGGCTTGTTAGAAAGATCTTAAGCTGTAGTTTAACCAGCAAGAAACAGCAAGTCACTAACTTTAACCACTGACTAGTGACTAGAATGATGCTGTGAAGATGGGATAGAATTTGGGGGTGCACATGCTGTGCATCACGGGGATTAATATTAGGACAATTACACGAATAAATTTACTCACCAAGAAGCCACCCATCGCGCACAGAGCCAGCTTGTAGTCTGTTCCCAATCATGCTGATACTAAGAATGTATGAATCGTGCGTTGAACCAGGCCACCTCGCTACGATGTTGGTTAATTGCATTTGCGCATCACATATGATCTGTACATTGATAGAATGAAAATGTTTCCTGTTGACATATACAAATTCATCACGTGATGGTGCTTTTATAGCAATGTGTGTGCAGTCGATAGCTCCGATTATATTTGAAAAATCGGCTCTCGCTGAAAACTGAACTGAAAACTGAAAACTTTAATGTTGACCTGTTCAGCTGCATTGTATGGGAATTTGATATACCTGGCTGACATAAGGGACAATGCCCGACGAGCGCACATTTCCACGGTAATGATAATGGACAAGGTGTCCATTATCAGAAATGAATGGACGACATGGAGGCGTGAACCGTCCGACGCATGGTCACTTACGAAAGATATAATAATAATATTAAATCAATTATTAATACTTTAATGTTGTTTTTTTTACCGTTAAAATCGTAAGTTTTTCACAAGAAGCGGCTGAGTGGACTATTTAATATCTCTCATTGTGATGCGTTGCCAAGGTAACCGGCTCTGGCCACAGAACCTGCAGCTCGGTCAACCACAGCTGTTATATTAGGCCTAATCAGTGGAGGGAAGTGAGATGACTGCTTAACATTATGTTACATGATACAAAGTATCATTTCAGAGGGCAAGTGCACCTCTTACCGGTTGTGTGTGTCCAAAGGATGATGTGAAATTTTGTTTCAAAGAATCAAAGTCCACAGATAGTTCCTAAATCGTTTTTATTGCAAGAAATATTATCCACCATTCACTCTGATCATTAAATGTGTATCAAGTATATCCTAAATCTGTTGCCACAGTTACCAACTAGCGTTAGAGCCAGCGCAATAATTTAGAACAATCAGGCTATTTGACCAGAACTTTTTTATAGGTGTCCTACAAAACTTTTTAATGGACATCCTGGAGCCAATCAGAATTGAGTATTCACCCAGACCATGGTATAAATGTAGATAATTCCGTCCCACACGGCTGGCATGGCTCGGCTCAGGGTCGACTGGCATAGTCCCAATCGGTTGGCCAGCTCCCTCTGGAATGCCCCAGTTGCTAGGTACCCCAGTGTGGCCAGCACCTGTATGGGCACAGGCAGCGCATGGCTCCTCGCTGTGTTGCGCTCCAAGGCCGGCCACAGCTCTGCGCACAGTTCCAGGAGGATTACCTTCGGGAACCTAAAGCGGCTGCCAGCCAATTGTCATCATGTGCCAGTAAATCCTCTCTGTCTCTGACCACACGCTCTCTTCGTATTGCACAGATATTTGCAATATCTTCTAATACTGCTAAAGCAACCATTGTTTTTAACGGTATTTTTTGCACCACTTTGCGCATGCTTTTATATCCACTCATGTAATTGCAGACACGTGGGTGTGTTAATTGTTCATCAGTGTTAACTGTTCATGTGTCTCTGATGTGCACATCCCAGCATCACCTCTCATGTCACCAAAGGATCAACAGCGGTAGAAATGTGCATACGCCAGCCATAAAGTTGGTGTGAGGCACCGCACATTTCCACAGTCATTTCACTCTTGATACATCTGAACTTTGCCGTGAAAAAGAGCGTACGCCACATTTTTGTGCATATGCACCCTTCGTACATGAGGCCCCTGGTGTGTTTGGACTCTACTGACTGGGATGTGTTCAGGACTGCTACCAACAGTCTGGATGAGTACACAGAGGCTGTGCTGTCCTACATTAGCTTCTGCGAGGACTGCTGTGTTCCATCACGCACCAGGGTGTGTTACAACAATGACAAACCCCACTTCTCAGCTAACGACTCTGCGTCTGTCTGGAAGGGGCTCAGGCAGATCACAAACAACAAGCCTAAAGCCCCCCACTCCATCAACGACCGGCGCCTAGCCAACGACCTGAATGAGTTCTACTGCCGTGTTGAAAGACAAAAGGACAGTCCAGCAACCATCCCCCATGACACCTCCCAACAGCTCCTGCTCCAGTCACCTCCACCAAGGCCCAACTTAAAGACTGTCTGACAGGAAACAGTGCGTCAAGCTGGGGAAACACGTCTCCGACTCAAAGACCATCAGCATCGGATCCCCCCCAGGCTGCGTTCTTTCTCCTCTGCTCTTCTCCCTGTACACAAACAGCTGCACCTCCAGTCACCAGTCCATCGAGCTCCTGAAGTTTGCGGACGACACCACCCTCATTTGACTCATCTATGAAGGCGACAAGTCTGCCTACAGGTGGGAGGTTGACTATCTGGTTACCTAGTGCAACCAGAACAACCTATAGAGCTCAACACTCTAAAGACAGTGGAGACGGTTGTGGACTACAGGAAAACTCAGCCTCACCTGCTCCCATCACCTTCTGTGACTCCACTATTGACAATGTGGAGTCTTTCCGCTTCCTGGGAACTATCATCTCCCAGGACCTAAAGTGGGAGCGGAGCATCAGCTCCCTCATCAAGAAAGCACAGTAGAGGATGTACTTCCTATGACAGCTGAAGAAATTCAGTCTGCCAAAGACAATGATGGTGCACTTCTACACAGCCATCATTGAGTCCATCCTCACCTCCTCCATCACCATCTGCTACGCTGCTGCCACCGCCAAGGACAAGGGCAGACTGCAGCATGTCATTCGGTCAGCTGAGAAGGTGATTGACTGCAATCTCCCATCTCTTCAGGACCTGTACACCTCCAGGACCCTGAGGCGTGCAGCTACGATTGTTGCTGATCCCTCCCACCCCAGACACAAACTCTTCGAGTCACTCCCCTCTGGCAGGAGGCTGCGGTCCATCAGGACCAAAACCTCCCGCCACAAGAACAGTTTTTTCCTGTCTGCTGTCAGCCTTATCAACAAGGCCCGGAACCTCCCAGACACTCTTCACACTCCACCTCTACCTCTAATTGTCACATTGACATTGCCATAACTCTATGCATTACATATACTGTATATTTTTTACTTTTTTAATAGCTTATTTTTAGTAGATGTGTCAAGCGCCAACTTCACCAAAACAAATTCCTCGTATGTGTAAAATCGCACTTGGTTTGGTTTCTATGGACATTATGATGTTTTCTCCAAGGATTTCCAAATATTTGAGTTAAACTACCTTCCCCTTTACATGCAGATCATTTTCAGTGCCACAGGAAGCAAAATAGCCCTACAGTATCACATAGTTATTGCCATGCTTCAGTTTAGACAGGGCGCATTTTTCAGTGTATGCTTCATTTTTCCTCATCCATACATACTGCTGTTCCATAGGCAGGAACAGAACAGAATACTGAACCTAAACCATATAAATGAGTGACAATGAGCAGACTCAGAAACCACAGGCCGTCTTACTGATCTCTGGGGATTTTAATCATGCCTCTCTCCACTCTGCCCAAATTCATCCAGTATGTCACATGTGCCACCAGAGACAATAAAACACTGGACTTATTCTATGCCAACACCAAGGAGGCATATGCATCATCACCCCTCCCTCCCCTGGGAAGAGCTGATCACAACCTGGTTCATGTCCTGCCTGTATACAAGCCCACTGTTAACAGGTAACCAGCTGTGTCCCGCACAGTGAAGAGGTGGTCTGACGGGGCTGAAGCGGCTCTGAAGGACTGCTTCAATACAGCCATGTGGGATATATTCAGTGACTCTCACAAGGAGGACATCGACAGTTTGACAGACAGCATCACGGACTACTGTGTGGAGAACACTATACCCACCAGGACTGTACGGTGTCACTCAAACAACAACCCTGGATTAATCCTGACATTAAGGCTCTTTTAAAGGAGAAAAAGAGGGCCTTCAAATCAGGAAACAAAGAGGAGCTGAAAACTGTTCAAAGGGAGCTAAGAAGGAATATCAGGGAGGGGAAGGGCAGATACAGGAGGAGAATGGAGGAACAGCTGCAGGAGAACAACACCGGGAGAGTCTGGAGAGTCCTGAAAACCATTTCAGGCCACCAGGAGTCAAACTCTCAGGCAGCTGTGGATCCAAAGTGGGCAGATGAGCTGAACAACTACTTCTGCAGGTTTGAGGAAGCATCTGCCCCTCCCCCAGCTGTATCAGCACTGCAGCAGCCCTCTTTTGATCTGCCAGCACTCTGCCCCCCCCCCCCAAACAGTTTTTAGCTCACTGCCACCAATGCCACCCCCCACTGCTCCTCCCAGCCCCCCATCCACTTCACAAGGCACTCAGCCCCCCTGCTCCAACTTGTCTCTCACACCTCTCCAGGTGAGGAATCAGCTCAGGTGGGTAAAGACCAGGAAGGCTGCAGGACTGGATGACCTCAGTGCCAGGCTCCTCAGATCCTGCTCTGATCAGCTGAGTGGGATCATTGGACATCTCTTCAACCCGAGCCTGAAACTGGGAAAGGTGCCACGCCTCTGGAAGACGTCCTGCGTGGGACCTGTGCCCCACATCCCAAGGACCCTAGCAGCTACAGGCCGGTGACACTAACATCCCATCTCATGAAGGCCCTGGGGTGGCTGGTCCTTGTCCACCCCTCTGGTGAGCTCGTCCACGGACCCGCTGCAGTTGGCGTCCCAACCTGGCATCGGAGTGGACGATGCCCTCATCTTCCTCCTCCATCAAGCTCTGTCTCACCTGGAGTCGCCTGGGAGCTCTGTTCAGATCCTTTTCCTGGACCTCAGCAGTGCTTTCAACACCATCAGGCCAGCCATCCTGAGAAACAAGCTGGAGCTTTCGGGGGTGAAACAACACCTCACATGCTGGATAGTGGACTACCTCTCCAACTGCCCACAGTATGTGAGGACACGGGACTGTATGTCAGGGACTGTCCTCTGCAGTGTGGGGCCCCCAGGGAACGGTGCTGTGACCATTCCTCTTCACCCTCTACACAGCTGACTTTTCCCACCTGTCACCCACCTGCCACCTGCAGAAGTTCTCTGATGACTCTGCCATTGTCGGCCTCATCATAGATGGGGATGTCATACAGAGGACTCATGCAGGACTTTGGGGACTGGTGCCAGCAGAACCACCTCCTGATTAATGCAGGAAAAACCAAGGAGCTGGCTGTGGACTTCCGTCGGCGCCCGTACTCTCCCCCATCACCAGTGAACATCCAGGGAAGGGACATTGAGATGGAGACATCTTATAAGTACCTGGGTGTTCATCTGAACAACAAACTGGGCTGGACTCATAACACCACTGCACTTTACAAAAAAGGACAAAGCAGACTCTATCTGCTCAGGAGGCTGAGGTCTTTTGGGGTGCGGGGGGCACTCCTGAAGACCTTCTATGACTCTGTTGTTGCCTCTGCCTTGTTCTATGGTGTAGTCTGCTGGGGGAGCAGCATCACAACAGCTGACAGGAGGAGGCTGGACAAACTCATTAGGAAGGCCAGCTCTGTCCTGGGATGCCCTTTGGAACTGGTGGAGGAGGTGGGGGAGAGGAGGATGACAGCCAAGCTGTCCTCCATGACAGTCAATGACTCCCATCCTCTCCAACACACACTCACTGCACTGAGGAGTTCCATCAGTGAGAGGATGCTACATCCAAAGTGTGTGAAGGAGTGGTATCACAGGTCATTCCTTCCTGCAACTGTCAGACTGTACAACAAAAACTGCTCCAAGTAATCAGGACAATAATATGTGTAATAATCTGTGCAATAATCTGTGCAATGCTACCGGTGCATAACAGTCTGTAAATACTATTTACAGTTGTTTTAGGATGACATTTTCTTTTTATCCCACCCTTTTGTATATACTTGTTGTGTTTGACTTGCATGCACTTGTTATACTATTCTATCCGCTTTATTGGTGCTGCTGTGAATTGGAATTTCCCCTCGCAGGACGAATAAAGGAATATTGAATTGAATTGAACTGAATCTTTGCACAAGATTCTAACAATGAGAAATGTGCTTTTATCAGTAAAAAACACATTTGTTGTAAAGGGCTGGCTGCACTTTTGACTATGCAGTTTTCATATCCCGCAGCATTCTGGTGGTATTGTGTAATGAATTTGGGGAAAACAACTGTTGTCTTAGTTGTGACAAGTTATTGAAATGATCCTGGTTTGATTATTTTATCAAAAAAAACCTCTGAAAAACCCAACACTTCCAGAGGGATGCCAATACTTTTGTCCATGACTGTGTATCACTGGAATGCTCCTTTTAAGCAGTGGCAAATAACATTTGGCATTGGATTATTTACATTTAAGTAATTCCTTCCTCCAAATGGTAACATTTTTATTTCATCTTTCCAAACTGCACACAAATGTTTTCAAGAATAATTGATTCGAGTAAAAATGCCTTAATATAACTTGAAGCACAGTAGTACAAAGAAGATAGAGTTTATCAGAGACTGTCTACCAGAACAAATTTCTAAAGAAATTAATAAAAAAAAAAAAAAAAGATGGAAAATGATGTAAAAAAACAATAGAAGGATATAATAAGGGTTCTCCAGAAGCAGTGAAGCCATTCCTGCCTCTTTGATCATGGGCCTGGCCATAAGGGTCCGCCGGCGCCAGAAAAACTACACACACACACACACACACACACACACACACACACACACACACACATACACACACACACACACACACACACACACACACACACACACACACACACACATATTTAATTAATATGAAATACTCAGAGAGTAAAGATGAAGAGGATGAAATTTGTACAGAGATTTACTGCTGGAAGGTGTTAGGGTCTGCATCATGGTACCAACTGATGCAGCTCTAAATTGGTTCCCCCAGCATCTGCTGCATTTTCTTTAAATCACTGACAAGATTTTCTTTTTTGTTCCTCAGCAGTCTTTCACTGACAAGATTTCTTTTAGGATTTTTTGTTCCTCAGCAGTCTTTGCTGACTGAGGTCTGTCTCTGCTCATCTAATTTTCTTGTGGATTTTAACAACCAAGGAAGATGATCACTACCAAAGTGAGCACATGTACCCAAAACCAAGTTTGCTGTTAAACACTTTGTTGATTCCTCAGTATGGTTATCAATAAGCTTCAGTGTTATTTCAATGAGAAATATTACATTCTGATTCAGTTATCATTAATTCATATAAAAAGACATGCTAGTGGAGAACTGTAATACTATTGGCCTTATCTTAATCAAGGCTACCTGGGTACACTTTAAGGTTCAAGTTACATGGAGGTTAAAAGGTTTAGAGGCTTACGTGGTCTCCAGTCCCAGCCAAGTGGATACATACTGGTCTGTTCTTCTGCCACCTCTTAGGAACTATAAACTGGAATCTGGAACAACACATACTGTGAGCACTCACTGGGACACCACAGCACCCAAACACATCATCAGTTAACTTATTTAGTAACTTATTTGGCTGTGTGAAACTCAATAGACAAAGCTAGATGTGGGTGCAGTCAGCAATTTCTATTATAATTCTGTTAGTAAAATAAAAACACACTGATCACACTGCTCATGTCAGCAGCTGTGACATCATCACATTAGCAGGAGAAGTAGGGGAAAACATCATATTCTGTACCTGGCTTTGACAGCCTCTGGTGGCAGGATTCCAGGAACCAAGTGCTCCAGAGGAGAGATGAAGAACCCATTGTGAATTTGACAGTCGGTGTGTTCCTCTGTCTGGACGGAAAGGCAAAAACAAACACACAAATCTGTGAGAACACATCAAAAAAGGTCTCTGAGTGAGCAGTGAAGAACAGATGGAGTACCTTATATATGTGAACTGGATAGTCCTTAGGCACCAGAGACTTGCACTTCTCTCTGTCTCCAATGATTTTACGGAATGCAAATATTCTATAAAACACAAACGAGAGAATACATCAGATCAGCATCAGTACAGATCCATCCATTTCATCTCTGATACCACAACAGCATCTGACTAGACTGTACATAAAATCTACATCATGATTAGCTGTCATAACTGTTTGATATTGATCATCATAATTTTAAAAACACGTGGTATTTAAATTCTCATGCTGGCTCACTTCTGAATTGTTTGTCTGATCAATACAGTAGGATTATTTAGATTTTGTGGAAATACAATACACCCTGACTCATCAGGTGCTAATGGGAAAACCTAAAACTTCTCTCTGGATGTAACTTTTTTTTTTTTTTTTGTCAACAACTTATAGTTTCTTGGGCATTTGGTGGCCATTTTAAAAGCAAGTGACACTTGCTTTTTGAGCTGTAACAGGAGTAACTGTTGAACTTCTGGAAATCTACATGTCAGACTTTTTCTCCAGTCTTCATCAAGCCCAGAATTCTTTCTGAACTTTTTGTTGATGGAGCAGCAGCTGGAATAGGATTTGCAAAAGATGCCGATGGGGGAGGCAAGCTACAGTGCTCCTGAAGCTGAGACAGGAGGGATTTCACACAGCACTCCAGTCTTAACACCTGGCCAGTGTCCACTGACAAATAAGTTGGATGAACTGCTGCTCCAAAACAGAGCAAACACAGACATTTCCAGATCTGCCGCCTGTGCTTTATTGAAACCTGGCTCAGTGAGCACACCGGACACTGTCACGTCTGCCCTGCTTTTATCTTTTCTGAGTGGACCGCGTAATAGAGCTTTCTGAGAATACCAGGGGAGTTGAAATCTGCTTAACGAAGGTTGGTGTACTTTCACAGTGAAGAAGAAATGAAGAAATTGTGCAGCCTTCAACAGGAGACCCTATTCATAAACTGTAAACCATAGGTGTTCTCCTTGTTAACTCCGGTTGGTTTTAACATTCCTCTGCAGGCTTTACAACACCTGGCTGAACAGATTACTAACACTGAGCAGAAACATCTAGACTCCCTTTTCTTGGGTATTCAACAGAGCAAATCTCAGACATGAACTGCTAAAACACAGACAGCAAATTAAGTGAAAAATAAAGACATATTGATTGGCTTCTTGTCCCTGAATATACATCTGCCACATTACTAACTTTTTTTTTTTTTAACAAAAATCTTAAAATTTTACAGAGAAACTGAAATGTAGAACAAAACCACGAAGGGACTAGGATAGGCTGTATCTGTGATTGTACACTGCTAAAGCATTGATCATAAGATAAGAATCATAAGAATTTTGTAATTTCACCTCTCCATGAAGCTGTAACTGCTTGACCATCTTTAGCCATACCTTGATTGATAAACTACAGTGGTGGTTTGGAAAACTCTAAGGTTGTCTTGTGTACTGTGGAGAGCTGTGGGGCTTTTATTTCCTGTGTTTCCTTTTTTGGCAGAGGCTGGGCATGGTTCTCCAGGTGGATGGCACGGTGGGGCAGCAGGTAGTGCACATGCCTCACAGCAAGAAGGTCGCCGGTTTGATCCCCGGGTCAGGTAGGGCCTTTCTGCGTGAGGTTTGCATGTTCTTCCCATGCATGCGTGGGTTCTCTCCGGGCACTCCGGCTTCCTCCCACAGACCAAAAACATGCTCATTAGGTAAATTGGTGACTCTAAATTGTCCTTAGGTATGAGTGTGAGTGTGAATGGTTGTCTGTCTATATATGTTGCCCTGCAATCGACTGGCAACCGGTTCAAGGTGTACCCCGCCTCTCGCCCGTTGACAGCTGGGATAGGCTCCAGCCCCCCCTCAACCCCGAAAGAATTTGGGTATAGAAAATGGATGGATGGATGGATGGATGGATGGATGGAGTTCTGCAATGATGTCCAGTTCCTGAGTCTACAACCACCTTGTTTCACCTGTGCCTCCACCACCATATGCCCTCAACGCAAAGAGGTCTGTGCGCTCCAGTGTATGTCTGAACTACTCTCCATCTCAGTGACTCGTGCCTCACCTGCTGTCCTCAGGACTTCCCAGCTACAAATGTCCTGGAGTTTCCACTCATTGCTCATTCAATAAATTCCTATTTTACCCTTGCTCCCTGTCTGCGTGTCCGCTATTAAGTCCAAATCCTGCCAAAACATACCAACTAACCCATTTATTCCATATATTTCCCAGCAAACACTGTGGCATTGTATTGGGTCCAGCACAGATTGGCTGACCTTCAAGAATGTTGCCATTGCAGATTGGCTGATCCATGGGCTGAGCTTATTTGCCATCCAGGTTGTCCATAAGATGCCAAGGGTTGATGCTGGCAAAAGTGTCTCAATTCTCTTCATCCTCCACATTTTTTGGAGATATTGTGTGAAAGTTAGACTGATAACTGGTTGCCAGCTGTAGCACTCCAGTGCCTCTGTAAATATTGTAAATAGCCACCACTTCATATATCTTCTATTATAGCATGAACCATAGGTGTGAACTGCTATTTTTGTTCTAAGATTTTTCCTGTTTTTGTTTAGCCCATGGAGTTAGGCCAAGTGAATATATTTTTGCTTGTTTTCTTTTGTTTCGGCTTTTAGAGGATCTTAATCAATGATTTTCATCCAACTTGGCCAATCAAATTGATTCTGATACCTTTCATGAATTGTTACGAAGACACCATCTGCATACAGCCAGATTCTATATTCTTCTCCCCATAGATTATACCCTCCTCAAGGCTTTTTCCTGTCTAACAACTTGGTCCTGAAGTTAAATAGAAAGGCTGAACACAGTCAGACTGATAGGCATCATTGTTGTAAAACTAGAGGGTTGCACAAACTGGGCTCTATTTTCGACTCTGTTGCCAGCGCAGCGCAGGCTGCGCCGCTGGCGCAGTAGTATTTTCGAGCGGCACAGGCAGGCGCACGGCGCATTTGGTATTTTGGTAAACCAAGGCGTACAGAGGGACACAGAGAGATACAGTCATAACTAAATTTATATATTTTGATCGCTATCTCATCTGACCACATCGAAAGCGCGTTTGGCATGCATAATGGTCACTCAACCTGACCGAATGTACACAGGTGAAACAGGGATGTCTGGTGATCTGTGACTCAAATTGCCTGGTGACAAACGTATATGCCACGTTCCCTGGGTCGGCACATGACTCATTCATTGTGGCGAATTCCAGCATCCCTACAGTCTTTCAGGGGGACACCCCTCTGCATGGGTGGCTGCTAGGTAATAATGGCTATCCACTGAAAACGTGGTTGATGACGCCATATATCACACCGTCAACAAGACGGCAGCGTGGTTTTAATGGTGTTTTCAGCAGTGCTCGGTCAGTCATCAAACACACACTGCGATCAATAATTAGCAACAGCGACGATTCAATGCAGCTATCTGAGTCAGCACATACAGTCAGACCTATATTTTGATCAGCATCTCATCTGACGACATCACAAGTGCGTTCGGCACGCATAATGGTCACTCACCCTGACCGAATGCACACAGGTGAAACAGGGATGCGAACTAATCGGTTAACATCGCTGTGCCAAACAGAAACAGCCGTGGCATCCTACAGAGCATATATACTGCATCTATCTCAGAGCACTCGAGAGACAGAGAGAGACAGACACATGGAAAAAACGTAAGTAATGATCGTTGTCCGCTGTTACCCGCATCATTTCATTCCAAATACAAACGTTATCATTGTAATGCTTAACGTTATCTGCAAAGATGGAGTACATCATTGCTTTGAGGAGGATGAGGAGTATGCCGAGGATTTACCATCTAAGGACCTCATATTTAGACATCAGAATCAGAATCACAAATCCTTTATTTATCCCCAAGGGGAAACTGTTTTTGTTTTTTGTTGCAGTGCTCCTTACAAGAATAGAATTAGAATAAAATTATAAAAGAAAGAAAAGAGATAGAACTATATATATAAAAAGCAAATATAAAAACAAAATAATAATATTGAGGATATATATGCTAGGTAATATTATATTATATAAATTATATATATATATATATATATATATATATATATATATATATATATATATATATAAACAAAATATACCACAAAACATTGAACAGAATATAAAACAATATATATATACTGAGAAAAAATAAACAGTATATACAAATGGGTGTGCAAAGTAATACAAATGCATGTCATTAGACACGAGTGAAGTCAGTCTCCTCCTGGGAGAAGTTTGGGCATTCCCCTGCAGTCTCAGTCATCCTCGAAACCTGCCATGCGCCTTGCCAGCGGCGTTCTTAAAGGTGAGGCGAGGAGCTGCTGTGATTGGTGAAAATTTGACTCTGCAGTGTCAAACCCATTCTATGCCTTCTCCCCTCCCTCTTTCCGAGTTGCGCCGCTGGGTGGGACTGAAATGAGAAGGAGGAAGAGATGCGCCGGCAGAGCAGCGCACGAAAATACCAAAGTCTGCGCCGCCACGCCCCAATTATCAATATCGACCAATATCGATAATTATTGATATTTTTTATGACCTATTTAAAATTAGGACCAGGAGAAAAATACATTCAATTTAAACATTTTTATTTTAAATTTAACGTTCCTCTGATTATAATCCCCTCAGCTATCAAGGCAGAAAGGAAATGTCAACACAAGCGTGGAAAACACTCAAATAATAAATGTAAAAAATAAATTTAAAATGTAAACAGAGAGAAACCTGAGAACTTTTTTTCTGCAGGTTTAGTGCATAAAGTTCACTAGCTGATTCACTTTCTGGTGAATAAAGTGTTTTCAGATATGTGCAGTGTTTTGAAAACAGCAGAAACTGAGGTGGACTTGACATCTGTAACATACAAACAAACATGATAGACAGTACAGTAAGACTGACTGAACTATAAAACCAGCCTAGACATATGAACAACTTTAGTCACTCTTCTTACTCTAAACATACATGAACTATTCAATTATATTTTTATTGCAAGCGTGTTTAAAAAAAAAAAAGCATGTGTAAGAGATTTTTATAACCTGGCTTCTCCACAGTGCTCAGCGGAAGCATGTCTTTAGCTATATGATATGCCACTGCCTCCATTATGTCTTTGTGCCTTTTAGATGATTTGTCATCAGGCACTGAGGCAGAGTACCTCTGCATGGCGGTCTGCTGCTTGTGCGGTGGTGCTGCTGTTGCAGATGTTGTTGGACATTGGCAAATACGGCTGCGCTCCAAAGAGTGAGTGCGGCTAAGGTGGTTAAACAAGTTTGTGGTGTTACTGGTCTTGGTGGGGACGACAGTCTTGCATAAGTTACAGACCACATTGGTCTGACCACGGTCCGACTTATAAAATCCAAAAACTGCCATACTGGCAAGCTGACTTCCCCTGTTTTATCGACAATTTCTTCACTCGCTGCAGCACTTTCTATTTCTCATCTCACTCCTTGCGGAGCATCAAACACGAGACAACGAGATGGCGCAACCGAACGTGATACTGTTACGTGATTGGCGTGTCTCTCTCACTGATTAGTGACTACTCCCTACGTTGCTCGGTTACCTGAGAGCGAGTGCCTTTGTTCATGCAACCAACCTCGCTTTGCAACTTCAGGTTTCTTCCAACGAAGAAAAAAAATTATCAAATGTTTTATCGAACGCATTTTTTATTGATATTGATGACGTGCCTATCGCAAGACATATCACTATCGTTTTATTGCCCAGCCCTACGTACCACCCACACCACGTGACATATATCCCCGTATGTGACATAATAAATTCATAAATGCATGCACCCAAATAATTACCACAAAAACTACATGACATTAGCGGGCACCTACATACTGGCCCCATAATTATTACAATTATCACAGTAATAATTACAAATACTTAACACACAAAAAATCATGCAATTTCTTGGGCCCTTTACACCTTTTTTTCTTTTCTTTTAGAAAAGAGTCCTTAGTCAATCAACTATAAAGTTCATGATAGATCTTGATATTAATGCAACTGTATTCTAATGTTAATGTTCTATTCTTACTGGATAGGGTCCTTGTGTGCTTGCTAATAACGCATTTAATGAGTAATAACTTATCTGGAGAATGCATCAGTTTTGCACAAATTTGTGCAGGAGTGATACTAACCATTCATGAACTATGTATTAACTCTATACAGGAAATCAGCCACCCATCTTCTCTGCATGGAAAACAATCCTTCCTCCCACACATGATTATGTTTTGATTTGGAGTGTGAACTGAGAGAGGCTTATTCACAGAAGAGTTCATTGCTTATGTGTTAGTGAGACAGAGAGATTGAGAGCCAAGGAGCAGGTGAGTGAATCAATGCGTTGTCCACAGCTCTACAATGAAGCCAGATTTCACTCATTTTAAATAGTAAAAAAACTGAAAATGAATATTTTCACATTTTTTCACATTTTTCTGGGTTTTAACATTGCTGGTTACATTTAGGCTAACGTAAAAAATATATATATATATATATAACATCTAGTCCTTTTTGGAAATTATTATTATTATTTTAAAATATATGTATTTAATGTACAAAATTTTACTTTCACAGTTTGATAAACATTGGCTCTGGAGGAGACCCCAGGCCAGACCTAGGACATTCTGATGGGACTATATTTCCCAGCTGCACAAGGACCACTGGGAGACCCTCCAGAAAGAGGTGGAAGAGGCTGCTCAATATCCACCCTTCTTATGTTCTGTAAATGATGACGTGCTTTTCAACACTTCTATCATATCTAGCCGTATTCTGTTGTGTTCTATTTTCCGTACCTCTTGAGGTCTTCAGGCTTCCCCCATCCACCAATGAAGAGTTTGGTGAGGAGCAGCCTTCGGTAAAATACATCCAGTCTGCTCACACCCATGGACCAGCACAAGGCATCTACACAGAGAGACACTTCATTCAGAATGTGCAGAAAATACTTTCTCAAGCATAATGTAGCATTACAGCTGAAAGAAGTCAGACTCCCATACAGCATTGTATGAAAAGTATATACTACCTGCCCAGCATAAACTCTGCGGCAAACAAGTGACTAGCAAAGAACACTGAGCAACAAGCAGCTGCAGAGGTACTTTCATCAGAGTCGATAGGCCCGTTCATTACTTAAAAAGAAAACAAATATCGAATTTATGACGTAGCCAAAAACCGCACTCTTATTTTTAGTTTTCTTCATTTCATATAAGTTTGAAAATAGACATGATGTATGCTGTCAGACTGTGTAACTCCAGTGCCATGTAGTGAAGCACTGTGTTGCTTTCTCAATCTCACTACTTATTGTCATAAACCCACTTTGTTCTGCACTACTGTTATCAATGCTAATGTGTTCTCATATCATCCATTTCATCTGGTGCAAGTTGTTTGTTTCTCTCAACTGTGCAATAACACTACTTATTGTCCATATTGGGAAAAGTGATTTTAGAAAATGCACAGAGACTGCGAATGTGCATATACATAGACCTAGTATTTCCCAATTTCAATAGTATTTCTCAAGTGCGATACAAAACATGTCATTAGTTACTTTTCTCATAAGAATATTAGCAACAGTACTTCATGGCAGTAGGATTTTTATGGCATTTAGTTTTTTTTTTAATCTGTACAAATGTACATATGCATAGTTGTTTTTCTATTCTGTACCCTGTATACTTTTTTATTTTCTTCATTCTGATTTGTATATGCCACTGTGCTTGCTCTTTGTAATACTTGATGGCTGCAATGACTAAATTTCCCCAGTGTGGGATCAATAAAGCCTCATCTTTTGCAGTCCAGACACTTGTTGATTTGCTTGAATCTGTGTATGTGTATAATGCGTGTTCTTTGTGATATTACAAGGTTTTCTGAGATTTAGATGCCATGAAATGCACACAATGCCATGTTAAACTTACCCAATCCACAAGATTTGGGGTATTGAATTTTACAGCACAATCTACTAAAGCTATTGCAGTCAAACATTTCACTCTTACAGCACAACATACTAAAGTGATTAAAAAAATACCATTTCAATAGCTGTCAGAGATATCAGAATGTGAGGATGACCACTCTCTCCTTCCCTCCAAATTCACTATTTTCGTCAAACCATTAGCTACAGCCATTCGATACAATGCCCATGTAAAAGGAATCCATGCAAATCATAGGATTAGTCTCTATGTGGATAATATATCACAGTTTCTTCAAAACCTTCACTCATTGCTACAAGACTCAATTAAACTTATTGAAGCTCTGACTACTCCATTAACTAGAATAAAATTTTCCATCCTTTCGTTACATAGTAACAGCTGGGATGATTTAAGCATTAATGTTTCACCCAGGCCAACAGAGCTGTTTGGACTTCATCCCACTACTCAACACAATAAACAATCCCAACCTCCACCACTGGATGAACCTTCCACTATCCATAATGGACAAAACAGCCACCGTAAAAATGACAATATTTCCTAAAACAAATCATCCATCCTCTAGTCTGGAGCATGTGTGTAACTCTTGCCCCCCTACACTGGTAATGCCACCCTGCACCTCTTAGAGTTTCATCAGTTCAACACTTTTACCTGACAATGGAACAAATGACAAAGATTTTTGCTACGTATGCCCCCTAAAATTCAGTTCTGAATTGAACACTGTTCTAAAAAAGGTTATAGAGCTGGGCAGAGTGGAAAATGAGTCATATTCTCAGCAGTATTGTCATTACCTAATGCCATCTTCTACAGATGCATGTTTGCTTGCTGGTTAGCCAGTTGAATTTGATGTTAGCATGTTCCATGGCTAATGCAGCTAGTAACATCTATTGTATACCCAAACCACTATTGGCCAAAGGGGACTATTTTAAAATAATAATCTAACCTTGAAAATGAAACTGAAACTGAAATAGACATGGAATCCCCATTAATGAGGTTCTGTGGAGGGGATGTGGTCAGACAATAAAATTGCATCCACATTAATGGCATGGATGGAGAAGGGAGGGCAGAGAGGAGTACAGGAGCACCTCACGGTGCAGGTGTAAAGTGCTGTATGGAGAAACAATCCCCGGGGACAGGAGGAGTGGGAGTTATGACCAGTGGAGGGATAAGTGGTGGTGAGCTGTGGGACCCGTGTGATGGCAGGGGAGTTGAAGGAGGCCAGGATTCCTCAGCCAGAGAGGTGAAATCGATTTCCAGCTGTATGTTAGAGTTAGGAAGTGTGCGAGAGCCATGGATTACAGATGAGGTGTATTCAGTGGTATATCCCTGGCAGTCCACTACAACTGTGACTACTATTAGTCATTATTATTACATCCATAGTGCTGTACATATCTATCACATACATAAATATATCATATATGTATATATTATGCTAAATATAGTACATAGTAAAAAGTCAATTATTAGAACTGTCACTGTTACTGTTACTGTTACTGTGATTGCATTTCTAAAGCTTCTTCCAGTTAGGAATTAGTTAGTATGTAGCTCCCAGTAGCTACATACTGGGAGTTGAAATGTCTGTCTCTCAGAAATGGAATGAATTCTTTCATTTAAAAAAAGAAAAAAACTGAATAAAATAGTTGCTTGTGAAAAATCTGTGTTTTACTAATGCCACTTGGCAGGGGGCTGCAAGTCATGGTGTAGCACACATTTGCTGAGCTCGTATCTCTGAAAAACTTAAAATCCATATGACCAATAAGTAAAATCCTTCATCCAGTTAAAAGATGGCTAAAAACAAAAAAGTGTACTATGAAGATGTGGATCTGGAGCAGTTGTAATGGCAACATGTCCTTAAACGCAAACCTGCATATGCCCAGACTTATTCGCAGTTTGCTAAATCATGGCCGAGCAATTTAGGCTGAACCACACCACAAAGTACTTTTCAAATGACTTGCTTTGTTAGATTCATAATGAAACAGTTGGTGTTATTATTAATTATCATCATTATTTCCTCTACCCTCCTAGACTAACCTATCCTTACGGAAACATGGTTGGTGTCTGGTGAATATTGGCAGCTCCTAGAATTACATCCCATGACTTAGGACCTCTTAGCTCAGCCAGGCTTGATGGTTGTGGAAAAGGTATCACTGTAATTTTTTATTTCTTTTTAAAAGCCACAGATATACCCCCATTGTCACTAATATTAAACTAGCTTTGAGGTTTTTATTTTGTTATTTGTTTTCTGTAATACAATTAAAGTAATACGTAAAAAGTAAACAAAGAAAATATTGACATAAATTTTACATTATAGTTAGGAGGCAAACCAGTTGAGGGCAGTACCCTCAATGCCAACCTGGTGTTAAGATGGTTTAATAACACAGCCTAATAAAATACCGTGATCAACTGTATGAAAGTCTAAAGAATGAGTGTCATATTTACTACTGTCTTAAGACAGCAGTAGGCCATTTGAGAAGGGCACATTCTGGGCTGTGTGTGGAAGATGGCATTCTGTTTGGTTGGACAGACTTAGAATTAGGTATCTCAACAGCATTTATAATCCATTGTACATTATTAGTCGGGGAGCCAAAGTCTCAAAAGCTCAATAAAATGGGTTGGACCTGACATGGTAAGCCATACTTTTTATTTGTGGTTTATTTATTTGTGGTTTATTTGTTGGGTATGCTGTCAATAAATGCATTCCAGATACACAGAACACGTGTTGACAACATCCACTGAAAAAATAACTCTTAAAACATATTTCTATTTGATTTTGCATCAATTTCATGCAAAAAATAAAATAAATAAATAAAAATTGGCGTTTTCTCTCAGTTACGACATCAGCCAGTATGCCATCAAATTCTGGTGCAGACCAAACGGCTGCACCAAGACCCACCTGGAGAGGTGGTCCCGTTTCGCTTCCAAACGAACCCTGGTGCGGTTCACTTGATATGTGAAAGCGACCACGCTCGGTCCGCCTTTTTGGACACAACAGGCTCCCATTGCTGCGGGCATTATGGGAAATATTATTTTGATTGGCATGGTAACAAAGATTAGCAGCACGTTATCAGACTATCAGGTTAAAATGAGTCGTGGCTCAACATGGAGCGAAGAGGAGGCGAAACGTCTTTTGGAGATTTGGGCAGACGAGAACATGCTTGAAAAAAAGTATGCCTGACGTTGTGCCTAACGCTTCTGATGCTCCAAGAGTTCTGCAAACGTTTCTAACTGTATGAAACAAATCAATATAAGCACTAGTGAAACACACTGAATCTCCAGTTTGTTTTCACCAGCCGCACCAAACCAAAAAAGAAACATTGTATTTTGGTGCGAACCAAAGACAGTGGACCAAAAGCCTTTCCAGGTATCTTTTTAATTTCAGCATAACCCTGTTCTCCCAATGGAAATGTGTCACACAAGAAATATAATACAGCAAAACGACTTTCTTTATTTTATTGCCTCAGATCGCAACTATTGCAACTTTAACGGAAAAAAAATAATTTAACATAACTTTAACTAGGTGCAGGTCCCCGTGAAGTAGGGTGGCACACTGCAGATACTGCTCTGGGGACAGACTTTCACCCTCACCACCCGAGGAGACAGCAAACGACTGGCAGGGTGGGTAATACAGCAGCGCTACAGTGCAGTCTTGACATTCTAACGTCTCGGATGGAGAAGAAGGCAGAAGTGATACCACTAAACAGCAAAAAAATGTAAAAAAAAAAAAAAAGGTCAAAGAAGTCAAAAGTATGGACGTATTTTAAAGAGAGGACAAATGACCTGGTCGTCTGCAGCATTTGCAAAGCTGAGATGGCGTACCACAGCAGCACCACAACTATGAATGAGCACCTGAAGTGGCGACATCCAGGTGTGCTGCTGGAGGATGACAGAAAGCAAAAGGCTAGAGAATTGTAAGTCCAACTAACTAACTAACTAACTAACTAACTAACTAACACACGCAAATTTACAGTAACACGGTAGCATGAAGAAGTTGATTTTGCAACTTTGATGGCAGGGTTGGAAATTAGCACCCACCACTGGCCAAATGCGGGTAAATTTATTAAGTGGCAGATGAAATCGATCAGCCCCCAAGCCACTGTGGCGGGTTACAATTTTGATGGGAGATATTAAGTCAGAGAGCATTCAGTTGAGTTTTACAGCTGACCTATTGGGGGCAGCAATGTGCCTGTGCTGCCGCTAGTCTACCACAGACACCATTATTAGTAGAAGAAGAAAGCCCTAGACTGCATTTTCAATGGTGGCAAATTTGGACAGTTTGTTCTCTCTGTACACCCACAGTTTGTACTGAGCTGCGTCAAAATGTGGCGTTACATTCCCAGTATAAAACGTGTGGCGGATGCCAGCAAGCCTTCTCGTGAGGAACCAACACTGGATGAACCTAAAGTTAAAAGACGGTTTTTTAATGAAAAGTGGAGAAGGTCCAACAGTTGGGAGTTACGTGACTGGCTCATTTTTGACAAGAGCAGCCAGTTGATGTTTTGCTCCCACTGTCGACAGCACGCTCTGGCCAGCAGCAAGGCAAATAGCTTTATTGCAGGCACAAAAAATCTGAAGTTAGAAGCTATTAAAGTCACTAAATGTCACAAGGAGGTGATGTGCATGATTCAAGCAAAGTCTGCTCCAGAGAAAACTGCTGCAATAAGGGCACTGTCCAGTCTGAAGACAGTTCAGCATGAGAAGTTGAACATACTTTTCAGAACTGCACATGCTATCGGTAAAGGAGGACCGTTCTGCATCTACGAGTGGCTTTGCAAGTAAGTATTGTGTTTACTATTCACTGGTTTTTATAACATGTTATCTCACATTATCTGTTAGCTAGCGTTTTTCCTCACATTAGCTAACATGTTAGCTCATGTTAGCTAACGTTGCAGTAACACTGAAAAGTTGCATAGTGTGGCACATATGGACACAGTGCAAGTTAGCCAAATGCGTGTGCTCCTTAAGTAACTTTGCTCATTTAATTTAGTAATGACAGTTCGTGTGAGAATGAAATGACGCAATCTAATAACGTATTTTTGTATGTGATCTTAGATTGGATGAAAAAAAGGGAATAAAGACGGGCAGCATCTATGTGAAAAGGAAGCAAGCCAAAGAGTTTATAAAGTACATAGCTAAAGCGGAGAGGAACTCCCTCAGAGCACACATACGAGTAGCTAGTTCCCTGTCCATCATGACAGATGGATCAGCAGACAGGTCAAAGAAAAAAAATCAAATTGGTTAAAAATGCCCATTAAGTTACTTTCTATCTTTATTAGAGTGTTCTGTATACCATGCAACAACAGGAATCTGTTGTAAGAACGCAATAAACATTTTTCAGTGAATCATGTGATTTCTCCCATGAAAAATGTTCTTCCTGGGTAACGTAAATGGTTTGAAAATAAATTAAAATGTCTATAATTGTTGGCATTTAAAAGTTTATAGATAACAACAGTTAGAGCCCAACAAATAATTACTGCTCAGAAAACAACATTTTCATCAGAATTAATTTATGCATTTGGACATTTATAGTGAAACTGCTTCATTCGTTCCTGTTTGTCACACTATAGTTAATGCCAAAAAGAGAAAAATGATAGAAATTGTCTTAATTTTTTTTTTACATTATAAGTAAAAGGTTGTTATTGTATCCTCAACTCAAAAAACACGATACTGTAATACAATATGAAATTTGGGTTAAATTATTTGACTGTGTCATTGTTACCCAGAATGACATGGTGTTAGCCAGGAATGACCACTGCAAGATTTCAGTGTAATCAAGTATTTCATGAAAGGCTGTTTAAGGAACATAATTTTTAACAAACATATTGCAAAGAAACTGACAACTGTTTAAGATTTGAAAAGTTGATTTATTTTTAAAATTCTTTAATCTTTTCATTTTTTTGCATGCAACAATGTAACTTGTAGTAGCTAGAAACAAAACAAATGACATAATGGTTTCATCAATTACCTTGATGCCAATTGCTCCAGAAGAAATGTATCCTAGCATAAGCTATCATATTGCTTAACTTACATATCTAAGCCTTTTGCAAACAAGTGTAAACATATTTTTTAATCCTTTTTAACTGATCTGCATAATCACTTTATTACTAAATCACAATACCTTGCTCTCTTTTTCTCGAGATACTCAGACCTAGCTTGTGGGTCAGCATTCTTCCTGGCCCTGAAAAGTCTTTGCCTTTCTTTATTAGACAGTGGCATCTGCAAGAACAAAACTGACCCTTAAACATCAAAAGCTATACTCATTTTTGGGCAATAACTTCACAATATCTATGATAATGTCCTGTGTTGCTATCATTGAAAAAGATAACAAAAAATACCACAAAAGTTCAAAAATACATAATACTGCTTCTTTTATTTAATTAATTGATTGCTGTTCTTAATAATAATAAAAGTATAACAATACAACATCAAATCAATGCCTAAAAAGCTACAGATAAAGAATTTAAATAAGAAAAGTGTTTAGAAGTAGTCTTGTAATTTAATAATCGCCAAACTAAAAAATTTGTTTGACCGAAGGTCTGTCAGGTGTTGAATAGCAGTTGTGTAGGCCCGCCTTGTTCCTCTTCTGTACAGATAGCTCACTGTGTCACATCCGGTAAGTATGTAGGTGCTGAGAAGGGATGTAAGATCTGAAGCTGCAACATCATACTTCCCCACCAGAGCTTCTGTGATGGCATGAACAGGTAGGAAGATATCCATTGTCTTCACCCACAGCTCCTGCAGCCCATCCATGTGTGTGATGTAGTACATGCACATCATGATCACATCTGTGTCAGTCACAACCAGGATCACAAAAGTTTCTACCAAGAAAAAAGTGTGCATCCTGCAGAAAGTGACTTGTTCCGAGCTGCCCATGCTTCCCCCATGTAGTTCAACAGATGAGCTTTATTCAGTGGGTTGTGAATGAAGCCTTTCCATACAGGTATAGGGAGAGTATCATGTGGCTTGTACTCCTTCATTTTGCTAGGGCAGGTCTTCATCCTCTTCTCTCGTTCCTCACCATTCAGACTTTCAGCAGGGGAGACATCATATCGATCACCAACAAAGTGGATGCAGTCACACTTGTTTGGAAGGATTCCAAGGAGCTGCCTCATGGACTTTTCTTGCAATTCATGGAAGGTGCTGCCTACAGGAAGGTGCTTGCCTACACTGGCTCCAAACATCTACACAACTGCTATTAAATACCTGACAGGCCATCTGACGCTATGCAGGTACAGTGACCCTGAGGAAAACCAGGATGTTCAGGAAGAGGTTATGACAGCAGCATGATGATACATGGGGCTCTATTTTCGACTCCGCCGGCAGTGGTATTTTCGAGCGGCGCAGGCAGGCGCACAGCGCATTTGGTATTTTGGTAGACCAAGGCGTACAGAGGTGCGCTAGAATGGGCGTTGCGGCGCAGTAGGGGGGAGGTGTCGGCATAATGAGCCGGCGCATTGGAATTTTCGACCATTTCGGTCTGCGCCGGCGGCGTAAAAGTGCGCTGAAAGCTCGCCACCTCAGACCTGGTCAATTCTGTGCGCCGGCGGCGCAAGTGGATTTTTGTAAACCGGCAGAGTCGTGCGCTCACCTCACAGTCAGGTTTCCACAGTGTCTGGCATTTCACTGCCATCAATATTTTAGCAACAGCCGCAATTCAATGCAACTATCTGAGTCAGCACATACAGTCAGACATAAATTTATATATTTTGATCAGTATCTCACATGACCACATCGAAAGCGCGTTCGGCACGCGTAATGGTCACTCAACCTGACTGAATGTACACAGGTGAAACAGAGATGTCTGGTGATCTGTGACACAAATTGCCTGGTGACAAACGTGTATGCCACTTTCCCCGGGTCGGCACATGACTCATTCATCCGACGAATTCTAGCATCCCTACAGTCTTTCAGGGGGACACCCCTCTGGATGGGTGGCTGCTAGGCAATAACGGCTATCCACTGAAAACGTGATGACGCCATATATCACACCGTCAACAAGACGGCAGCGTGGTTTTAATGGCGTTTTCAGCAGTGCTCGGTCAGTCATCGAACGCACACTAATTAGCAACAGCCACGATTCAATGCAGCTATCTGAGTCAGCACATACAGTCAGACCTAAATTTATATATTTTGATCAGTATCTCATCTGACGACATTGCAAGCGCGTTCGGCACGCGTAATGGTCACTCATCCTGACCGAATGTACACAGGTGAAACAGGGATGCGAACTAATCGGTTAACATCGCTGTGCCAACCAGAAACAGCCGTGGCATCCTACAGATCATATATATTGCATCTATCCCAGAGCACTCGAGAGACAGAGAGAGACAGACACATGAAAAAACGTAAGTGATGATCGTTGTCCGCTATTACCCACGTCATTTCATTCCAAATACAAATGTTATCATTGTAATGCTTAACGTTATCTACAAAGATGGAGTACATCATTGCTTTGAGGAGGATGAAGAGGAGACCGAGGATTTACCATCTACAGATGGAGCGGCCTCGAAATTCCCCTCCAGGCCAGAGGCCATCCAGCTCCCAGCCGGCTGCCAGCCAGCTACCAGTCCCCCCCTCCTCTTGGGGTGTGCCCAGAATCCACTATAAACACGCCTCTTCATTCAATTGCAGGGTGTCACCAGGAGATGGCGTGTCCCTCACAGGAACACATCTCAAGGGCAAAGATTTTTACTCCACTACATTCATCTGCTTTAGTAGGCTTATTTGTAGTTAGGCAGTCACAGTTACTCAACTATTTTACGTTGATTATTTAGATCAACTTAGAAAAATATTTCTCGCACAAAGTCTTAAAAAAGTCTTAAATGTGTGTTTCCATCAGCCTGTTTTAATGCATATTTTCGATTTGCAAACAGAAAATTCCTAAGTTTTTCTCTTACAATATACTGTATGAATGTTTTTGTGATTGTTGCGATCAAAAAAAACAAACTCATGTAAAAAAGTTGTATATAATCACTTCCTATATGATAATAACCATACTTCACATTACAGAAACAGTCGAAAAGATTCAGTTCCCATCTTAAAAAAAACAAGTTTTAAGTTGAGAATACGAAACATCAGCTCAAAGTTACAAAATTTTGTGGTGGAGATTTGGCGCAGTTGGTAGAGCATCCGTCCCATGTATGAAGCTTTCTGCAGCGGCTACGGGTTCGATTCCGTCTTTCAGCCCTTTGCTGCATGTTATCTTCTTCTTCGAAAAAAAAGTTACAAAATCATTCCTGAGTCATAAAAGTGATGTATTTTTACAAAACAGCCTGTGACTCCAAGAATAAACAGGCTCCATCTGTTTACATAGAGTTTGCTTTTGATAATTATCAACAAAAATGATGACCTAATTTTACTTTACATGTGCTGGAACAGAGACAGAGCTGCAGGAGCAGAGCACGTCATCTGGAGATTCCAGGGCTCGCCTATGTTTTCCGCAACAGGCGCGCGGCTCTCTGCAAAAATAGACCAGGAAGCGGCCAGTAGACAGTCATATTAGTATTGGTTGGATATGCGCTAATTTTTGCGATCGCAAGATTTCCTGGTCGGACTGATAATATACATTTTGATGCATGAGGGAGGTGGGAAAGTTGGCTTATCCATAAATGTAATTAAGTGTAATGGAAACATTTAGTGAAGTCTATGAAGTAGCCAGCGACACAATATTAATATCTGTGGCACAAATTGATTTTTAATTACTGGAGGTACGCGCTCCCCTCAGCCCTCCACCTATTTTACTGGCCATAGCTAGTCTGTGGGACAGTGGGGGCTGGGAGCCTGTTTGGCTGGCGACCATCCATTGAGTTAGAACAAAGGATACACTGTAATGCAAATAATGACTTTTCAGCCAACAACGCGGCCGGCTCGACACTACACATGCCTGACAGAGTGACAGACAGGAGAACATCATGACGCCCGTGGTGATGATGCGCGATGTGTCAGTGAAACTACAGGTTTACTCAGCTCTGAAATGTGCCGGGAGTTAATCGCTTCAAATGCACAAATGCAGTGAAGTTCACAAACCACCAACAGTTTATAGAATAGGATGGACAGTCTATCAGTGGCCATTAGAGCAGCTCTCTAATAATTAAAATAGATGTCACACTGTGCGGAAGAGCTTAATAAGTTAACAAGAGATTTGGCCACGACAGCTGAAACAATGAAACAATTGGATTTATACTTTATCCAAAATCGGGGTGAAATATTGCATGCCACGGATTAGATAGATACAGAAATCATCATCTGAGAAATACTCATGATACTAATTTCACTGTTTATTGGCCGTTTTCATGTGTGTGTGTGTTAACTGATTGGCCAATAAAAACAAGTAGATTGGCCCATCTACATCGGCCCATTGGCCCTTTATGCCCCACAACATTGTTTTTTTTCATTGGTCTGATTGGATTATTCATGATTGAATGTAGGTGTCCGTGCGGGGGATGAGGCTCGCTGGCTGCGGAGGGAGAGTTGATGTTGTAGTAAGAACCTGTCTGCCTGGTCTAACATGATGAAGTCATGTTGAACATTTCCGTTTCCCAAAAAAACATTTATTTGAGATGCAGCGGCACAATATTAATATCAAACACGCGTGCACAACGCCTGACGTAAAAAATGCATTCTTGGTGTGCTTATGAGCACTATGTTTACCCGCGACTATAACTTTTTTTTTAATAGTTACTGTTTATATTCATTGCGTGAACAGTCTGAAAAAAGAGACACAGAGAGGAGGACACAGACAGTCACACAGACAGAGTGATGAAAAATATCAGTGATAATTAGCTACAGTTTATTAAGCCTATGATGTTGAACATCGCAGTGCGCAGTGCGAGCCGTCTGCTGCGCTCCGCAGCCGCCTGTGAAGGCGAACGAAATCTGGAACCTTTCAGCTCAATGACATGACTTTGAAAGCACCAAGTGACTTGTTTCAACGAATTCCGTTAGATTAAAATATGTAGAACTGTAAAATATCACTTCCATGAGGCTGTTCAGTCAGACATTAACAGATCACAGGCTGAAATTGGCATTTCATCCTCCCGTCCCTCCCTCTTCAGCGCACTGTAAATGATTTCTGTCCAGTAATATACAGTACACACACATACAGAAACTGCGTATTGCTGGTCGCCGCATCAAATAGCAACCGGCAAATCTAAAATGCGCTACAAACAGGAAACCCACCAACCGAAAGTGGCTCCGCGAATCAGGCAGAGTATTAAACATTTAACTGTTTAGCAGTTCAGAAAGCTAGAAAAATGCAACGCACAACTTCTGTTATTCATGATTAATTTTCTGGGCACAAATCACTCGGCACGCGGAGATGCGCTGGGAGCCTCTCCAAAGGTGGAGAGAGATGTGGAGGAAAAGGCAGGATGGGCAGATGAGCAGATCCAAGAAGTTTGTGAACGAGCACTACAATAATGTGGATGATTAAGCATAATTATATTTAAAAAACTGCACAGGGTGCTCTACTAGACAAGCAGTTTTTCTTACAGCAGTGGAGGCTATGTGCAGATCTAATGAACGACTCAGCAAAGCTGACACGGTAATAATGACTGCTCCTCCTGGTGGACTGATCAAGCGAGTGCAGGTAGTTTCCGCAAATGGAGCTTAGGGGCGTTACGAGTTGGCCCCGCGCCGATGACGTCATCGCGGGGGATCTCATTACAGTCACGAACCCGCCTACTGCAGAGCAGAGACCGGTCACGGACCCGCCAGGGCCCCAGCATGAAATTAGGGGAATTTCGAGGCCGCTCCATCTGTAAGGACCTCATATTTAGACATCAGAATCAGAATCAGAAATCCTTTATTTATCCCCGAGGGAAAATTGTTTTTGTTGCAGTGCTCCTTACAGAATAGAATTAGAAAAAAATTAGAAAAGAAAGAAAATAGAGAGAACTATATATATAAAAAGCAAATATAAAAACAAAATATTTATATTGAGTATGTGTGTATATATACTGAGAAAAAATAAACAGTATATACAAACGGGTGTGCAAAGTAATACAAACGGTTGTCAGGAGACATGAGTGATGTCAGTCTCCTGGAAACTTGCCATGCGCCTCGCCAGCGGTGTTCTTAAAGGTGAGGCGAGGAGCTGCTGTGATTGGTGGAGATTTGACTCGGCTGTGCCAAACCCACTCCACGCCTTCTCCCCTCCCTCTTTCCGAGTTGCGCCGCTGGGTGGGACTGAAATGAGAAGGAGGTGGAGATGCGCCGGCGGCGCAGCTCACGAAAATACCAAAGTCTGTGCCGCCACGCCCCATCGGCGCAGCGGACCTGACTTTGCGCCGCGCCCACGCCGCGCCGGTGGCGGAGTCGAAAATAGAGCCCCTGCTGTCACTCTATGACAGGAGTGACTTTGGTGGTACTCTAAATGCACTGCGAGCCCATCTCTTTGTGAGCATCAAAGGAGACTTGCCTTCCACCAACTGAAGATGCTTTCCTATTGCACCTTCACCAAGCCCCGCATCAGTTGGCTGTGTGTAATCGGGCACACATGGATCAGCCAGCCTACCCAACTGCCACTGATTTTGGGAGACAACTGGCAAATTGGTGGCAGCCATGATGCTGACAGAGGCAAAACCTTCTGAACTCAAACACAGCAAATACTGCCGCTGCAAGAAAAGCATGTGTGCCCGAGGATGGTCCTGTGCAAGAGCCAATGTGAAGTGTGGCATTGCATCTTGTGCTTGAAGACAGGGACACATAAGTAGGCCATGTGTGTGTGTGTGTGTGTGTGTGTGTGTGTGTGTGTGTGTGTGTGTGTGTGTGTGTTGGGGGGGGGCATCTTTTATAGCGCTGCTGTATAGCCCACCCTGCAAGTCTTGTTTGCTGTTATATTTCTTGTGTGACACATTTCCATTGGGAGAACAGAGTTATATTGAAATTAAAAAGATGCCTAGGCAATAATGGGTTTTTGTTTGTTTGTTTTTTAATTTACTTTTTATTCATTTTCTTTTAGTAACATACATATATGTGCTGGCTGGGCACACAGACATGCAACACAAGATAGCAGAACATGACGAGGGGAGGATTTGTGCCTTAAGTAAAACAGCAAGTTAACATAAGCACATCATACATAAAGATTTAAAGATACCTACTTGAACGTAGGGAAAAAAACATTTCTTATTAAAGGATTTGTGATCTATATGAAATCAGGCCTTACAGTTGATACATAACAGAGCAATTTTAAGACCAATTCTCTTCAAAAATATCAGTTTGGTTTCTTAGTTTGAATGTAATTCTCTCCATAAAAATTACATCGATCCACTCATTTATTGTTGGTTTGTCTTTCTTAAGCCATTTTCTGGTCACAGCCTTTTTACACCCCACTAACAACACACTCAAAAGGTATTTGTCCTGCTTTGTATATTCAAGTCCATCCAAATCACACAGGTACATGACTTTGAAGTTTAGAAGCATTTTTCTTTGAAAGACAGCCTCCAGGACACCCAGAATCTCTCTCCAAAATGGAGTCACAGAGGAACTGCTCCAAAAAATATGAAACTGAAGTATTCCCACAGGACCTCCAACATGCAGTCTGATTTGAATAGTTGGACTTTTGTGCTGGGGAGCAAAAGAATCGGGTCAAGTTTTTCCAGGTGAATTCCCTCCAGGAGGGGGAGCTTGTCACTGACCACTGCTCTCTGCAAGTCCAGTCCCATTCCTCTAGTGAGAAATGGGAACTGTGGAACCTCTGCTTCCCATCTTTCCTTTATATCCAAAGTATAATCACCCCCAAGACTGTGGAGAGCTGAGTACAGTTTGGATATTATCTTTTGGAGAGTGACATTCTTGTAGGCTCCTTGAAAAATGTTAAGAATTTCATCCCTCCCTGAAGCAGCATCCCTTGGGAATTTCTTACTCATAAAATCCCTGATTTGTAAATTTTTCTTTTAGGTCCTGGAAACTCAAAACATTATCCTGATCTAAGAGTGCACAGTATGCTGTAAGTCCATTTTCTGTCCAATTTCTGAACCTTGTGTCATAATTATTCGGCATAAAATCTGGATCATATGCAAACCATTTAAACAGTTCGGTTCTTCTCTTCAGTTGATATTTTTTTATTATTTCACCCCATGTTGTCAAAGAGCCAATTATCAATCCACCTTTCTCCTTTGGTAATTGTAATGTTTTATATTTTATTCTTGGCTTCTTCCCTGCCCATATAAATCCCACTCTCTAAAGTACAATTCTGGTTTCTCTATTGGTATAGAGTGAAATAGATAAAAAAAAAAAAAGTCGAGGTAAAATTTTTAATTTTTAACCGAATCTATATGAGAACTGATATTTAGATAAGGGATCAAGTTCCATCTATTGATGTCTGCTGTAATTTCTTTTTTTTGAGGGGGCCATAGTTTATCTCTTCTAATTTTGATGTGTCTAAAGGAAGGAAAATTCCCAAATATTTTACAGAGCTTTTGTCCCAGTCTAGATGGTACCTGGAGCGGAGACACTGAGAGAGATCAAAGTGAAAACTAAGGACCTGAGTTTTTTACTTGTTTAATTTATATCCTGAGTATGACCCATACTCATCTAAAATAGACATAAACGCTGGCAGAGATTCTGTTGGGTCTGAAAGGCTAACAAGCACAAGGTCTTGTTGTTCTGTCTAATCCATTGTGCCAATGGCTCAATAAAAATTGCAAATAGGATCACAAACCTGTTTGATCCATATTGATTATACGGGGGAAAAAAATTCTCAAGTCGTTTTGTAATAATTGAAGTAAATAATTTATAGTCCAAATTAAGCATACTAATTGGCCTGTAATTTGCACCTAATTTGTCCTTACTTATAACAGATATAACTGCTTCTTTCCATGACGCAGGGGTTTCTCCTTCCCCTTTAGTCAGGACCCAGTTGAATGTTTTTAATAAAATAGGTGTCAAAACCTCCTTCAGTTTCTTATACCATTCTGAATTGAATCCATCCGCACCTGGGGATTTATTAGCTTTTAGTCTTGAGTTGGGATGGGTACCTTACACATCTGAATCGATACGATACCGATATCGGTACCTGCGAATCGATAAAGGTATTTTTCGGTACCTGTTTTCAATACTTTTTTCGGGGGGGATATGTTTGTATGTATGTTTGGTAATTAAAGTTATTTTGTATATTTAAAAAATAGTCAAAACTTCGGAATTTTGAACATTTATTCTTCAATAACATCAAGTGAAATATCTCCAACAAAGAACTTGAGAAAAATGTGTGTGGGGATAAAGTAAATAACTTAAAAATAAATAGATTCAAAATAAATAACTGTATAAAATGTTTCACATTTCCACCTGCTGCCTGTACTAGGCGGGTTTCTTTCAAAATAAATAACCGTATAAAATGTTTAACATTTGCACCTGCTGCCTGTACAGTAAAAAACAACTTTCAAAATAAATAACTGTATGAAATGTTTAACATTAGCAGCACCTGGCACCTCTACAGTAAACAAACACTTAATCAAGAACCATAGGATACGATACACACATCTTTAACAGTTCTTATTAAGGAACACGAGCATGTCGACTTTTTCTGGCAAGAGCCGAGCCCGTTCCACGCTGACTGTGTCCCCAGCTGTCGAGAACACTCTTTCAGAAGGAGTGGAAGAAGCCTGCACACAAAGATGTTTTTTGGCCAAACTTGCCAGCACTGGCATTTGGTCATTCTTCTGCCACCACCACAGGAGGGGATTGGTGGAGCTGAGGACTGCTGGAAAGCTCCTGTAGGTCTGCAGCTCTTTCTTTACCTTTTCAGTCACTGAGGGAGTAGTGACATCTGCCTAAGTCTGCATTAGCAGGGCCTGGTCTTCCTCCTCAAAGAGCTGACCAAGTGCTGAAAGCTTCTTTCTTTTTACAGGTGCTGCTGCCTCTTCTCCTTCAGACTCATCATCTTGCAGCACATTTCTTTCTCTCTCCTCTGCCTCCTCTTCCTCATGGGTAATCAACACTTCACCCTTAAAAATATAGCATACACACAACAAGTAATTAAAACAATGTTTGTATTATAACAGAACACGTAAGTCCACTCTATGCCCCAGAATGAACAAACCTTGTTTGCACTTAGTGCCACAGCTGCATTTTCTAGGCGGGTCCAAACATCCTCATCATGAACCCAGCCTTTGAAGCGTGGATCTAGCGCTGTAGCCTCCTCAAGGAAGAGTCGAAGTTCTTTATTTGCTTCCTCCTATAAAAGAACATAAAATTATTTGGGTGATCAATTCTAAATGTGAACAGTTGGATGGCAAAATTAAGTGAATGATTTACATACTGCGTAGCGGCAGGAGAGGTCGCCCCAGACCTTCTCCTTGATGGCTCTCCTGGATGCAGAGTCTTCATCTGTCACCTCAAACTTGGCCCTCAGTTTGTCCAGGATGGAGAGGATCTGCCCTGCTGTGGCGTTCTTGTCAGAGGAGACTGCAAGTGTGGATGTGTATATGACTTTCATGGGGTGTTTTTCATTACATTGAATTGTGCCTCCTCGTCTCCTCTCTCCTTCGTCGACCCGGAAGTCGTTTCCCCTCCGCCATGATGAAGGATCTTCCAATTGCTTAAATGCACCTGAAGGAGACAAGGAGCGAGGAGAGAGGAGGCTTCTGAAGGCGAGGATACACCGGTGTAGCCTACGCGGAAGTCTTTTATTATTTAAGGGGCGTGTCGTATGTGGCACACGTTTGAATCATGGCGGGAGCAGGTCTTCACAAATGTAATCTTGATTCTTGTTTCAACTGTGTCCTTTTAACAATTGTATCTGTCACCAAGAAATTAATGAAAATTCTTGGTATATTACGGTTTTTTAAAGCAAGGCTACAAGGCTGTTGGTTTAATCTACCACACACCCGTCCTCTGTTATGCCTCTAACGGCATATAATTGAAACCTCATCAATAGCAATCAGGAGTAGAACAGTCTGACTGCAGATCTGACCATAATATCACGTTTTACAGCTTGTACAGCTGTGCAAACGTCATCAGTAATTGACGTCGCTTCGGACTGACGCTGTGGAGCGAGGATTTTTCATTTCGGAGTTTCGTTTCCTTCGTCCTCACGTCCCTTCCTCGCATCCCTCTTTCATGTCCTCGCTGGGCGGAGCTAAGACGCGAGGAGAGGAGGCGAGTGGAGGAGACGAGGAGACCAATTTATGGAATGAAAAGCACCCATGGTGTCCACAAAGTCCTAACACTTGCTTATGTCATCATCTGACACCCTCTCTAACCTAGGAGCAAAATACAAAGTATATATGGATAAGGATGTTTTGTGTCAGCAGAATACACGTAATTAAATTTTTGTCATCTCTTTACTATTTGACTTATTTTTTAAAATCAGTTTATACCTGTCTCTGTCCATGGCCTTCTTTATGCGTGGGTCCCTTGCAGCAGCCTGGATGGCAGGGTACTGTTCAATGAAGCGCTCTACCATCAGGAAAAGACTGTTCCACCTGGTTCTCACATCCAGTATGAGGGAGTGCTCATCAAGGCCTTAAAGAAGACAAAGACAGAGTTTTGTCCCAGTTAAATGTAGTTGAAAGAAGAAGAGTACAAATAAAATATGTATTTAGATATATTACCATTATAAGATTTTTTTATTCATCTATAATTGACCTTCTTTCACCTACCGAGGAGTTTCTGTTTCTCTTTCAGAACAGGCTTTGCAAGGCTATTTCTTCTAAGCCACAGCACAACAGCGCGTATCCTCCCTGACCAACTGGATATGTTTTTCACACTGTACAGTTTTTGGGCTGCAATGTTGAGGGTGTGTGCGAAACACCCCATCTTCAATACCCTCATCTTCTTGACAGCTACTTCCATGTTGGCAGCGTTGTCAACAGTAACAGCTATCACTTTGGACTTCACTTCAAAGTCATCTGCTACAACAGGCCCTGTCTGTGAGACATACACTGCCCTTGTACGGAGGACTTTCTCCCTCAGCTCCACCTCCACTATATAGTGAACAGTGACAGTAATGTAGTGGTCTTGAGCCACACTACTCCACAGGTCAGCTGTCACTGCAACGTAGTCTACTTCTTTCAGCTCCTCCTTTACGTTGCTTTTTTCCACACTGTACCAAGCTGGTACTAGTGTGTTGCAAAGTTCATTTTGGTTAGGGGGGTTGTATTTCGGATTGAGAGCCCTTGTCATCTCCCTGTTGTGAAAAAATAATAATAAAAGAAATAATAATTATAATAAAAAAATCTAAATAACATCATAACGTCATCAGCAAGCCCTGGCTATCACACACATAATCACTCGTTTTATACAATGAAATAATATACAGTACCTAAACCATGGGGTGTTTACAGTTGCAAAGGGCAACATAGCTTTAACTACATATGCGGTCACAGCTCTGTGACACTCCTCGGCTCTATGGCGAGGCAAAGCAGCCTCCTTTGCCTTAGTGAATGGGGTCACCGTTGCAGCTCTCACTGTAACTGAAGGGTGTGTGGGGAAATGGGACGACGTGGATGGACCTGTTAATTAACATAAACGTGTAACATTAACATTACGGGGAACCGAGCCGTTTTAACCTCAAATGCTTCTCAAAATGCATTTGAGGTTAAAACAGGAAACATTTAAGCACATCATTTAGCTTACCTGGAACCGAAGAACTTGATGCTGCTGAGCTAATTGAAGCTGCGTCGTTGTCGTCATCTACCTTTTTAAAAGGGGCCAGTTGTTCTCCTTCCTCGAAGCTGGCGGCAAGTGTCGAGCTGCTGGCGGTAACGTTTGCTGCTGGCGCCGGCGAGTAGCTGTGGTAACGTTAGCCTGTGTTTTTAAACTGTCAAAAATCGTGCACTCCTCCACCTTGAGGAATATTTGGTGTTTAACCAAGTGCTTCCTCAAGTTGGACGTGTTTCCTTTGCTGGCTTTGCACTTTGCATCACAAATGTTGCACCGCGCGTTGTCGGCATCCAGCTTGGTAAAATGAAGCCAGACTTTGGAGCACTTGCGGTCCGCCATGGTTCGCCTCTGAAGATAAAGCAACCACTGACATAACCACGTCACCATGTCACCGCGTCCTCGCTCTCGCCGACGCATAACGTCAAGGTGCGTACATGGAAAAAAAAAAAAAAAAAGTGCGTTCCGGTACCGAAATGTGGTACTCAATACTCGGTACTTCAGCGGGAATTCGGTCGGTACCCATCCCTAGTCTTGAGATAGCTGAGTAAATTTCTTCTTTTGAAATTTGTGAAGCTAGTATTTTATTTTTGTTTTTCGTGAGTTTTGGTAGATTTAAGGATTTCAATAGTGTCTCCATTTTCTGATCGGTATTGACTTGAGGTCGTGAATATAATTTTTCATAATATGTTTTAAAACAGTCTTTGGGTCCCTTATCTTGTATATGTCTGCCTGTTGTTTTCTTAGCTTGTATGCTAATAGTTTTGAATATTTGCTGCCCCCTTCCTAGTATTTTTGTTTTGTGTAAAGCAATTTCTTTTGAATCTCTTGAGAGTATAACTCTTCAATCTGATTTCTTTTCTTTTTTATTTCTATTTTAACTTTTGGGTCTGTTGAGTCTTTATGTTCAGATTCTAGGTTTATGAATTCAGTCTGGAGGGTCTTAATATCTACCTCTCTTTGTTTCTTAAGAAAAGATGTTACTGCAATCACCCTCCCTCTCATTAGTGCCTTGCAGGCATCCCAGAGTATGGGTGGAGAAACCTCTCCATTATCGTTAGAGTATTCTTGAATTTCTCTTGCAAACTGTTCTGTCCTGTTGTTGTTGAGTACATTAGGGTTTAGTTTCCAGTGTGTAAGCTTCCTTCTACAGGTCATTTGTAAGGACAAATAGAGTGGGCAGTGATCTGAAAGGACCATTCCTCCAATACGGCAGTCTTGTACTTTGCTACTGTCTGTTCCAAATATTAAAAAATGATCAATTCTAGAATATGTTGAGTGTGGGGATGAATAGAAGGTATAATCTTTAACTAATGGACTTAGCTGTCTCCAAACATCAATTAATCGTATTTAGGGCTGGGCCGATATGCAATATGTCTCGCGATAGACACGTCATCAATATCAATATAAAATGCGTTTGATAAAGCATTCAATAATTTTTTTTTCTTCGTCGGAAGAAACCTGAAGTTGCGAAGCGAGGCTGGTTGCATGAACAAAGGCACTCGCTCTCAGGTAACTGAGCAACGTAGGGACTAATCGCTAATCAGTGAGAGAGACACGCTAACACGCCAATCATGTAACATTATCAAGTTCGGTTGCGCCATCTCGTTGTCACGTGTTTGATGCTCCGCGAGGAGTGAGTGAGCGCTGCAGCGAGCAAAGAAATTGTCAATAGAACAGGGAAAGTCAGCTCACCAGTATGGAGTTTTTTGGATTTTATAAGTCGGACCGTGGTCAGACCAATGTGGTCTGTAACTTATGCAAGACTTTAGTCCCCACCAAGACCGGTAATACCACAAACTTATTTAACCACCTTAGCTGCGCTCACTCTCTGGAGCGCAGCCGTATTCGCCAACGTCCGCCAACCGCAGCACCACCATGCAGAGGTATCTGCTTCAGTGCCTGATGACAAATCATCTAAAAGGCACAAAGACGTAACGGAACACTGCACATATTTGAAAACATTTTATTCACCAGAAGCTGAATCAGTTTGTGAACTTCCTGCACAATAGGCGCTCGTCGATTGGACAAAGTAGGAGGGGAAAGCCCTACCTCCCGGCCCAGAAAAACAACAGTGAACGCAACTGTTCCTATAATGCTATCGTAGCTTGTCAGGGATTGATTCTGTTATTTTTCTTTGACGATCTAACGTGTGACAACAGATGAGCTCAGAGTTTAAGGACTGTGACTGTTGGTAGTTGTGATTTGATTTCGTTTAAATATGCCAAATTGTGAATTTATGGATTATTGTTGTTCAGACAATTGAGCTAAGCTAGCTAGCAATTGCTAATGTCAGCGGTCACTTGTTGCCATAGCAACAGTAAACATTCATGTAAGGACTAATGAGCTGTAAATAGAGATGCGGAATCTAGCTATATTATGAATACAGATGAGATGCATTGTATTTTAGCATGCGTATGCCCTGCGTATAGCGTCACTACGTACATTTGGTCCTGTGTTTGGTAGGGTAAGCTTTCACACTGCATACGAACCAAACCAGGGTTCACTTGCAAGCGAACCAAGACCCACGTTTTCAGGCAGAACAGAGTTCGCTTGTTTGGTCCACACCAGAGTTCGGATGAGCTTTCACACCTGCCCAAATGAAGCGGACTATCGGAGGAACCGAACTCTGGTCCATTTAAAGTGGACCAAACAGCTCTGGTGTGAAAGCGACCTTAAAATCACTGGCACATATTAAAGTCCCCTGTGCATCAGTTATGATCCTCTCTATTACTTGGGTGTAAAAATTTGGTTCTGAACCAGGAGGGATATACCCATTGTATAGGGTAAACAAATTTCCATCAACCTTCCCACAGATCATTATGAGTCTACCTTCCTTGTCTTTAATAGTAGACATATGTTCATATGTCACCTTTCCTGAAATTAGTATTACTACTCCTCTATTGTGTTTAGATCTATTTGAGGAGAAGACATATTTAAACCCCTGTCTTTTAAGTTTTCCATGTTCAGCTTCCATCAGGTGGGTTTCTTGCAAAAATGCAATATCTATGTTTTCTCTTTTTAGTTTAAGAAGAATATTGTTCTGTTTGACTGGGCTGCAATGCCCATTCACATTTAGAGACACTACTTTCATTATCTGGTCCCTGTATATACCCAGTTACATCTGGAGTTGTATGATGCTGTGACCTCAACAAAAGCAGATTTCCCTTGTAGAAAAAAAATTCCTCCCCTGTTTTAAACGTAGAACAAGAGCAAGCATTTCCACTTGTCATAACAAAAATAACAACTATAACAAAAGCAAGAACTTCCTGTAACCGAGGAACCGTTGTCCCTCCAAGATCCCTGTTGGTGGGTGGAGGGAAAAACCCCTCCTGGATGGTTGGGGCCCTCCTTAGTGGTGTAGTGGCTGACCTACTGGTGCACTCCATGTCCACTAATGAGTCCAACATTACTATTCCTTTCAGTCAGTGATTTACAGTAATTTCAACAGATTAAGTTTTAAAGGAATAAAGTAAAGCGAGAGAGTAAAAAGGAATAGTTCACCTCCCTTATTATCCAGTCCACTCACATACAGTTCTGAATCTTTTTTAGTACTTTTAACATTGTAATGATCTTCTAAACTCTTGGAGCTTTTCCTTCACTCACGTCCCTATTTGTTTTCCTCCATTGGCCACTTGTTGCCATGGGAACGCCTTCTGTATCTTCTCCTCCAAGTTGGAGGCTGGATCCTCTCTGACAGCGGGCACCTCCATCCCCCGGCCCCGTAGCTCCTGTGCAGCTTGATGTGCGTCCTCGTAGGTTCGTGGGCCGGTCCTCCAGTGAATCTGGATCATCGTGTATGGGGTTTGGAAGTGAATGCCTTTTTCTTTCACCGCTTTTTTAATTCCCCCGTAAGCTCTGCATTTTCCCATCACCTCCTATGCATAATCATGGTCAAAGAAAATCGGTTTGTTGTTAAGATGAATTCTCTTTTTCCAAGCCAACTTCAATACCATTTCTTTGGTATCATGCTGCTGGAAGTTTATCACAATGGACCGAGGTGTAGCGTCAGGTCCTGGCTTCTGGGTCGAAGCTCTATGAGCCCGCTGAATCTGCAGGGACATACTGGACCTACTTTCCAAATCTGTGACTTTTTCTTGCACCCTGCGTTGCTCTTTCAGCAGACTCAGCAGAGCCTCTTTCGTTGCAGCGCAGCTTGTTTCCATATCCAAAATGCACTCCTCTGCCTCGCTAATCGCCTGGTTGTGACCTTGGAGCCTGGTCCCGACTTCAGCTAGCTTCTGGTTTAGCTCATGTCTCAGCGTCGCTAACCCGTCCTTGAAGTCCTGCTTTAAATCTCCCTTGAGGTCAGAAATAGCTAAAGTGAACGTCATTTTTGAAGTCGCGAATGTTATTCGAAATAGCTGACAGTTCCCAAAGCAACTCGTCTTTAGATTCGCCACCATCACTGCTAGCTAGCAGGTTGCTATTTTCTTCGTCAGTCGCCTCCATTTGTTTTTTGTTAGGCTTAAAATGTTCAGTTACCCTCCCTCTCCAGGTCGTATCGTCTCTTTTTTGTTTCCCCCCCAGTCATATCTTGCCCTTCAGAGTTTTCACGTTAAAGTTTTCGAGTTGGGGGGTATTCTTAATAACGACTGAAACAGAGTAAATTACTCTGCATCCGTCTCGAGCATGGCTTAACCGGAAGTTCTAGGCGATGATGTTTAATAATGTGGACATTAACAACCATGTTAAATAGCCAGTATGTCTTTCGGAATTTTGAGAGTAGTCTAAAATTCTATTGAGATTCTGAGCCTGTTGATCGCCAACTAGCAGTGAAATCAACACAGATCCAATGATTTTGGTTGGATTTTAATAATTTTTTTCTGTGGAATGAGTATACTGTTTGGTGAAAAGAATGCCATATTGACTGACGTCGTAACTTGGGGGAATGGTTGATTGCCAGTGAAGAAAAGATGAAAATATTGGAAAAAAGTGATTAAAAAAGTGGTTAACAAAGTTTGTGGTATTACCGGTCTTGGTGGGGACGACAGTCTTGCATAGTTTACAGACCAAATTGGTCTGACTACGGTCCGACTTATAAAATCCAAAAAACTGCCATACTGGTGTAGCAGAACTGGCCTCTAACTGACCTTCTCTTACCCTCTCTGACTTCTCATGAGAAACAGAGGTGTAAACCAGCCAACTGACTGAATTATAGACCATCTGGTTTACTTATAATGAAATGTGATTTCGGAGAGAGACAGGATGTCTGGCCCAGTAAACTACCCTTCTCACACATTGAAAGAGAAAGAGAGCCAAAAGGTCAACGCCTTGGGCATCTCTTACCCAGGAGGTCCCATGTTAAGGCTAATTCTTCCCCAATAGCCCTAAGGGCTCAAGACAATAAAACTGTCTGCAGAGACAAATGACATGCTCCAGAGGAACCTCCAAAAATCAGATAATGCTGATGGGTTGTAAACTGGACATTCATTGAAGCCACTGGTGATACGTGCTTGTGTGCTTTTTCTCAATAATCCAGGATAACCAGCCTTCTATGTTAAACTTAACTTTTGATGTTTTCACCTTACAGGACTCATTGTACGCATTATATTGGTGTTTTCCCAGTATCTCTGACCTGAAGTATGACAAAGTTGTGATTTTAACGGTTTTACAAAAGTTTGTCTGAATTGTCACCATAAAACCATACTGCCATCCAGAGGTTCCTAACCATCAGATTGAATATGCTTGACTTGACACATTTATCGATAAGTAACCGTAATCGTGATAATCATTTTGGCAAATATAGTCTGCCTTTCTTTATTTCTTTATCTTTATTTTTGTGTTAGTTATACCGTGAGTCATCATACATATTAGGATGAAATCGTTACCATGATTATTTTTAATGTTGCCATACAATCATAGGAAGTGTCTAATGCATGCTGTGAACAATGTTGAAATGTCAGTGAAAATGTGTCATTGAAATTATATGTGATTGACCATAGTGAGAAGCAGATGAGCCCCTCATATGAATCATTGATTAGTTCAGCTCCTTGAGGCGATTGTGCGTCACAAAGCGTCTCACATGTTCGACGGTCTGCCCATTAGACACGCCCCTGGAACGAGATTTAAATGTCTGCAGCCGCAGCATGAATTTAGTGCGCGTTACTCTGTCTTGTCAAGTTATGTTCTAGTTTAGTGCGCGTTACTCTGTCTTGTCAAGTTATGTTCTAGTTTAGTGCGCGTTACTCAGTCTTGTCTTAAGTTATGTTACGTTATGTTTAGTTTTGTCTTTTACTTCTTAGTTGTCTTGGTCTTGTACAGTCGTTTTGCTCTTTAAGTTTTCCCGTCTTCGAGCTACTCAAAAGCCATACCGAGTAGCGTGATTTATTTTTCAGAAGACGTATTTCTATAGTTTTGTCGTAAACTTTCATTTTTCTAAGCCACACTTTTTGTCTTTAGTAAATTCTCGTCAAGTAATAATAATTTTGGAGACACTTTTCGACCGGCCATCGAAGAGGTTATCAACCCGCTGGTCCGGGTCAGATAACCATCCAAAGCCATTCCTCGCCTGTCACCGACGCCATCGAAATCCAGTTCCTGAATCATCACTGTCCAATATCAGCTCAACCGTGGTGTGCCTGGGTCTCCCACCTGACTGCCAAGCAGACGAGCCACGACGGACACTGGAAGCATCTTCGGCTAGTTTGGAGCAGGCCTTTACAGGAACGTTGCTGACAAGTAGGCATGCACTAAGCGGGTTTGAATAAGAGTTGGTCCGTGAGGTTAAGATACTGCTGACTCATCCAAATTCTCTCAACTACTCGTTTAATCCCTTAACTTTACGTTCGCGTCCCTATTATCCCCTTACAACTACTTCTCACTATCGCCAAACTTGTTTTGCCATTGCGTTGCTATAAGTTTCTTTTGTGTTGTCATATCACCTCATATCTTCTGTCTTATTATTCATGACGCATCACTCATTATCCATAATTCTGCTTAATAAATGATATTTTGATATAAGTCCTGATTAGACTGTGTCCTTTTGAACTGAATATATACGATCCCTGTATCCAGAGTTTACACTTCAGATTATCAGACTGGTTTACTGTTAGTCCATTCGTTAGTATTTTATCAGCGTTATAGCAGTTAATTTCTGCAGTCCTTCTTAGCTGAGGAAGGTGGTGCCCCGTTATTTTATCAACGAATGCAACATCAAATTAAGGTAGTTCCTACACACTACACTGGCAAGCTGACTTTTTTTATCGACAATTTCTTTGCTCGCTGCAGCTCTCACTTTCTATTTCTCATTTCACTCCTCGCAAAGAATCAAAGAGACAACGAGATGGTGCAACTGAACGTGATACTGTTACATGACTGGCGTGTTAGCATGTCACTCCCACTGATCAGTGATTACTCCCTACGTTGCTCGGTTACCTGAGAGCGAGTGCCTTTGTTCATGCAACCAACCTTGCTTCGCAACTTCTGGATTCTTCCAACGAAGAAAAAAATTATCAAATGTTTTATCGAATGCATTTTTTATTGGTATTGATTACGTGTCTATCGTGAGACATATCGTTATCGTTCTATCACCCAGCCCTACCACCGCCTCATGTCTCCACCTTCACAGCAGAGTCCAACGTTAATTAGTCACGAGAGTGCGGCCCTGACATCACGTCAAGCACCCAAGCACCAGGTCAGAGAGTCAGAGGAGTGTCGTCTTGGAAAATAGGGAAGCGACTTACCAGAGAAAAGGTAGACTTATTAGCTTAAGATAACTCTGAATAGATTTTACAAGTTTAATAGACATTTGCAAAATATTCATGGCCAGCTAACATTAAGTAACATATCGGTAGCTTTTAATTGGGCCCGGTGCCAACTCAGTGTCGCTAACGTGAGTAAAGTGAGAAAGCATTAAGCTAATGATGATGTAGCTGCTGACTGCATTTTCAGATGAGCTTGTTCAAACATTTCTCTAAGAAGAGAAAGACAGCTGATGGAGATGATTCTAGTCAGTAATGATGCGTCAGTTGCGAATGAAATGGCTCTCAGAGGCAATTGGAGCCTCCTGCCTGGGAGCCGGAGCGAGAGTCGCTTTGGGTTTTTTTTTTTTCTCGATTCCGTTCAAGTCGCACATGATTGGTCAACTACATGATGTGTGGTGGCTTCAATGTGTACGCACTGAGCAGAAGGGGGAGGAGCGGGGGTTACAGACACAGCGCACCCACCCACACACACCCACACACACACCCACACACAATCAGCCTTTAAAAAGCAATTTTCAACTGCCCATTCAATAAATAGGTTGTAAAAATAAAATCTGCAGTCAAGTGTCACTTGTTTACGCCACCACAGCTCCCCGCAGAGCCTGCCCCCGCTGCTGAAAAAAATCCTAGAGAAAACGTGCGCATGTGCACTGAGCTTTCATGCTTTCATGTTGTTTTCAGACCTAACCTACTATACAGAAAATAATAAAAACAAAGAAAAACTTTGAATGAAAAGACGTGTCCAAAATTTTGACTGGGACTGTATGACATTTAATATGACATGAAATAGTAATTTGTCAATTGCAAACGTATTAAATAACTAATATTAATATTAACTTATTGAATAATTAAGTACAGTACTTACTTTGATGAAAGTTAATGCTCTGAAAATGCATTTTGAGAGATCTTAGTAGTGTTTCATTTTCTTAGCAGGCTTATGATCATCACTGAAAAATATCTTGCATGTCCAGCAGGGACAACTTCCACCAATCACGCACCAACATCACCTGCAGTCTGACAACATGTACTGGTAATAACTCATTTTTAACACTGATCAAGGTGTGGAAACATTGTGGAACAGAATGCATAACAAAGTAACAGCAGCAACACTGCAGATACACACAAAAAGAGGTTTGTTAATTCGTCTATTGCCCCAATGCATGTTGGGAACCTACCTCATGTAACTGCAGTCACATGATGAGCACTTAGCCAATCGTAGCAATACTGATCAGAGTTTGAACTCTTGCCTGTATTTTAAAATAAGATGTACTGTAATCCAAAATCCTTACATGCTGGATTGACAAATCAATCTTCAAACTGCTTCAAAGAACCAAGTTACATGGATGAGAATAAACCGGGTTATTTTAGGCCGATAACAGCATGTTAGCTTAAATTTGTTAGTTAAATCACATCTGAAGGACAGGGCCCCGCTGTCCGAAGTCCAATTTAGCTGGTTAGCTAATTTAGCCTTGATCGTTTATTGCGGATGCTTTCAGACGACGTAACAGACAGATTATTTAGAGAAACAGTAACGTTACACTACCTCAGAGTGTACACGCCGTTTGTTATCCTTGTTGTGGATTTCTTCGCACAGCTAGCTAAGGGCTACCGTCCTCCGAGGCCGAGTAATTGTACCGTTCGTCAAGTTACTGATAGACGCCCTCTAAACTATCAAATCGTGTGAATGTACTTCCGGTCAAAACATTCAAAATAAACCTGTATCAAACAGATCTACTTATATCGTTATCGTTTCAGTCAAGGCTTATTGGTCATGTCAACATTAGAAATATTTGCCACAATAGGAGCAATAAAGTTGCAAATAGAAACGTAGCTGAATAAAACTCAGCTTTTACGAGCATTTTATGAAAAGCCAGTCAGTGTTCTTGCTTGTTAATTGATCTGTTTAGAACAAACTCAAGCTAATGTCGTTATAGATCATATTCATAACCTCTGCAATATAGAATTAAGATGCAGCATTTCATTTTATAAATTCAGCCATTTGTTCAGCTTGAGGTCCAACATGGATGTTTGGCATTAATGACCTGTTCACTGTTGATGTTCCCGGTCATACCAAAGGTGTTGGATGGGGTTGAATCCAGGGCTCTGTGCAGGACAGTCAACTTCTTCCACATGAACTGGAAAATTACTTCTTTATGGACCAGGCTTTGTGATAGGGCCATTGTTGTACCCAAATAGGAAAAATAGGGGGGAACAAAAAGAAGAAAGAAAAAGAAAGAAAAGTACAGTTGAAAGTTGGAAGTTCAGTGCACCTATAAAAAAGCAGAGTTTATGGACGAAAATGAGTGACTGAGCAAAAAACTTCAGATGTTTTTTTGTAACTTGAAACAGACCTTTTATAAACACTACTGATGGAAAACAAACTTTTTACATCATCAGGCAGCATTACTAACTCAGACTTTATTGTTGTCTGTTTTAGATCTGATTATTAGAGTTTCCAGTTACTTTAAAAAAAAAAAAGGTTTATGAAAGTTATTCAGACAACTCAGTCAACCAGCTTCAAAGACTGTAAGACTGTAACTTTGAAGTTGATTCTATGTTCCACTGGGAGCCAATGAAGTGTTTGAAGTACTTCCATAATATATTCTGAATGAGCTGGAGTTCTTCCTGTTATTTCAGTATACCAGGTTGGTTGAGGTGAATGCATTAACGAGTTTCTTGAATGTATGGTACAGGTCCACTAACTTTTGATATGTTTTTTAAGTGATCATAGCTGCTCTAATTGTGTTACTGACTTGACTTTCAAAGTAAAGATCAGAGTCCAGAGTAACTGACACAAGATTCTCCATTTCAACTTTATTCATCTGTACAAATATCTGGACATGCAGAAATTGATTTAATTAATACAGATAACCAGCTTGTTTACATGACTGAGATTATCAGAGGCAACAGAATTGTACAGCTGTCCGTCACCTGCATAATATGTTTTGATTTCCTTATAATGTTGCCAAGTTGGAGAATGTATTTGAAAGTACTGACAGAAACACATGCTCCTTTCTGTGGGAAAAAGTCTTTTTCAAATCAGAATATTCTGATCGACTGCATCACAGGTTGACTAAAGCAGATGATCTTTTAAAATCACCGATCTTCAGGTTATTACTTGAATAATGAAATATTTCCAAGATCTGATGTGAACACAATACAGATGGAGAAAAACTGTCCAAGTATTTAAATACAATCTTTTCTAGCATTTTGAGAATGGAGAAAATGTTTAGTAATTAAGTTTAGCAAGAAATGAACAATGTATCTGGGCTCTTTTTCTCCAGTTATGCTGAGATAGGAGCTGCAGTGACCTCATCTTCAAATAACGACACGTTAAATTTTTCCCAAGACAATTTAATGTTAACTGCACTCTTGACATATCAGATTGTTGCCATGATTGGAACTTAGTGAAATGAAAACCAAGTTTTAAACCTGAGTCATTCTATCTCGTGTCACAAACTAAATGTGTGTCCAAAAATAATAATAAAAATAAAATGAAATAAAAATCTCAGAGTATTTTTTGTATGAAAATCCATGTCTTTTTCTTGTAAATGTAGAAATAGGTTTGTTAACTCACATGGAGGTCAGGATCAATTCCAGAAATTCATCCAATCAAATGTGACTGAGAGCAACTAGCTATCCATGTCCATTATATAAAACTGCACTTTACATTGGCTAGTGGCAAGTTAGCAGAGCAATATCTAAGTGGGAGTGTACTGATTTCAGTGTCAACCTTTCTATAATTTCAAAAGAATGAGGTTGTGGTTGTTTTCCTCCATTTTACCTATATCATCCTCCTCATAATCGACATTAAGAGTGAGGAAGGTGTGTGTGTGTGGGTGTGGGTGTGTGTGTGTGGTGCCCAACAGTCCTCTGTAGCCCTTGAGCTCTGTATCTCCCTCTATCTTTTTACAGCTCCAAACTGCTTTATTCCCTAAACCACACCTACATTTGAACAATCCAATCACATCTGCAGTATTCAAACTCTTCTTGTAACTAAGCCCCAGCAACATATTCACATTCATTACAGAAAAAAATTACATGACAGAGGGTAAACTTCCATTTCACTGTGTGAAATGTTTCCTCTAGGAATAATCATGGTCTGTCCAACTGTTTAATCGTGCAGTCATTCCCTGGCCTCAGAGAATGGAGTCTCCCCACGGAAAATACACATCTTGTTACTGTTACTGACTACACAGACTCTTACCATATTCTGTGCACAAATTTTCTTGACTCATTGATTATCAGTCCTTTTATTTTCAAATGACAATGTTATAGGCACACACACTACAGAGCAGACACATTGGCATTATGGTTGGGCTCTATTCAATTAGGTTTTTTCTGAGACTCAAAAATATGGTTTTGCTCCCAGAGGATTGGAGACCCACCTTGTAAATGACTAACAGAAAATGTAACATAAGTAAATCAGCTGTAGTGTCTATCTGCAGATAAACCAAACAAGTAACTCCACAGATGCATTAGTGATGCTGTGGTATTTCTTGGTGCTGTGACCTTGAAATAGCAATGGTTTTAAGGATCGGAATTATGAAGAGCATTCACTACCAGGTCTGATTAGAACTGACATGAAGACAGAGCCAGGTCTGTTTGGACACACACTATGTTGGGATCTGTTACCCCATGTTATGGCGGTTTCCATAGCCTTTGCGATGAGTGTCTTTCCATTCATCCCAGTTTCTGGCTTTCAACAGAGACTCATCATCATTTTCAGCTTGTTTTTCCTCTTCTTCTTCCCTTTCATTTGTATCAGTGTCCTTCTCTATGGCAATCTTCCTGGGTAACCCCTGGTCAGGCAGGACTCCATGTTTCCTGTGCTGTTCATACCAGTCATCTACTGTCATGGTGGGAAGGCTGGGGTAACCGGCCCCAAACACCTGAGCCTGTGGATGAAACAAACACATTGTATCACACAGCATCTAAATAGACGTTCCATAGATCATAAGATTGTGGTGTCTTTGCAGTGTAGCTGCAATATGTTTATATATATTTATGCTGGTGCAACTGACAAGTTCTATTCATTACAGAAAGCTGATTAAATAATAAAAAACAAAAACTCATTTTTTATTTTTCAACACACTTCAATAGAAGCTTCAAATATTTTAAAAAATGACATTCGGTGCATCCATAAAACTGGTAGTACACATTGACTACTGCTGAGTACCTTGACTGTTAACTGTGATAAGAATTTAATGTTTTAATGAATGCGCCCACTGAGGTCCTGATGTAGTGCCCTGGATTTATCATGTCAGCTCCCTCACATCTTTACTTCCTTACCTGCTTCATCTTCCAGGCTTCTACTTTTCTGTCATTTGTGTTCAACTATGATTTTGTGATGTTCAGGGATTATTATCACTTGACCTTAATTGTACTCCACCCTATGCTGTGTTTTGCCCTTTTTTAATTTGCATTTAGTGATACATTAGTGGCTTTTTCAGCAAAATAAACATTAATGACTGTCAGTCACTCTTCTTTGAACTCAGTGGCTCACAGAACTTTCAAGCTTTCTGAAAAGGCATGTCAGCCTGAATCTGTGTTTTGCCTGTGAATTACCCATCAGCGCTGCTCTTTGCTACGAATCTGTATCTGTATCTCTATCTAATGATTGTTACTGACACAACATAGCAAATATAAGCTTACAACAGTGAACTTTTTACAAATTTCCTTTGAGGCACTTACACAGGAATTATATACAGAAATTAAGCCTTAAATATGAGGCATGCAAACTTTTGTTCTATATTCCATCTTAAGTAATGTGGTAGCATGTTTATATTACTGAAGAAGATAGACTGATTGCAGTCAGTCTATCTTCACTGCAAAAAGTGAAATCTAAGCAAGAAGAAATATCTTAAATCAAGGCAATATATGCACGTTTTTTGTCTGAGATTCTCATCTTACCAGGCAGTTTTTATGTTAAACATTTCACTCATTTCAAGCTGTTCCATTCGTAATTACCTGAATAAGATATTACAATTTCTTACTCAGATTTTATGACTGGTTATTATAAGTTACTGAGTAAATTAAAGCTTGAGACTAGAATTTCCAGAATTACAAGCTATTTGATCAACGCTAACAAGAACTTTGTCAGGATGTCTTTGTATCCAGACAAATGTACCTTTTTTTTTTTTTTTCATCTGGTTGCACTACTTTTAGGATAACTGAGGCTAGATATTTTTACTGGTGAGTGGAATTTTTACTGTTGGCAGATTATTTTGATTGTTTTAAGTAATATTTGCCGAATTTAACTGCTTTTTTTCTTGTTTTTGAGAGCTGATTTTTCGCAGTGTATCATTGTGTCTCACAGGCCTTTGCTCTGTTATGTATTGTGTTCTAGGGTGCAATTGCCTCTGAGGTGCAGTGAAGTTACCCTCAATTACAAAATCCTATTTTTCTTCCTACTCCCACTTTGGGGACTACAATTTCTTTAAATAGTTTCCTGGTTGTCCAGTTGTTAAACTCCAGATGAGAGCAGAGATGAGCCAGTAAAAAAAAAAAAATCTTATTTAAGTCTTCAGTGAATCCGTGCGTTCAAAACACTTTAGTATCATTAGCTAGAGATGTGATAATGTTTGTTCCCTAGGTATTGCCCATTCGGCTACATACAGGCTCCCTATAACTGTCTGACTGGTGGAACTTTTTGTTTTAGCTGCAGAGACTTATTAGCGCATACGAAAACCTCTGCAAGTCCAGATTAAATGGCATTTTGAGAGTAGCTTATGTACATATTTTCAAGTGAAACAGGATAGGCAGGTGGGGCAGTGGTTGGGAGTAATTTTATTTAAATGTTGAAAAGTGGGGGCTTCATAACAAACATGAGTTGGATGCTAGCATCCATTCAGTTGAGAGTACTCCTTCAACACCTTCATCAGCCCCGTGACCAGAGAAGGCACTAAACATTCTGAGGTGGTGAACACCTGAAGACACACTGGCATACCATGCTATTGCTGCTGAACTAATGAATCTTGGCTAAAAGATGAAGACTGATTGATGGGTAGATATCAAGATATTATTGCTTGAAACTGGTTGATCCAAGTTACATAAGCACACGTTATATTTTGTTTACAGGTGGAAAACACGATTGGACTTTGCCATAGGAATACAAAAAAATTGATTGGGGGGGGGGGGGGGTTGACATACATTGTTTGATAGGTGCACAGTATGAGATCTTAAAGGCTGAAAAGGTTATTTCTCATTTCACAATGAACCATGATATCTTAATCTGTCTGGAACAGTTGGACTGCAAAGAAACCAATTGTGAGGAAGAACAAGAACAAGAAGAGAATTGCTTGGGCCAAGAAACACAAGGAATGGACATCAGAGCAGTGGAAATCTGTCCTTTGGTCTGATGAGTCCAAATTTCGTTAAGAACAATGAACACAGGTGCATTTTATTGATGGCATTTTGAATGCACAGAGATACCATGACGAGATCCTGAGGTCCATTGTTGCGCCATTCATCCACGACCATCACCTCATGTTGCAGCATGATAATGCACAGCCCCATGTTGCAAGGATCTGTACACAATTCCTGGAAGCTGAAAACATCCCAATTCTTGCATGGCCCGTATACTCACTGGACATGTCACCCATTGAGCATGTTTGGGATGCTCTGGATTGGCATTTACGACAGCGTGTTACAGTTGCTGCCAATATCTAGCAACTTCGCACAGCCATTGAAGAGGAGTGGACCAACATTCCACAGGCCACAATCAGCAACCTGATCAACTCTATGCGAAGGAGATGTGTTGCACTGCGTGAGGCAAATGGTGGTCACTCCAGATACTGACTGGTTTTCTGACCCCCCGGAACCCCCCAATAAAGCAAAACTGCACATTTCCTTTCATGTGACCAGCCTAAGGCACACCTGTGCAATATTCATGCTGTCTAATCAGCATCTTGATATGCCACACTTGTGAGGTAGGATGGATTATCTTGGCAAAGGAGAAGTGCTCACTAACACAGATTTCGACAGATTTGTGAATAATATTTGAGAGAAATGGATCTTTTGTGTAGAAAATGTTTTAGATCTTTCAGCTCAGAGTTCAGCTAATGAAAAAATGGGAGCAAAAACAAAAGTGCGTTCAAATTTATGTTCAGTATATGTAATGGTGACACTGTTTCCAAATAACTAAAACCTAGTTTGGCAAATTCAGATGACAAACCTGATGGTCAACATATACTCTGATATGAATATGTTTGAGACGATTTCTATTTTCATATCATCCCTGATATACCCCTGAGACACAAACCTGGGTGGAGCAGGTGCTGAGTGGTGTGTAGATTATGATGAGAGACTCGCTTGTGGTCTCAATACAATGTTAGGGTCAAAGAAAAACGTAACATCTTGATTTTGTGGGTATGTTATGGGCTCTACCCAGACGTCAAAGAGCCTAAGGACATTACACAGTCTATGTTTCGGTTAAAGTTATTGTATCTTTAATATCACAATTGTTATCATTATCCTATCCATAACGTCTAAGTCTAAAGTTCTGGTGGGGAGCCATATGCAGAAAAGAGATGCAGAGAGTCAGATCCATGGAAGAGGGACAGCAAATTGGTTTGTAATTAAGGATTTAAAATTCACTCATCACTTGTTCTGATGTTCTGATGATGACATGCCACACGACCAGAAACATTTTGGACACAGTCTCATATGTTTCTTGCATCTTAGTTCTGATGTAAGTTTGTTAAATCACCTCAGAAGCACACTCTATATGCTACTTCTGCAATCACCAGCAGCTGGCTTGTTGTTGAATTTTGTCAATGAATGACTTCATGCGGTTGGTTCAAGACCTGCTGGTCCTACACTCTCACCTGTACAGCGTCCTTGGTAAGTATGAAGGGTTTCATGGGAGGCCTGACTGGCTGAGTTGGCTGCTTGGCAGCACCCTGCTTCAGACCATCCATCTTCTTGAGTATCTCCATCTCCTGGTCAATGCTTTCTATTTCCTCCAGACACAGAGTGACCCATCTCTGGAGATTCAGAATGTAAAAATCTCTGCTGACTTCATCATCGGTCTGTCCGCTGTCCACAGCTCTTCGAACATCTGACAGTCTGGTTTCCAGCTCCTTCTTCTGACGGTACCGCTCAATCTTAGCTTGTCTCTGTGCTGCCATGGAAATCAGGTCTGATGAGCAGGTGACAGACTGGAACAACAAGCACACACCACAGTATTGAGTATGACCTCATTCATTTTCAAACTGTGCTGTAAGTGATGCTTTAATTGAAACATTTATTTGTAAGTCACAGCGCTTCTTCTTTCGCTGTCTTTCCTTTCACTTGTGCATAATTTGTCCTTATTCATTCAGATTCTCAGCAGTCATTTTGTCACTCGAACACCACTGTCCCACCAGGAACTCTTTTTTCTGTTCTGCTCCAATCGTTGGTGTAGCTACTGTTTGTATGAAGAGAACACTTTGTGCATGTCCTTCACAATGAAAGCATAATAATTTGAAGGCAGTGATAGGCCATAACAGTTAAGGAACCTTAGCTGATTGGGATCAAAAGATTGGAATTGGAATTGGAATTCTGGAATTTCCCCTTGCGGGACTAATAAAGGAATACTGAATTGAAAATCACTTGATTATTAATCGATTTTCATTACTTTTGTTGGGAAGAATTAAATACAAGGGTTTCATAGATTTTAATACATCTCTGAGGGAACACAGTCATATTTCCCAGCATACATGGCAACATATATACTAGTGGAACAATGTCACGCCACCAAACCGTTATGTACAAACAACCGGGGGTGTGAAATATATCAGCGGTCCCCAACCTTTTTTGCGTCACGGACCAGTTTCACGTCTGGCAATATTTTGACGGACCAGAATAGAAACAAATAAAAATAAATATATAATAATATAATATATATAATAATACAATTCACCATTACGCTGAATGTAGTTGTAATTAGTGGGAGCCCTAGCTTGGCTTCACTGTGTCATTTGCGAGCCTGTCACCACATATTACGCAGAGCGGGCTTGGTGTGTGTGAGAATCACCTGAAGCGGCAAACCCATATTTTAAGTGGGACTAATGATATTGTCTCTTAAATGCAGCTTTCTTTTTCTTGGAAGTTGTAAGCTCTTCTGCTTCTGTCTCATCATTTGGCTTTTTCCCCTTTCTGAAGAAGCTCTCCAAAGATGTTTGTTTTTTTTCTCATTTTGCTAGCTTGTGGGCTTACTTTTTTGCTACCGTATCACATGGCAGTCTCCCTGTGTGGTCCAGTACCAAATGGCCGGTGGTTGGGGACCGCTGCCATATATTGTTTGCGAGTGGGATTTCAAAGCCATGCGCATGTATATGTTGCATTCCACATTATGAGTGTGCCATATCATATCATTCTCAAAAAGATAACAAAGCTCATATTGTGATAACAGCAATATTCCGACTTATTGATGTGATGATGTCACACCATACCGTTACGCACAGCAACAATAAGCATGGCTGAAAGACAATGTAACAGGCTCCATAGTAGAGGAAAGGGGGAGCAACTTCAGTGGTGTGGAAATGATTTGGTTACAAAAAAAAGATATACAACAAACTTATGAAAGAAGTCCATCCACTATGCTCTGCTACTGCCAATCAGCTCGTTACTCCCTCACTACGAAAAAGGCCCATTTATCGCTCAACAAAATCTAGACTGCTTGCTGCAGAAAGTCACAGAAAACATTTCCACTGCAGACTGAATACTTACAAAAAAATGAAAAGAAAATTATCTGTTAGAATTCTTAATCACACAGAGGGAAAATTTCGCAGCACCACAAACATGCACCACTTCAGATAGAATGTCCCTTTCATTTGATCCTATCCTCCACACCAAAAGAGGGCCAAAAGAGACCTGGGCCCATATTCAAAAAGCATCCTAAGGCTAAAAGTAGCTGTTAGTGATGTAAGATTTTTCTTAGCATTTTCCCTCGGTAAGATAGAAGTTATTCACAAAGCATCTTAGGCCTCAAGAGAGCTCCTAAGGTGAAAAACTGTTAGGAGGAGGGAGGACTTTTAAGAAGCCTAAGAGTGTCTTAAATAGACAGGGATTGCAGCACATACCAGCGCTTCTCACACTCATTGCTTGTGCGTAAAAGGAGAGGGAACGAGGCATTGATCTGCTGGGCAATGCACTCTCAAGTCTGCCTCTTCCCTTGGGCTGTGATCCCAGGACTCAATTTCCCTCTTAATACTGTTTTTTTTCATCCACGAGCTGTGCCAACAGCAGGCACTGCCCTTGTGCCCAGTTCGGTCTTCTTGTTCTCTTTTTATCCATTTCATTCGTTGTTCTGGTCATTCTGCCAAATCAAACCGCTTTTTATAAGGACGCCAGCAATCACATGAATTGCTGACAGCTGAGTCTGCGTCCACCATTAATATCAAATACATTAAGAAGTAAAATTACCAGCATGGACAGTAAACATAACAATAAGCAAACCAATATAATCGGCATGTGAATGAGGTACACTCAAACATTTTGAAGCTGTGTCACAATTTAATTTTTTTTCATCATCATGACATAAAATTAATGTATAATAATGTATAATTAATTTTTATCCATTTCATTCGTTGTTATGGTAATTCTGCCAAATCAAACTGCTTTTTATAAGGACGCCAGCAATCACAGGAATTGCTGACAGCTGAGTCTGCGTCCACCATTAATATCAAATACATTAAGTAGTAAAATTACTAGCATGGACAGTAAACATAACAATAAGAAAGTTAATATAATCGGCATGTGATTGAGGTACATTCAAACATTTTGAAGCTGTTTCACAATTTAATTTTTCTTCATCATCATGACATAAAATTAATGTCATGATTACACATTTCTTAATACAGTCCAAGTTATATGATCAGTTGATTTTACTGTCCATTCATTACTAGGAGCGCGGAGTGCTTTTTTTGTTGTTGTCTTTTTCCTTTTTTGTAATAACCAATGACAGCTTTTAGAAGACTGCGTCATACCTAGCAACGGGGTCAACCACACCTCCTCGCTAAAATAAAAGTTTCTGTACCCTCCTTGCACAGAGTTGCTCTCAGACACTTCCTGAATCACTCTTAAGCTAAGATTCCTTGCTAGGAATTTTAATGCTAAGTTAGGAGCTCTCTTAGAGGACTCCAAGAAGCTTTGTGAATACGGGCCCTGAAACTGAAAAACAGCTTTTGTAACTGAAAAAAAACAGAGAACTGGCAAAACACCATCTCCCTGTACAATTCACTGGGCAGTTGATTACTGAATTGTGGAGCAGTGAGACACACTCCTGCCAGCAACGCAAAGATGGAAAAGTGGCCGATGGTATGCCACTCTTGTTCTAGTTCATGTAGTTCATGTTGGTTCTGTTGCCCTTCAATGGCAAAATGCAGTACTACATATTTGATCAATATTGAGTTAGAATTTGTAACTGTTCTTTGTCATCTTTAACTATATAAACAAATATAATTCCATAGAAATGTGTAATTCCCATGAATAAAGCTTTTAAATTTATTTTGCATAAACTACAAAACCGACCTAAAAACCAAGCAAAAACAGCGACTACCACCATGCTACTGAGAAATGTAGTAAAACTGCTAATTTTAATGTCGTTAATGCCCGACACTGACAATCACATATATTGACAGATTACATACTTCGGCAGAAAATCCAAAGTATATTATATAAGTAGTCAGTGTACCACAGTGGCAACAGATACACGCTGCGTGGTACACAGCAGAGGGTCTTTCCTGTAACAACAAAACCAGCTGAGCTTGTGTTTGCAGTATGAAGTGTGGACACAAAAAGCTCTGACAAAAAAGCTTGCCACATTCAAACTCTTAGGTTATTCAGCTGGCTTCAAAGAAGCCTTAACGTTCGTACAGTGTCTTTTGACAGTCCCTAAATATCAAATACCAACACTGCCTCAGTGTGCCAGTCTACAATAGATGCTACTAGCCACAATAGCTACAGAGTGTGCTAATGCCAAATTCAACAGGCTAACCGGCAAAATAAACATTAACATTACATAAAATCGCAAAACTCAGAGGTTCTAAGTTTGGCACTGTATCGATCCATCTTTGAGCTTCACTTTTGAAGCAAATCCCACTGTTTGGTTCTGGAGATGAAACTGTTCACAACTTCAACAAGGTATTTCATGATGACCCACCGCTACATTCTATATGCCGCAACCGCTTTATACCTGTGGCCAGACGCACAATAATATAGGCCCTTTTACCATTACTTTGTGGGAATAATAAATCTCCTAACGTGTCTCAGCCCATGGGGCAGCTCCTGGTTTATCAATAAACAACAACAGCAACTTAACTACTGGTGTTAAATGATCGTCTTTTTGCCTGTCACTCCAGGGATATGAGTCAGACAGAGAGCACACGTCGAGGAGATTATTCTCAGTGTGTTTTATTTTCAATCAATAAATTTACCGTCGCGTCTACAACCCACGTGTGTAATGAAACGCTTTTCCAAGCTCGAAGATATGAAAACTGTGGTGCTGGCATGTCGCCTGCTACTGAATTGGGAGTACTAACTCAGACCCAAATTTCAGAACAGTTCAGTTCAGTTTATTTTGTTGATGTTTCAAAAATTCAGGGAGGGCTATTTCATTCATTCATTCATTCATTCATTCATTCATTCATTCATTCATTTATTTATTTATTTATTTATTTATTTATTTATTTATTTATTTATTTATTCACTTGAGTGAGTTTTAAGAAATGCTGCTGGAAGGCCCCTGCACTTTTAGTTTTAAAAATAATTAAACTTAAAAGCATTTCAATTAAGATTTTGTGTTTGAGTTATTTTACAAAAAGTTAAGGTCTTTTTTTCAGTGTACACAAAACAAACAAATAGTATACTTTATTGATTCTAATCCCAGGTGTGTTACTCTAAATTTTGACACCAAAATTTTCATTTTTATTTGTTGTCTTATTTGTTGCGGCCTACGAGCCGGCCGTAACAGCTGCAAACAAATATCGGTTCTAAATATCGGCTATCGGTTTCGCTTGGTTAGTAATAATCAGTATCGGTATTGGCCTTGAAAAATCCATATCGGTCCATCTCTAGACCATCTCTTGGACCAAACACACTGCTCTGTGTGATGAACACAGTAACACCCATGTAATTAAAATCATTCATTTATTCACAATTAAAATCATTATAACTTACTGAATTTTCAATGATGTTCAAGCTGTTTGTTTTGTTACAAATGCCATTCATGACAAAGGATACCTGGTTAAATTAAAAATGCATGTTTACATGCCAAAATGCTTTGTCTTACGTAGATAACAGAACTGGTTCTATAATATTAAAGATTAACTTATCCTGTGTAATTAGATTCTAAGTATGTTCCTTTTTCTTCCTGTATATGAACTGGCTGCCATGATAAAAGTGTGTTCATACTTACGGAAATAAATGAAGACCTAGTATTGAAAAAACACATCATTAAAACAAACACATTACAACAAAGTTAAAAGCAAAATAAAAGCAAATTTCTGGCAGGCTTCACAATTGCATTTTTTTATTACTAGTGAATAGTGAAATATTCTCATTTTGCCAATTTACATTTTAACTTATATATTATATACGAATAATATATATTCAGAGTATCAACAGGGTTGCGCAGATTTGTAGTATAGCGGTTACATATCCTGGTAAACTAATCTTACAGTTTTGTAAAAGCGAAAATAAATTACTTCGGGCCACATGTTTATAGAGATGAAGACTACAAATTTTCTCTATAATCTATAAAAAGACTGATGAGTGATCAATATAATTTTTAGATTCTTACTGATATAACTTTAATAAAAACGTTCTTAATATCAGAACAATCACTTAACTTCATGTTCGCTTAAAATATCTTATTTTGATAACAAACAAATGAAATACAGCCAAATTAAATTTAAGCATTAAAGGAGTGGGAAAATACAGTGATATATTACTGAGTGGAAAAAGGATATTCCTTGGCTAATTTTCAGGTAGGAATTGATCCTTAAATTTGAGTCCTTTTATTTAGTGATGTCTGCCCAGACCTTAGTGGTGGCCAATGACTTGAATGTGCTGCATGCTTTTGAAGAGCAAAGAAAGTTGCTTGGATTTCAGTTTTTAGTAGGTATTCTATGGGGTCAGAACAGAGACTGTAAATTTTGGCATCAAAAATAAAACTTAGCACTGAAAAAAACTGTCATTGAAACACTATTGGAAAAAATTGTATTGGCAATAAAGCAAGTACTGGCACTGGAAAATGTTCCACTGAAAAACACAAAGATTAAAAATTATTTCATTTCATTTGGATATTTTGTAATAACTTGTGTTTTTCAACAACAATCTTCTGTTTTTTTTCATTGTCTCTTTTATTTCAATGATTTGGTTTTTTCTGTTGGTTTTTTTTTTGTTTTTTTTTTACACTGGCAGTTTTTTTTATAATACTGTCAGGTTTTGATGTGGAGAGGAGGGGTTCGAGGGGATAAGCAAAAAGAGTGTGAGCTACATAACTGCATACTAATGAGAAAACGGCACTCCTTTAAACCTGAGGTCTTGCTGAAGCCTCTGGCATGACCTCACCAGCAGTTCAAGCCCCATACAACACCGCTGTCCATGTCTAATGAAAACACAACACTGTATGAGCAGCATGGATTTAATATAAATGACACTGCACACATGATGATATAAATTTACTGAGATTTGTAGTCTACTACTCGTTTGAACCATAATAAATGATGTTTTGTGTAGCAAAACCTCAACAGAGCCTCGAGTCCGTCTAGGAGCACAGACACCGATCACAATCCGTGTGGGCCATAGTGACAGACCAGCAGCCTGACATCATATCAAATGGCAGCATTTTAACAAACGAGGTAAGAGTCCCTCTCATACCTGCAGTTTAACCCCCCATTGTATTGAGAGACCATTAGCATGTCTACAACCTTATTCATAGAAAGGTCCTCCCATCAGACAAAAGAAGCCTGCCTGTTTGATAAAATTGAAATACATCTCTTCATGACAGATTCCAAATATGTTTTATACCATCTCCCTTTTTTTCCCCGCAGTTCAGTGGCATGTCATGTCTACAAATGATGTTAATGACTGCTAACACACGCAATATGCCACAACATCATCTGATTTATTTCCAGGAAAGGCATTAAAACAAACAGAATTATTAGACTCCAAGTTGCTGATATGTTATCTTTTCTGAAGTAGAGAAGTGTGTAACAACATAAGTGTGGTGGCTCAGAGGCTGCTGGTTGCTGTGGGTGCACCTTTGTGTGTTTGCATTTGTGACCCAGTCCCTGGGAGCATTCACATTGAGCCAAATATGTGAGACATATGTAGTGGTTGAACACAGCTCATGCTACCCAATATCAACCTGGAACTGTGTGGGTTGGATTCTGGCTTGATGGGGGTGATTCTTTTTCCATTTGCCGTTTTTCAATGCTAATAATGTTACATAAGGTGCTTGAGTGACACACTGAAAACTGACCCTTCTCTCTTTCAGATGAAACATCAGTGAGCTGAACTCAGCTACCTGGTTGACAGGCCGCAGCATGTCAACAGGTAAATAAGGAAATAAATTGTCAGTGCAGGCTTTCTGCTGCATGCTCTGTGTCATCCACGTCATAAAACTGTTTATTGCTTCTACTTCATTCATTGATAACACTCATTAATGTGATGATGCTCTAGATGATGAGATGCGATCAGAACGATTAGAAAGGCACTGCAATAATCACAACTGCTGTTAGATGAAAACATCAAAATGAAAATGTTTTTCTCAAAAGAAAATGTTTGTCTGAAAACATTTCTTGTTGACATTTGGATGGTGCCCTGCTTGCAACTTTAATGACCTTTGCCAGTCGAATGCCTGGTGAAGTGATGGACTGCACCACAGACGTTTAACACACGTGTTACAATTTTGTGGTCTGAGTAACAAAACTTTCTACCTGTCGGTGGATAGTGGCAGTAAGTGCCAGAATCAGTATGACAGACGTTGACATAACGTTACCAATCAGTATCGGCATGTTGGTACTAGTTACCTGTACTGGCAACATTACAGAAGTTACTCGTGACTAGGGCTGGGCCGATATACAAGCAATATGTCTCGCGATAGACACGTCATCCATATCAATATAAAATGCGTTCGATAAAGGATTCGATTTTTTTTTTTTTTTTTTTCTTCGTCGGAAGAAACCTGAAGTTGTGAAGCAAGGTTGGTTGCATGAACAAAGGCACTCGCTCTCAGGTAACTGAGCCAAGTAGGGACTAATCGCTAATCAGTGAGAGAGACATGCTAACACGCCAATCATGTAACATTATCAAATTCGGTTGCGCCATCTCGTTGTCACGTGTTTGATGCTCCGCGAGGAGTGAGATGAGAAATAGAAAGTGAGCGCTGCAGCGAGCGAAGAAATCGTCGATAGAACCGGGAAAGTCAGCTCACCAGTATGGAGTTTTTTGGATTATAAGTCGGACCGTAGTCAGACCAATATGGTCTGTAACTTTTGCAAGACTTTAGTCCCCACCAAGCCCGGTAATACCACAAACTTATTCAACCACCTTAGCTGCGCTCACTCTCTGGAGCGTAGCCGTATTCTCCAACGTCCGCCAACCGCAGCACCACCGCACAAGCAGCAGACCACCATGCAGAGGTATCTGCTTCAGTGCCTGATGACAAATCATCTAAAAGCCACGATGACGTAACGGAGGCAGCAGCATATCATATAGCTAAAGACATGCTTCACTGAGCACTGTGGAGAAGCCAGGTTATAAACATCTCTTACAAATGCTTTTTTTTTCTTAAACACACTTGCAATACAAATATAATTGAATAGTTCATGTATGTTTAGAGTAAGAAGAGTGACTAAAGATGTTCATATGTCTAGGCTGGTTTTATAGTTCAGTCAGTGTTACTGTACTGTCTATCATGTTTGTTTGTATGTATGTATGTATGTATGTATGTTACAGATGTCAAGTCTACCTCAGTTTCTGCTATGTTTCCAAAACACTGCACATATTTGAAAACATTTTGTTCACCAGAAGGTGAATCATTTTGTGAACTTCCTGCACTAAACCTGCAGAAAAAAAGTTCCCAAGTTTCTCTCTGTTTACATTTTTACACTTTTTTTACATTTATTATTTGAGTGTTTTCCATGGTTGTGTGGACATTTCGTTTCTGCCTTGATAGCTGAGAGGATTATAATCAGAGGAAGGTTAAATTTAAAATAAAAATGTTTTAATTGAATGTATTTTTCTCCTGGTCCTTATTTTAAACAGGTCATAAAAAATATCAATAATTATCGATATCGACCAATATAAAACACTTATATCGCAATAGAGTTTTCAGCCATATCGCCCAGCCCTACTCGTGACTGTTATGGGTGTTGCACAAAAACGTTACGATAGCAACATGTAAATGAATTGAGGCACACCAACTGACTTACGAAGTCATTGTCTGTCATTTCTGCTGGTGTAAACTTTAGCAAAACCGCTTAACATTACCGTGGCTGTAGAGAATCCATTTTCTGATGCTTCGTCGGAACTCTTCCTTTCATTTGTCGACTTCGGCATTTCGAACTGCGATATATTATACTCTTTACATCTCCTCAAGAAATCCAGAAAGTAAGCCCGGGCTGTTTGGACTATCTCTAGCCGTTTGTCTCTGTTGGTCTGCTTCATTGTCAGAGCTCCTAACAGGGCGGGCAGCAGCAGGTATTTCAGGTCTACCGTGGCTATCTCCTCAAGCTCTTCATTGCGGCTGAACAGATCGAGCTGAGCCACCATTCTTGACGCCTCTTCCAGCATACTCATGCCACGTTTAACTCGAATCTGAATGCTGCTAGAGCCAAGTGGTTCGTTTGTACTGTTGACCTCCTCAAATATCTTCCAACCACGATCGAGCAGGTCAGATAATTTAGGGTGTTTTGCGTCTGAACTCAATGACCAGATAACATCGCTGTTTGCCTCACATTCCGCCATCTTGTCAGTGTTTCCGGGTTCAGTCTTCTTCGTTCTGTATTTCTTTTAGGCAAACCAAAGGATTCAAGGAGTATTACTGCCCACCACAGGTCAAGCATTTAGACGCTTTTCTTTACCCTATAAAATGTTCAGTATGGGCCTATAGGCCTACACGACGGATGCAAACGTAATTTAGCGTAATTTAATTGTTGAAATTTTGTATTTTAATTTACCACATATGTAATTTTAGACTTTGTTTTCACTAGCCTCTCCTTGTATTTGCATTTTGGTATTTTGCACAGGCATGTTCAGAAAAATGCTAACCTGCTGTACATTTAATGCAAGGTAATCTGTTGACAGTTTAAGTAAACTCTACCACCAAGAAGGAATTATAGTTGATGATTATAGTAGATGATTAGCTCACAGAAAATGATGGAAAGTTGCATTTAATATTATTTAGCAAATATAAATACATTTCACAGGGCAGCACAGTGGCACAGCAGGTGGTGCGCCTGCCTCACAGCTAGAAGGTTGCTGGTTCGATCCCCGGGTGGGGCCTTTCTGTGTGAAGTTTGCATGTTCTTCTCGTGCATGCATGGGTTCTCTCCGGGTACTCCTGCTTCCTCCCACAGACCAAAAAAACATGCTCATTAGGTTAATTGGTAACTCTAAAATTGCCTCTAGGTGTGAGTGTGTGTGAATGGTTGTTGGTCATGTGTGTTGCCCTGCGATTGATTAACTGGCGATCGGTCCAGGGTGTACCCCGCCTCTCGCCCATCAACAGCTGGGATAGGCTCCAGCCCCCCCACAACCCCAAAAGGCGGTATGGCAAATGGATGGATGGAAGTACATTTCACCTACATAATTAATAAATATATATCAATTTCACAGAGATCATTAGGAAATAGAAATCAGTTTCCACTACATAATTTGTAATAAATACATTTCACCCAGCTAATTATACAAATCAATTTCCACTAAATAATTTTTAAATATAAATCAATTTCACCAAGATGATTACTAATCTGATTTACTGTTACTTTTATTAACATGTACTTATTTTTATTTTTATTTTTATTATTATTTTTTTTTTTTTGCTAAAATTTAGTTAAATTGTTATAGTTTTCAATACTTTTTAAAAACAATTGCAGTACTTCACTGCATTAAAAATGGTGTTTGGTGGTGGCAGTTTCCCTAAATTGAAACTAGAGTTTGAAAAGTTTTAAGGTTGCTAATGATATCACAGTGCCATTGATCCATTCTTTGCAGAGGTGGACAGAGTACACAACTTCACTACTTGAGTAAAAGTACCGATACTTCTTGTCATATATTATTCCAATACAAGTAAAAGTAGCTTAGCGAAAATATTACATAAGTAAAAGTGCAAAAGTATTTGCTTAAAAAATTACTTGAGTAAAAGTATTAAAAAATATATATAAGGAAATACAGGAAAGGAAATTAGCTTTATTGTCATTACACAACACACTGATGTGATTCTGTTACAGACATGTTTATTGCTCAAAAATAAATAAAGGCAAGAAACCTCAGAACACAGACATTTATTGTAACATTCAGTGTATCCTTTTGTTGGCTAATTAGCTTTTAGATTACTGTTTTTAAATGAACAGGCTCAGCTTTGCCTTGAATTTTGAATTTGAATGGCTGCGGCAACCAGCTCTGGGTCAGACATCATTTTCCCAAACCTTTTCTTCAGACGGTTAAGCAGGGCATCAACAAGCGGTTTGCAGAATCTAAGTGACACTCTTGCTCTCTCAAGCTTTGCAGTGAGGGTCGTGATGGTAGGCAGCAGCCATCCCATACGAATAGATTCTCCCTGTAATATGTCAAAAGCTTTGGCAACTGGAGCCATGGTGTTGGTGTATTCACCTAAAAAGAAAATATCAGCTGGACTGTACCTAAAACAGATCAGATTACACAAAATGTGATGTAATTAAGGGCAGCACAGTGGCGCAGCATGGTGGCGCAGCAGGTAGTGCGCGTGCCTCACAGCAAGAAGGTTGCCGGTTCAATCCCCGGGTGGGGCCATGCTGTGCGAAGTTTGCATGTTCTTCCCGTGCATGCGTGGGTTCTGTCCGGGTACTCCGGCTTCCTCCCACAGACCAAAAACATGCTCATTAGGTTAATTGGTGACTCTAAAATTGCCCCTAGGTGTGAGTGTGAGTGGTTGTTTGTCTTGTGTGTTGCCCTGCAACTGACTGGCGACCGGTCCGACCCCGCGTCTCGGCCGTTGACAGCTGGGATAGGCTCCAGCCCCCCCCGAAAGGGATAGGTGGTATAGAAAATGGACGGATGGATGATGTAATAAAACAATCATTTTCCTTTGGCCAAAATCATCTTCAAACAATTAGAATGATAAGTGATTAGAATAATAAATGTGACCATTACTTTTTCTCCAGCCACAGGATGTCAGAGAGGAAGGTGTTATGAATTATTGAAAAATGTTCTACAGATTTAGCATTATTTAGTTTTGTTGGAATTAAATGGAAAGCAAAACATCCAAACATTTACAACTTACATGGGTACGTTGAGTGTAGCACAGACAGCTCTCATGGTCCCCTCTCCTTGGTTTCTGATTACTTTGATGATGGGCGCTACACCCAGATAGAAGGAATTCCAACGTGTTGCATTGGGCTGTACCAGCTGAAGCTTGCAGTGTTCCTCTATCACCTTGACAGCTGTGGTGGACCTTGCAGTCTTGTTCCAGAGAGCCTGTGACTTTGAGAAAGCTGATCTTGACAGCCTCTTATACTGTATGCCTCTGTCTTATGTGCATTGTTTGCATCCACTGTAGACACCAAATTAAGCAAATGGCAAGCACACCGATGATTATTAGGGAGCTGGTACTGAAGGCCATCGTTGATGTCTTCTGCCATGATGTTTTCAACACCGATGAATCAGGGCCATCATCTTGAGTTGATTCTTCCTCAGTTACTTCTTCAAGTGCAACATCATTGTTTTCATCTTCTTCATAGACCTGAAAGGCCTTGACGAAATTTGAACCGTTATCAGTTGTTGTTCGGACAATTTTGTCATGGATTTCATACTCTGAATGTATGTCATTCAGTGCACCTGCTAGGATATCAAATGTATGAGAACCCTTTAACTGCTTACATGCAAGACCAACAGACTGCCTCGGTAAAGTGCCAGGATCCAGCCAATGTGCTGAGTCCAATAAAGCTTCTCCTCCTCGCAGTCTAACAATCCGTCGGTGTTGCTATATATGCAGTATTCTGCATTGCCTCTTTCACCTGCTTTTTCATCACTACTGTAGCATTATCAATTTTGTGCTGCACAGAAGTCCGAGACATGACAGAACAGTTTGGCTGTACATTTTGAACAAAGCTTTGAAATGATGGCTGTTCCACCAGTGTAGAAGTATGGTGGCCAACAAGGGCAAACGCCCCGCAAACGGCAAAATGCTGCAAACACAGAAACGATGCAGAACCAAAAACACACAAACACATAAAACAAATGCAACAGAAAAACACTGCAAGAGAAAAATGCTGCAATCTCATTTAATTTAACGTTAGTTTTCACTCTACGACATCGTCTCCTTATATTGGACACTTAGGGGGTCAGAGAGATGACCGAGTGCAGGTAAATTAAGGACAGAGTACAGGCCAGGGAGATGACAAGGAAAGACAAGAGGAAGCAAATGTGAAGAAGAGTAACAGAGGGAATGCCAGGAAGCAGAGAAGGGACATTAGGACAAAATGGGAAGATGAGGAAGAGATATGTCAAAGTCAGTTGGCTTTATTGTCAATTTCTTCACATGTACCAGACATATAAAGCACTGATTCTTGAGAGTCAGGACAAAACACATTCTAAAAAACTTTTTTTTGAAAATTAACACTATGTTTATTAGAGTTATATATTCATGTCGATAAAGATCTAACGGTGCAGGCTGGAAGTTAAAAAACATTTTTAATAAATTCACATGTTTACCTTAAAAACTTGATTTGTCTCAACTCCGTCAGACAGACTAAAAGTATATAATTATAATAGTCCAACAATAATCTTAAGTTCTGATGTATGTTGTAATAGTGTTCTCTGTTACTCAGTTGTTATTTTATGCAATAAAATATAATATATAAACTGAAGGCTTAATTTCACACTGTTATGAATACACAGATTTCTAAAAATTAGCATTTTCAAACTCTATCTTTTATTTTGCCACTATAGAAAAAATATCCTTAAAAATATCCAGATGTAGATCTGATGATCCTTTATTATTTCAACAACAAAAACTGAAGAAAGAATCCCCCCCCCCAAAAAAAAAATTACAAAAACATACATCTGACTGTGCTGATGACGATCTGACGGAGTTGACAAAATTGTATTTGCATTTCTGATCGATGAACAAATGTTTTTTTTTTAACAGAAGGAAGTAACAATAGATTAAGAAATAACAACTCCTTGTCTTTTACTGAACATATTTCTTCTCTGGGTCACTGTTTAATTTTTCTTGTCTCTTTCATTGGTACTCTCTATTTCTTCTCCTTCGCTCCTCAACTGACAATTTCTCTCTAGCCATGCTTTCCTTTAATACAAAAGTCAGGAAAAGTGCATTTGAATATTACTCTGGAATCAGATGTCCATTTACTTCACATGATTGATTGATTGATGTAAAATCTTAAAGGTGCAGTGTGTGTTCCAACAACCAGATGTTGAAAACATCTACACACTGGCTTGTACAGACAAAATCAATATCCAGTGGAAGTAGTGGGAGATATGACACAGCCATTACAATAGAGATATAATGTAAGAGTATAACGCAAAATGTTCAGGATCTCTCTCTGAACTCTGCATGTGTGACAACTGATATAATTGTAACTAATAAGAAGTAGCAAAGAATGATACTGACAGACTCAATGATCAACTTCCACACTGATTTCCTCTAGGAATCCCACTGCAAAGCAAAGAAGACCACAGCCTGCCCATGCCCTACAAATCATAAGTATATTGTAGAATAATGTAATTACATGCTATATATGTACATGAATGTGCTGATAAAACCCTAAAATAACATTCAATCCTTTACTATATTCCAAAATAGTATAATATTAGTACATTATGCGGTTATTGGTGGATTTGTCAACTTACATGTCAACTCCATCAGGTTTTATGTGTTCATAAAACCTGACGGAGTTGACTCTGACGGAGTTAATAAAATGACAGTTTTTTTTCCCTCTGCAGAAAAAAACACTGCAGCTAGATAGCTAGTTTTTTGGCTATTGCTAGCTGTCTGCATAATCTCAATAAAATACTTTTATTGAATCTACTATGGTTTTGGTTTCTACTATATTGACATGCTCCAGCGGTGACTACAGGAAAATTGGCATTGTTCATCTAAAATATAAAAAAAAATGTCAAACTAACCAGACCATGTGTGGTACTGCTGCATTCACCACAGCCAGGGGAATGAAAAGGGACCCTCAGGGATATAGCTGACCATGCTATTATCTGATTTAATGAGGTTTATGAAAAAATCTCACAGAGTTGATGGAAACAGAGGACATAACTTTGATAGGCAGATTTCTATGTAAAATATTTTTAGATGTTCACGGTATGCATTTTTTTATACATTTATAACCCTTATCTTTGATTTGATATAAATGTTTTCACAATTGTAGAGGTTTTTAAAGTTTTTTGGGGCTGGTGAATATTGTGACCTCTTGCTAAGGACAAGAGAAATAACATGGGCCGTCTAACCACTGGTCATACATTTAAACAAATATACCCCCATAAAGTAATTATCTATGCTAAAACATAACATCAGTATTCACAATTCAAATCAAATCAAATCAAATCAACTTTATTTATATGACACTTTTCATACATTACAGTAACACAAAGTGCCTCACAGAGGGTAAAAACAAAAACAAAACAATACAAAACACTGTGAGAAGAAGCTACCTTTGGGGGCCATGCACACCGAGAGGAATCATGGTCCATGACTGCGGGGGCGCTGACACAGGGACCACCCCAGCCCAGGCAGACAGGAGGCTCCACGCCAAGGTGTAAAGCTCTCTAGCTACCCGGGCCAGGGCCATCCATGGAACAGCACCCCCATCAGTGAACCAGAATCATCCATCCATTATCTATACCACCTATCCCTTTCGGGGTTGCGGGGGGCTGGAGCCTATCCCAGCTACAATGGGCGAGAGGCGGGGTACACCCTGAACTGGTCGCCAGCCGATTGCAGGGCCACATGTAAAGACAAACACACATTCACACTCACACTCACACCTACGGACAATTTAGAGTCATCAATTAACCTAATGAGCATGTTTTTGGTCTGTGGGAGGAAGCCGGAGTACCCAGAGAGAACCCAACATGCAAACTTCACACAGAAAGGCCCCGCCTGACCCGGGGATCGAACCGGCAACCTTCTTGCTGTGAGGCACGCGCACTACCTGCTGCGCCACCGTGCAGCCCTGAACCAGAATCAATATAACAAAAATAACACAATAAAAAATAAAAATTAAAAATAATAGAATAAATAATAAGAATAGAAGTCAACTTAAGAAATTATAAATAGTTAAATGAGTCAGTTAAAAGCCTGATTAAAAAAGATGGGTCTTGAGCCTCTTTTTAAAAACATCAACATTCTCTGCGGCCCTGAGGCTCTCTGGGAGGCTGTTCCACAATCGGGGGCCATAATAACAGAATGCCGCCTCCCCGTGTGTTCTAGTTCTAACTTGAGGTATTGTTAAAAGGCCAGCACCGGAGGACCTCAGGGTCCATGAGGGTTGATAGGGTAAAAGTAATGCAGATAAATAAGAAGGCCCAAGATCGTTAAGACACTTAAAAACTAGTAAAAGAACCTTAAAATTGATCCTGAAGCGCACGGGGAGCCAATGCAGTGATTTTAAAACAGGTGTAATATGCTCCCGCCCTCTGGTCCTCGTCAGCACTCGTGCAGCTGAGTTTTGTAATAATTGTAAGTTATGCATGCTCTTTTTGGGAAGACCAGAGAGCAGGGCATTACAGTAATCTAAACGACAAGAGATAAAAGCATGCATCAGCACCTCCGTACTGGCCTGAGAGAGGAACGGGCGGACTCTGGCTATATTCTTGAGATGGTAAAAACCTATCTTTGTTATGTTTTTGATGTGTGGAATAAAAGTGAGCTCAGAGTCAAAAATCACGCCCAGATTTTTTACTGATTTTGAGGGTTTAAAATCCTGTAACTTTCGTAAAAGTTTCTCTCTCTGGCCTTCAGGACCAATGACTAAAACCTCTGTTTTGTCCCAGTTGAGCTGTAGGAAGTTTGCTGCCATCCATGACTTGATGTCTAAAATACAGTTAAAAAGGGCATCAATTGGCCCTGTGTCATCAGGAGACACAGCGATGTACAGTTGTGTATCATCAGCATAACTATGGAAGCTGACGCCGCGCCTCCTGATGATGTCCCCAAGGGGCAGCATGTAAAAATTAAAAAGAGTTGGACCTAAAATTGACCCTTGGGGAACCCCACACTTTATCTTATGGGTTCCTGAGGAACATGTATCCATACTTACAAAGAAACTTCGATCAGTGAGGTAGGACGTGAACCAGTTAAAAACAGTACCAGAGAGGCCGACCAGGTTCCTCAGTCTATTTAATAAAATGTGATGGTCTACTGTATCGAAGGCGGCGGTTAGATCCAGTAGAACCAAGACTGTGAGTTTATGATTATCTAAATTACACCTGATGTCGTTTAAAATCTTTAAAAGTGCTGTCTCTGTACTGTGGTTCACCCTAAAACCAGACTGATGAGTCTCTAAAATATGTTTCGAATTTAAAAATTCATTTACTTGATTAAGAACAAGTTTTTCTGAAATTGTACTTAAAAATGGTAGGTTGGATACAGGCCGGTAGTTATTTAAAACATTGGGGTCTAAATCACTCTTCTTTAGAAGGGGCTTCACCACCGCCGTTTTAAAGGAGGTGGGGAAGACACCCGTCTGGAGAGAGCAATTGACCAAATACAGCAGCTGTTCCTCAAAGAATCCATAGAGTGTTTTAAAAAAACGGTGTGGGAATTGGGTCTAAAAGGCAGGTTGTGGGCTTTACCTGGGAGAAAACTCGACTAAGTGTCCTTTCCACAGGTCCAAGCAGTGATCCAGGTGATAAAAGCTGTTGAGATAAAAGACTGGATCTTATGTCATTGATTTTTCTTCTGAAGTGGTCTGCAAAATCCTCACAAAGGGCGTTATCTGGTGTCTTTTTTTTTTTATTTTTGTTTGTTAAAAGATCAATTGTGGAGAATAAGAATTTGGGATTATTTTTATGGTCATGGATTAGGTTTTGGAAGTGGGAGATTCTTGCTTGTTTAACTGTGTTATTGTAGATTTTGAGGTGTTGACGTAATATTTCATAGTGAACTGTCAACTTTGATTTCCTCCATCTCCTATCAGCACTCCTGCATTCCTTTTTGAGTTTTTCAATTTCCTCAGTTCTCCACAGAGGTGTGGGTCTTGTTTTGATTGTTTTGATAAAAAGTGGAGCCACTGAGTCCGGTGTTGACTTTATTTTATTGTTAAAGTTGTCAGTGCAGGAGTGCTCTGTAAGTTCTGGATAAAATTTCCAGCCACTTCAGAAGTTAGGTAGCATTTCCTCACTGTTCTCACAGGGGCCTCCCGCTGATTAAAACTGGTGATTGTAAAAAACACACAAAAGTGGTCAGACACAGCCAGGTCCACAACAGAGGGCGCACCAACCGACAGACCATAAGATATAACGAGGTCCAAGGTGCGCCCCCTGCTATGGGTCGGCTGCGTGACATGTTGCTTAAAATCAAGGCAGTGTAAAAGGTTTAAAAATTCTCTGGACATTAAGTCTGAGGAAAAGTCGACGTGTAAATTAAAATCACCGGCTATTAAAATTCTGTTAAAAGAGGTATGAATAATTGATAAAAGCTCAGAAAACTCACTAATAAAAGAAGTAGAATACTGGGGTGGCCGGTAGACAGTTATACAGAGGATCGGTGGGCTGCTAAAAACGAAGGCATGGTATTCAAATGATGAGTAGCTGTTAAAATTGACTTCGTTCATGTGCATGTTAGTTTTTGTGATTGAAGCAGTACCCCCCCCCCCCCCCCTTTTTGCACCCCCTAGTTGAAAATAAGAAGTTAAAATTGGGTGGGGAAGCCTCGGTGAGAACAACAGGTGCATCAGTGCCAAGCCATGTCTCCGTAAGGAGAATGCCGTCCAGGTTATTATCTAAAATTATGTCATTTATAATAAAAGATTTGTTTAAAAGAGAGCGCACGTTCAGAACAGCCATTTTAACATCTGTGCTGAACGTGCGCTCATCACGTTTTTCCAGTGGAATGTTAAAAACACAGTTTGATCTAAAAGTAGTCCTGGGTCTTGTTTGTCTGTGTGAAATTATGGTTTTGATTGTGTAAATATTGTCCTGTGCCACTGGGGTCACTGAGGGGTGTGTATGATGTAGGTGGGGGTGGGTGAAGGTGAGTGTGGATGAGGTGGAGAGGGCGTGTGTATGGGTATAGTGAGTCAGGAGGTGATTGTGGTGCAGGACCGGACTGTCAAGTCAATGTTTACTGATAAAAGCCGTGACCCGTCCTGGTTTGAGTGTAGGCCGTCTGGTTTGAAAAGGTGGGGTCTGTTTAAAAAAGCGATAAAATTGTCCACATATGGAATACTTTTTCCAAGGCAGTATCCCTTCAGCCACAGGTGCAGCTGGCGGGGGTGACTGGTGGTGACGTCACCATAGCGCGGCGGGGGAAGCAGGCCGGAAATAAACAGTCGCCTCCCCGTGTCCAGCATGCAGTCCACCATGGACCTGAAATCCCGCTTGAGGATCTCGGATTGCTGGTCTCTGAGATTGATGCCGGCCTCCAGGACCAGCGTGGAGGCTGAGCTGTGGTGAGCACACAGCTGGAGGGCGGAGGACTCAACTTCCGAGATGGAGAGGAGGGGCCAGGCTGGACACACGGATCCCGGCTCCTGGGCTGGCGAGAGCCACGACCAGCTGGGTGGACAGGTCCCAGAGGCGAGCTGGAACACGCTCCCATGGGAGGGAAATCCTGCAGGCTCAGGATGTCATACCCCTTCTCCAGTGGTAGATCCAGAGGCGGAGGAGGGGGAGATGGACGGGCCCCGGCGCCTCTGGTCACTGCTGACCAGGATTCCCTCGGCTTGAGTGGCGTTGAGTTTGAGCTCACCGGTGCTGGAGCCGCCGCTCCATCCTCCCTGATGGAGCACTGCCACTCCGGGGGGCGAAGACAGAAGGTGGAAGGTGCCGATGGCTTGGGCTTGGTGCCCTGGTGGAGCCAGCAGAGCTCGGCGAGTGCTGGTGCCGGAGATCCGGTGGTAATGGAGCCGGTCCACGGCAGGGTGGTGTTGTTCGCGGCCGTCATGCTCCGGTTACCAGCGCCGGATGCCCTCATGTGGGTGTTCAGTTTTGATGAGGCGACGGTGGGTCCATGAGGATTTTGTCCCTCTCCTTGAAGTCAGCCTTCAGGCTAGAGACGCTGTCCCTCAGTTTTGAGAGGGTGGGGAGCTCATGCTGCCACCTGTGCCGGGGATTCGTCACCCCGGAACGCAGAACCACCACAGGGAGGAGGTGAGTTAGATCCCACTGAGTTAAAAGGTTTTATAAAAACTTTATAAAAACTGGCGCCTCGCTAATGCGATTTCGGTGTCACTACTTCCGTATTCCGTCACTACTTCCTGTTCAAGGCTTTAGATTTAACTTTGTGAGTATGTCAATCATTATTAATTTGTTTATCTGTGATATAAATAAGATTTTTCAATGTTGGACTTCAAGTAAACAGTAAAGTGCACAGGCACAAAGAATAAAGAATAAAAACTACAGTAAACATCCATCCATCCATTGTCTATACCTGACCATCCCTTTCGGGGTTGCAGGGGGGCTGGAGCCTATCCCAGCTGGGGCGGAAGGCGGGGTACACCCTGAACCGGTTGCTACAGTAAACAATAAACTGAATATAAATACTAAAACAAACAATATAGAATAAGAATTCACAGTGTAAATGCACAAGTAGCAGCAAAAAGTTTAAGTTCAAGGATTGCAATAGTGCAAAGGCAGTCAGTAATAGCAGCAGAAGTTTTCTCTTTGACAGAAGTGTGCAAGTGGCATAGTAGTGCAAAGACAGTCATTATGTGAGTCAGAGGGTTCAGAGTCCGGAGTGTCCAGAGTGGAGGCAGTTGTTAGCTTCCTGACAGCCTGTTGGATGGAGCTGAGGATAGGGAGGGAAGAGATTTTAACATCCTAACAGCCTGATGGATAAAGCTGTTGTTGCTGGTGAGTCTGGTGGTGCAGGAACGGAGGCTCCTATACTTCCTCCCAGAGGGCAGGAGGCTGGTATAGGAGAGCATTACACAAGTTCAAGATTACATAAAAATCAGAGAAAGGTGACAGAGAGAGAGAGAGAGAGAGAGAGAGGGAGAGAGGGAGAGAGAGAGAAAGGTAACAGTAAAACAAAACATTCCAAAGCATCAGAAACTTAACATGCCCAAAATTACCTATTCCTCTGAGGTGGCCTCTCTCCTTATTTAGTGATGATTTACTGTGTAATTTAAATTGAGTTGACTGAATGGATTCACCATTGTTATGACTTGTCATCAAAATGTTTTAAATTGGACCTAAGGCAGAAACAAAAAACAGCACTTGCACCAAGGGAGCCGTTGACAACAAACGGATTATTACGAACAACAATACTACAACTCTACAACAAAACAATCCTGAAGTAACCCAACACAAAATCAGCCCAAAACTAAACTATCAACTACACTGTGGCGAGCGGGTAGGATAAACAGACATAACACTAAGGATAATAAACTACGGTCGGAACCACTAAGGGAACTACAAACGTTAAGCAACAAACAGAGATATGCACAAGGCAACAAGGACTAGGACTAGAGATTGCTAGGAATGACAAGAAATGGCTGGAAAGTCACAACCGGCTGGAGGAGACAGGTTTGAGTTGAGACACCTGAAAGGTAGGGTGAATTTTCATGGCCACAGGGAGCCTTAAACGTACAACCGAGGGGGAAATAACACTGTCAATCGAAAATGGCCCAATGAATCAAGGAGCCACCCGGTATTCGGGCACCAGCATGCGCCGCCTATCCACCACCCTCTTGTTTGCATCGGCCGTGTGTAGTAGAGCCGTCCTTGACCTTCCAGGTCTTGGTTGGCCCACTCAGTCTGCCCGTTAGTCTGCGAGTAATAGCCTGAAGAGAGACTGGAAGAAGCACCGAGAGCAGCACAGAAACATTTCCAGACCTGGGAGACAAACTGTGGGCCTCTGTCAGACACAATCCACAGGAATCCCATGGATGCGGAAAACCTGATGGACAAACTGGTTGGCCAGTGTGGCTCCTGTTCTGCTTTTTGAGACTTTAGGAACCATAAGTAGACCTGCATTCTGTGAACGCAGTGTTCGAGTGGGGCAGTGTTCTATTAAGAGAGTGTGGGGGGGGGGGGGGGCTCTGCCGGGGTCCGGCTCCACCTGCAGAGCGTCATGCACAATGGACTCCACATCCCAGGAGACCGCAGCCACCACTCGGTCCGTGGGCAGGATGCTTTCGGGCTGTTCTGGCTGCGTAAACTGCCGGGACAAGGTGTCGGGCTTGGTGTTGTGGGAACCCGGGGCGGTAGGTTAGTGTAAGGTTGAACCTACCGAAAAACATAGCCCACCTGGCCTGGCGAGAATTCAGCCTTTTCGCCGTCATGATGTAGGACAAGATCTTGTGGTCGGTCCACACCACAAACGGCTGTGCGGCCCCCTGCAGCCAGTGACGCCATTCCTCCAGCACCAACTTCACTGCCAGCAGTTCTTAGTTCCCCACATCATAGTTCCTCTCCGCGGGGCTCAATTTACGGGAGAAGTAGGCACTAGGGATGAAGGCGGTGGTCCGGGGCTTCACGCTGTGATAACACCGCACCCACCCCGGTGTCCGAGGCGTTCACCTCCACCACAAACTGCCTGGTAGGATCTGGCTGGACAAGCACAGGCGCATCAGTGAACAGAGTCTTGAGGGTCGTGAAGGCTTGCTCTGCCTCCTCCGGCCAGGTGAAGGCCAGCTTGGTGGAGGTGAGGCGGGTGAGCGGCGCCACCACTCGGCTAAAGTCTTTGATGAAGCGTCGGTAAAAGTTTGCGAACCCCAAGAACCGCTGGAGCTGCTTGCGACTGGATGGAGTGGGCCACTCGGCCACCGCTTACACTTTCAGCGGGTCCGCCCTGATCTGTCCTCATTCAATAATATAACCAAGAAACGGGATACACGATTGGGCCAACCAGCCTCTCTGGTTAGCCCAAAACCAGGCGAGCCGACGGGGCAAGACAAAAATCTTAAAATGAAGTGTCTTGTGATGGTTACCAGACACGACCAGCTGCAGCGGAGGAGTCTGATGGGAAATGGTAGCAAGGAGCTTGCCATCTAGTGCGTTTACATTTATCTCTGAGGAGAGAGGGATAAGGGGAATCCCAACCTGACGCGAAAACCCGGAGTCGAGGAAATTGTCCTTGGCTCCAAAATCTACAAATGCGCGTAATGGCCAAGACCCATTAGCACAAGTTAAAGTGGCCTGCAGCTCAAAACGAGGACGTGTGGGCGTGATGGGATTGGTCTGGTCCGACAGTATGCCCACTTTTACTGCCAGGCGGGCTCTTTTTGGGGCACTGGGCTACTCTATGCGCAGCCTCCCCGCAGTAAAGGCAAACACCGGAACGAACATGATGCAGCCTTTCAGCCGGAGTGAGCCAGGCGCTACCCAACTGCATGGGGTCCTCACCCAGGCTAGGAGTTGGGAGCAGGGAGCACTCTGTGATTGGGCGTCTTGGGCTCTCCCCAGCCAGATCTCGCCCGACGCCCTCATGGCAGTGCTCACGCAACCAGTTGTCTAACCAGATGCCAGCAGGACTAAAGCCTCAAAATCAGAGGGTCTATCATGGGACGCTAGCATGTCCTTAACCCTGTCACTAAGCCCCTTGGTATAAGCAGCCTTTAACGCCTTCTCGTTCCTACCCGCATCGTTCGGCAACGTCCTGAACTAAACGGTACAATCGGCCATGGGCCGAGACCCTTGGTGGATATCCATCAGCAGGGCCGAGGCGTTGCCACAATGGTCCAGGTGATCAAACACCTAAAAAAACTGACTAACAAACGTCTTGTGCGTCAAGGTGTCAAACTCAGGCCGGCCACTCATCGCCTCCGCCCAGGTTAAGGCCTTGCCCCTTGAGCTTCCCTGCTTGAGCTCTCATGGTGTCGTTGGTGATATCTTTAATCTTAGCTTCAATGTCAGTGGTTGTTCCTGTGAGGTGCTGGTAAAGCGTCTCTGCCAAGAAGCGAGGACCTGGACCACCTTGAACAATGGTAGTAGTATGGAAGTAGCAATCATCCTCCCAGCAAGAAAGTATTCATCATCTTTTGCATCTGGAGATATTTTTTGGCAAATTAATGCCAAATTAACCAACAGTTGCTACGTTCTCATTAAGAAAATTCCGAAACTCGAAATAACATCATTACCTGCACTGTCAAACATGATACATTTCCCGTACTCTGGTCTATTAAAGATTCTAGGTGTTCTTAGGCAGTTCATAAGGAGGGTCAGGAACTCACGCTTTGGACCACCACTGTCCAGTCCATCCTCAGCTCGTCCCTCATCGTCAATGAACTGCACTAATATTTCATGGGACGGGTCAAAAAAGCGCTCTGAAATAATGTCTGCAGCAGTCACATCGTCTGTGCTGTAAAAGAAGATGTGGTGTATTATAATTTCAAATAATAAAGGCACAAATAAGATTTAGAGAAATACTAATTAGTAATTACTGCCTTTCCTCTGCAGACTGCTCCATAGTGTCCTCTGACTCTGACTCACTGTCAACTATGATAGGCGCATACACATTTGTATAGTTGCTGTATTGAGAGGACAGTTGAGTAATTAGGTGTCCTAATTTATTATTCCAGAGAAATTGCATTTTTAATTTATTACATTTTACAGAAGGTTTTAAAAATATTTTCTTCAGTTTTACTTGTTTAGTTATATTATTTGAATCTCTCAGTATTGTTAAAATATATATTAAATATTCATATGTTTAAATTTGTCAAAAAACACACGTTTTCATAGGGTGTCCTAATTTTTTCACAGGACTGTAGGTCTCGCTCACAGCATCTTGTTAATAGCCGGGGCGCGTTTCCCAAAACCATAGTTACTAAACCTTGATAACTTGTGTAAGTAGTAACCGTGATACACAACTATGCTGCACTATTGAGTAGTTTTCTGAAGAGAAAAGCTGCAATTTCAACATGTTCAAGCATCCAGAATTATAGCTACGTAAATAATGTTTGTAAGAAACCAAACTGTTTGTAAATCCGTCAAGATTTCAGCGAGATAAGAGTATTTGTGTCTGTGAAGATCACTCACCTTACATCAGGTACCACAGAGCTCGCGAGTCGCCTGCCAGAGAGCTTGCCAGTGGCAAGATGCCCGCCAGCATTTTTCTGTTGCATTTGTTTTATGTGTTTGTGTGTTTTTTGTTTGCATTGTTCCTGTGTTTGCAGCGTTTTGCCGTTTGTGGCGCGTTTGCCCTTGTCGGCCACCGTACAAAAGACTGGAGCCCTTGAACTATTAAGTTCAGGATTCAATTCAATTCAATTTTATTTGTATAGCGCCAAATCACAACAGAAGTTGTCTCAGGACACTTTCCATATAGAGCTGGTACAGACCAAGCTCTTTTATCTACAGAGAACCAACAATTCCACCATGAGCAAGCACTTGGCGACAGTGGCGAGGAAAAACTTCCTTTTAACAGGCAGAAACCTCAGGCAGAAACAGGCTCTGGGTGGGCGGCCATCTGCCTCGACCGGTTGGGTGAGAGAGGGAGAGCAAGAGAGGGAGAGGGAGACAGACACAGAGAGACAGACAGACAGAAATGCAGTCAGAGAGAGAGAGAGAGAGAGAGAGAGAGAGAGAGAGAGAGAGAGAGACAGAGAGACAGACATGCAGTCACAGTAACAGTGACAGTGGATGTAATAACAGTAGTAGCAGTTGCAGTGGATGTCAGGCAGGGTCAAGGCAGGAGATGCAGCTGCAATCCACAATCCAGATTCAGCCACTGTGGAACCTGCAAGACGACCAAACACAGAGACTCCGGGGAAGGAGCTAAGTTAGTAACACGCCATGGTAGGACATGAAAGCGTGCAGATGGAGAGGGACAGGAGGACAGAGGAGCTTGGTGTATCCTTGGAGGTCCCCCGACAGTCTAATCCTATAGCAGCATAACTAGGGGCTGGTCCAGGACCAGCCTGATCCAGCCCTAACTATAAGCTTTATCAAAAAGGAAAGCTTTAAGCCTACTCTTAAATGTAGAGACAATGTCTGCCTCCCGGACAAAGACTGGAAGATGGTTCCACAGGAGAGGAGCTTGATAGCTAAATGCTCTGACTCCTGTTCTGCTTTTCGAGACTTTAGGAACCATAAGCAGACCTGCATTCTGGGAACGCAGTGTTCGAGTGGGGCAATAAGGTACTATGAGCTCTTTAAGATAAGAAGGTGCCTGGCCATTTATGGCTTTGTAAGTAAGGAGGAGAATTTTAAACTCTATTCTAAACTTTACAAGGAGCCAGAGCAGAGTGGCTAGTATTGGAGAAATATGATCTCTCTTCCTGGTTTTTGTCAGAACACATGCTGCAGCGTTCTGGAGCAACTGACTGGAGCATTGGAGCATTCTGGAGCAATGACATAATAAGACATTACAACAAAACTCGAAGACTTGCACATGTGGGGGGGGGGGGGGGGAGGGTGTTGGGGAGGGGAGGTGTCGCAGCACAGACACGGGGGGGGTTGTGCACACAGCCACATTTGGGCGCCTCGCAACAACCCTCGAGTTGGAGGGGGTGTGCATGTTATATGTGTCTTCATCTGTGCGGATGTGTAAGCCCATGTACTTCATCTCCACTCAGTCCCAACCCATTGTCTCTGCCGTTTGATGACTAATGACTAAGACACAGCCGTAACCGTGGAGACAACCTTGGAAAGTTCTGATCTAGAAACAAAGTTCAGGCCCGTTATCTTAGGGAGCCAATGAAGATAACAATTGTTTGGTTAGGCCGACACTGCAATTTTTGTCTACCTGAGTCTCTCTGAGTCTCCCCATGGCTGTGCTTCAAATATATCCAAAATCGGTGGCCAAATTCAGCCAAGCCGAGCTAACAACTTCTCCAAGTTGGCATCCACCTGCGAAGGAGTTCAGGAATCGCATCCAGCCTGTGATTTTGATCAAGAATCGCATCCTGCCTGCGACCGAGCTCACATATTGCTTGAGTCTGAGTGTTGACAGCCCTGCACATACCCTCAGTCATGACGGGCAGCTTCTTGATTGCCAAAAGTGCTGCCAACATCTTCTGAACTTCGCAATAAATCAGGAGTGTTGTGGCCGTGGTTTGGTGATCTGCTCTGACTCTGTTTTGTGTGTTTTTTCAGGGCTGGAACAAGGCAGGGGCGGGGCTGATCTTTGCAGGGGTTGAGCAGCTCCTGACACACCTGTCACCTATCTCCCCTAATCAGGACTCTCCTTCTTAAGCATGCTTCTCCCACACTCTGATGCCAGATGGTCACATTGCTCATGCTTGTGTTTCTCGCTTCAGCATTGATCTCCAGGTTCCTGCCTTGTGTTCTCCAGCCGTCTTGCCTTTGTGCACGCTGTGATTTTGTGAGTTTTGTTTTCCTGCCTGTGTGCTAACCCGTTACGGAGTTTTTTGTTGTCGACAGTGTCTGTCGAGTGGTTCTCCAGCACTTTTGGTTCTTTTGTTTGCCTGATGACCTCTTGCGACCTCTGATATTTCACGGATACACTCTGCACTGGCCTACTGACAGAAAAAGCCTGCTTCGGCCTACCAACAGAAAAAGCCTGCTAGCAGCTAAAGCTAATTAGCACCAAGATGCCTCTTTTCTCCACAGATGTGCCTCTTTTCTCCACAGATGACCTCTACAAACTTCTGCAGCAGGTTGCAGTATTGGAAACTAAAGTCCAGCGTCTGGAAATAAACGCAGAAGTGAACGGACTTTGTGGAAATGACAGCACTCTGCCACTGACTCAAAACAACGGACTGGAGAATGCTAATATCCAGCTAATTAGCTCTGATACAGCTCCCTCGAAACTTAAGGGCTGTGTACCGGGTGATAAATCTGCCAGTATTAGTCCTCCCTGGAATGCTCTCGGGGCAAAGCCCAAGAGTAAATCAGCTGATATGGGGAGACGTCCAACAGGCAGAACCCAGCGCCCAGAGATCTGTGATGCGACAGGCTGGCCTGTGTTACCATCCTACTCAACACCTGTGCAGAGTAAGACACAGCCGTGGATAAAAGCTAAAGGGAAGATGAGCAACAAAGCTCCCAAACCAGCTAGTGTGCAGTTACAAAATCGGTTTGCTCCACTACTGCAGGACCCTGGATCTCCAACTGAAAACCTGGATAACTTCTCGGACTCACAGAGAAGGGTAAGGCCTGACAGGAAGTCAGAAGCTAGAAAGCTACAAGGAAAGCTACTGACTGGTCCTGAGACTCTGATTGTTGGTGATTCTGCTATTAAAGATGTGGGAAGAATGTACAGCAGAAACACAAAAGTGCTGTGCTTTCCTGATGATACAGTCTCCAACACGACCGACAAAATCCTCAGTATTGTTGCAGAAATTCCAACTCTGAAATACCTTGTACTGCACACAGGGGCAAATGATATTGTGAAACGACAATCTGAAGTGCTCAAACGAGATTTAGGTAAACTGCTAAATGCAGTGAGCTCTCTGAATGCTGAAGTCTTCAGATTGTTGGCAGTAAACAGATGGCTTTCAACTGCATGTGATGTCCACTCAGTGCATTTTATTGACAATTTCAACTTTTTCTGGGACCGCAGACATTTTTTCAAAGGAGACGGACTTTCCCTAAACAAGTCAGGAGTAAAACTTTTTGCCTCCAACCTATCTTTCTTCCTGCGTCACACTGTTCCCACTCCCAAGGACAAGAGACAAGAGGAATCCAAACAAAAGCAGCAAACACCAAAACATGAAGGAGAACCAACTCTCCCCCCGCCTGTATGCTCCAACCATGAGGGATGCCAGAGCAAAAAAGCGGATGCCTCATGTCCTCCACCAGAGGCCACTGCTTGTGAGAATTCACGGATTCCAACCACTAAAACTCCACCTCGGCCACCATCTCCACCAGAGGCCACTGCTTGTGAGAATTCACGGATTCCAACCACTAAAACTCCACCGAGGCCACCATCTCCAACTGCCCAAACTCCATCTAGCTCCTCATCTTCACTGGGTATCCCATCACCCTCCTCCCCCCTGCTGGAGTTTACTGACCAAATGAACAAACTTGTCAGCGCTGGTATCAGGCTTACTCCTCGCCCAGGATCTGGGATCCTGTCCCCCCAAATTCCACCTCGCCCCCTACAACCACCCTGTCCCCCTCCACCACCACAGCGCCGACGGGCACCACCTCCACGCCTTCCATGGCTTGATCTGAACCTACTCCAGTCCCCTAGTAAGAGCCCAGCACAGCCACCTATTTGTGTTGGTAACTGATGTGTTCTGGGTCCAGCTTTTAAGGCAAATGTTATGCCTGACTTTTCCAAGGAAAAGCCAGGGCCCATTGTGCCGGAAGCTTCATTGATTCATGTCTCCTTAGGTAGGAGGAGAAGATCGGTCCATCTCTCCAGAAACATCACATCATCGAATTTAACATGTATTCCATGTCAGCCACAGTATGTTCTAAAACATGGGGATGTTGGACTTTTTAGCACATTTAACTTAGCTCTTTTAAATGTTAGGTCTTTGGCAGGCAAATCATTCTTAATCAATGACTTTATCATCAAGCACAAGCTTGATTTTATGTTTTTAACTGAAACTTGGTTAGGACAAGATAACAGCACAGCAGTTCTCAATGAGTCAGCCCCTCCGAATTTCAGTTTCATAAGTGAAGTAAGAATGCATAAGAGAGGAGGTGGAGTCGCCATTTTGTTTAATGATAGCATTCAATGCAAGAGAGTCTCTTATGGTCAGTTTGAATCTTTTGAATATGTTGCCACTCAATCAAAGTCTCCCTGTCAATCAGTCTTCGTAACCATCTACAAACCCCCAAAATACAATGCAAAGTTTTCTGATGAGTTTGCCAATCTACTGTCTGTTGTTTGTATTGATTTTGACTGTGTTGTGTTAGTGGGTGACTTCAACATTCATGTTGATAATCTCAAAGATGGATGTGCTAAAGAACTTCTAAACATCCTGGAACATTTTGGCCTATCTCAGCATGTAACACATTCAACACATAACAAAGGGCATATATTAGATTTGGTTATCTCCAAAGGGCTTAATATCTCTGAGGTTATGGTGACGGATGTTGCTCTTTCTGATCATTACTGTGTGTCATTTAAAATGGCCACTCCTGCTATTCGTAACAAAAGTGGAACAGAGGTAATCAAAAAGCGTTAATTAATTAATGATAACACCTGTGCAGTCTTCACTCAGTCTTTTACACCATCACCAACACTGCCCTCAGCGTCAACTGATGACCTTGTAAATGATTTCAGTTTCAAAGTTATGACTATTATTGACTCCATCGCTCCAATTAAGACCAAAGTTTTGTCAGGAAGGAAAAAGGCACCTTGGAGAAATACCACACTGGTCAAAGTCCAGAAAAGAGTCTGGAGACAGGCAGAGCGCAGGTGGCGAAAAACCAAACTCCAGGTTCATTATGAAATTTACAAAAACCGTCTCCACACCTATAACCATGAACTAAAGAAGGCAAGGCAAGCATTCTTCTCAGAGATTATCAACAGAAACTGTAATAATGCCCGCACTTTATTTTCTGTTGTGGATAGACTGACAAACCCCACAGCATCAGTCCCTCCTGAGCTGCTGTCCAACAAGTCATGCAATGATTTTGCAGCCTTTTTTACAGATAAAATTTCAAGGATAAGACAAACAGTGTGCAGCTCCAACTCAGGCAAAATGATAAGTCCATCTGTGCCTTCTTGTTCTCCAGTTAATCTAGCACATTTGAACTTTCTAGACCATACAAGGCTGACAGAAACTGTATCACAGTTAAAATCCACAACATGCTGCCTTGATACTCTGCCAACAAACTTTTTAAAAAATGTTTTTAATTGCATAGCTCTAGATGTGTTGCAGATAATAAATAATTCTCTTCAGTCCGGTCAATTTCCCCATGCCTTGAAAACTGCAGTAATAAAACCTCTCCTAAAAAAGACTAATCTGGATGCCTCAGTAATAAGTAACTACAGGCCAATATCAAATCTTCCCTTCCTAGGAAAAATTACTGAAAGGGTTGTTTTTCAACAAACGCATGCTTTCATGATGCAGAACAATCGTTTTAATGCATTTCAGTCTGAATCGTCCATACCACAGCACTGAGACTGTACTCATCAAAGTTTTAAATGACATACATCTGAATAATGATGCTTCCAAAACCTCAGTCTTAGTATTATTAGATCTCAGTGCTGCCTTTGATACGGTTGATCATGACATACTTCTTGACAGACTGGAAAAGTGGGTGGGACTTACTGGCACTGTACTACACTGGTTCAAATGCTATTTACAAGATAGAGACTACTTTGTGTCAATTGGTGAGCATGTGTCTGAACGAAAGAAGATGATGTGTGGGGTGCCACAAGGGTCCATTCTCGGACCACTTCTTTTCAATATCTACATGTTGCCCCTAGCTCAGATTATGGAGCATCATAATATTTCTTATCATACTTACGCAGATACACAACTTTATATTTCTGTGTCATCACATGACTACAGTCCCTTACTTTCACTGAGTGAGTGTATTCATCAAATCCATGAGTGGATGTGCCAGAATTTTCTTCAGCTTAATGCAGATAAGACAGAAGTGATTGTTTTTGGCCCCAAAAATGAAAGGTCAAAGATCAGTGCTCAACTTAACTCCATGTCACTGACAACAACAGATAAAGCCAGAAATCTTGGTGTAATTATTGATTCGGACCTGAATTTTAACAACCATTTAAAGCTGATCACCAAATCAGCCTACTACCACCTGAAAAATATAACCAGAATCAAGGGTTGTCTGTCCAAAGAAGACATGGAAAAACTTGTTCATGCATTCATTTTCAGTAGGTTGGACTATTGCAATGGACTCTTTACTGGCCTAAACAAAAAATCAATTAGGCAACTACAGCTGATCCAAAATGCAGCTGCACGAGTCCATACAAACACCAGAAAAATGGACCATATCACACCAGTCCTCAGATCACTACATTGGCTTCCTGTGAATCAAAGAATAGACTTTAAAATCTTACTGTTGGTCTATAAAGCATTAAATGGTCTAGGACCAAAATATATTCTAGATTTATTGACTCCATATGAAGTATCCAGACCTCTCGGGTCATCAGGGACAGGTTTATTGTGTGTTCCCAGAATCAGAACCAAACAAAGTGAAGCAGCTTTCAGTTATTATGCTCCTCACCTGTGGAACACTCTCCCTGCACACCTGAGGTCTGCACCAAGTGTCAGCTCATTTAAATCAGGGTTGAAAACATTATTATTTGCTCCAGCTTTTACTTAAAGTAAATGTATTTGCTCAATGGTTTTAATCATTTTAAATGCTAAATTATTGTCTTTTCTGTTTTTAATTTTCCCTCAATTGTATTTTATTTTTTTGTTCTCTTCTAATCAAAATGTATGATTTTTATGCTTCTGTAAAGCACTTTGAATTGCCTAGTGTATGAATTGTGCTATACAAATAAATTTGCCTTGCCTTGCCTTACACCTCTCATTTTGGCTAGTGCTCTAGGGATATAGGCCTTCATCCTTTCCCCTTCAAGTGATGTCATTCTGAGTATCGTTTCCTGTTGCTGTCGACTGACTGCATGTATTAGTACTCGCTTGTTATTCATAAGCTTGGCGTACTTGATTTTCCCCATTTCTTTCTCAATTGCTTTTGTGAGTTTGATCAGATGGTAGTGCCCACCATCCTGATTGAATTCAATCATTACTTTCACCTTTCTTTCCCGTGTTTGATCCACTTGTGTCTGCTTAGTCGGACTTTTCCCTGATTTGTTGTTAGTACTAGGCCAACACACTCCCCTCCAACCAACTTTTCGTTCTATCTTGCTTCTCTCTTTTTCTCAAATCTCTTTTCAGTCTCAAAGACCGAGATATCATCCACTCCATTTCATTCTCACTACACCCATCTGACGTAGTTGGTTTGATGTTACAGGCAGAGTACAGTTTATGCAAATCCGTCAAATAATTTCCTATTTTCAATCTTACCGCTTTTGTCTCATCACATCCACTTCCTTCGGCTAAGACAAACCAAACAAACCAGACAAATGCAGTGGAGTAAAAAGTACAATATTTGTCCTTCAAGAGTGAAAATAAAAGTATCCCCTAGAAATAATACTCAAGTAAAGTACAGCTACAGCTCAAAAACTGTACTTAAGTACAGTACTCAAGTAACTTTACTTTGTTACTGTCCACCACTGATTCTTTGGTAAGAAACATTCAAGGTTCAAGCCAAGGTGCAGCCTTATTTGTCATTATACAATACAGGATTGAAATGCAGTTGTAGCCCCTTCATGCTACACACCATAGGCAAGTTAAGTGGGCAGAGCTTCCGGGTCTGAAAAGTGAAGATTCAGATGAAAAGAATATATTTTTCATTGATTTCTGGAGGGAAATTTCATTGTTGCAGTGCTTGTGCTCAACTACGACAGAGTATTGTAATAAATGTGGGTTTTGTCTGTAGCAACAAATGCCAGAAATGTCAGAGTCCTTGAACACACACACACACACACACACACACACACACACAGAGGAGGGTGGCGTACAAAAGGACAATCTTTATTAGCAACGGTTAACCAATTCATAAAAGGAGTGGAGAGCTACAACCAGGTGAGATGAAGGTCACGGGGGGAACATGCTAGACTCCCTTTAAACTGCATCACACACCCACGCTTAAGGCATGCTATTTGATCACAGCACGCAAGTTGAAGAACCACTACACACAAGGCTAGTCTCACTAGCATCAGGCACACCTGTGAACACGGTACGCTAAGTTGAAGGACCACTGTACACACAGCTAAACTTTTAGCATAAGGCAATACCACCCAGGTATGCTAACACCCTCTGATTGGAGGCACTGCAACACAATTTGGCTTCAAAAGAGAACCATACAGCATCCCACCCGTAGGCTTGTGAATCCCCTGACAGCAACCCTACCACTCCACACTATTAAAATATTAGACACCTATAAGAAAGATATATAATGTTCATAAAATGTACTTAACTCGCCTACTCAGCGAGACCCTCCCCTGGGGTCTGAGCTTGTGTCGCTATCCAACTCCCCAGGGAAACAGCTTTGCTGGACGGCGAGAACAAGAACCAGCTGGCAGCAGTGTTACAGCAGGCAGCAGAGACAATGTTGCACAGGGAGAGCTGCTCAACTCCCTCTGTCACAATTACACTGGAGAGAGGAGCTGATCCAGAGGCCAGTAGATCCCCTGACGGCCCCCCTTGTGTGCCTCTGGCATCCCTCAAGGTGGGGTTCCAGTTGGTCTGTCTCACCGGTGGTCTCCTCACTCCTGTCTGGGCATCCTAGCTGGGATGGCGATGATGGACCCAACTGGCTCCGAGCTGGACCTCTGGGCGCCGTTACCTGGGAGGTCTGGTTGGCTGGAGGTTAAGTCGGTTAGCCCTCTGGGACACTGGATCACTCGTCGCTGTTAAAGTAAAAGGTATAGGGCTTAAGTCTGTTGAAATGCACCAAACACTCTGGACCTCCTTCCACTAGCATTAGCCTATAGAGCACATCTGTCACCCTCTCAATCACCCTAAAAGGGCCTTTATACCTCCTCTGTAATTTAGGACAATGTCCTAGCTTTGTTATGCACCCAGACTAACTCCCCCTCAGAGTAGTACTGGAAATTGGCCCTTAAGTCATAGGACTTTTTTTTGTCTCTCTGAGGCCTGGCCCTGGTGTCTTTTAACTGCAGCTACAACTGTAGATAACATCTCACTAAGTCTGGCAACATAATCATCAACAGAGGAAAATTGTTCCTTGGAGTCTAGGTTCAACATGATGTCAATGGGCAGCACGATTTCCCACCCAAACAAAACTTTGTGGGGGTAAATGCAGTGCTAGCATGAACACTACTCCGGTATGCCAACATCATATAAGGCAACAGTGTGTCCCAGTTCAACTGGTTATCCTCTACAAACAATGATAGCATGGACAACAGAATACGGTTAAAGCTCTCTATGAGACCATCAGACTGAGCATGGTAAGGGGATGTACGAATCTTATAAATTTGCAAAAGCCTGCACAACTCCCTAAATAAGGTGGATTCAAAATTCTGGCCTTGGTCTGGATGAATGCTGCGGGGGACTCCAAAATGACACACCCACTCCTCTGTTAGCACTATAGCGATGCTGCTGGCTTCCTGATTAGGCATTGGAAAGGTTTCAGTCCATTTTGAAAAATAATCTCCTACCACTAAAATATACCTATTCTTATGAGGGGTTTCTGGAAGGGGGCCCAATATATCCAGTGCCACTCGTTCAAAGGGTCTGGATGTGGATGAAGGTTGCAAAGGGGCGCATGGAGGTTAACCATGGGTTTTACAGGAGGAGCAATCTATACAGACCTTCACCCACCGCTTTACATCCCCGAACCACCCCGGCCAGTAAAACCGGTCTTTTACCTTCCCCTGTATCTTCTGCACTCCTCAGTGGGCTCCTGTGGTGACACAATGCAGCTGTGTCAAGACCTTTGGTACCAGAGAGCAAGGGAGAACTACCTGTACTTGAGACACAGCATCAGAATGTGCCGGGGGAATCCTCACTAACCTAGAGCCACGCACATATAGCTGATCCCAAACAGGAGCATATTTCTGTAGGTTGGGGTCATCTGACATTGATGACCCCAACCTCTACTAATACGCAGATTGCCACTTCCCACATGAGTGATAAAATGGTCCTTTGCCAGTAAATCCTGTGTGTTAAGGTCTGCAGGTGGGTAGGCCCTGGCAACCAACTGGCGCAGGGCAATACCAAAATCACAGACACTTTCATTGTGAAGCCTCTTCCGTGAGGAAAAGTTAGCTCGATTCCAATCATCACTATCACAGGGGTCCAGACACATCCCCATAGCATCTTTCAGTGAAGTGTAATTAGTTCTAGATGCAGCTGATAATCCACTGTAAACCTCGTGGGCTCGGTCTGATAGCAAAAGACCCATAAACTTGAGTCTCAGTGATTTGTCCCAGTTATTTACATCAGCAGCCATTTCATTGCTCCGCCCAATCTCGCCCAATACCATTAAAAGTCTGTGGCATAAAGACTGGGCGGGGCAATGATCTATTAATAAGTAATGAGGGGGGCATCTTGACTTATGGCTCGTTCAGGTGCGTGATTCTCAGGCTCTGACATTTTTCAAAAAATCCCACTGCTGCCACCAGTGTAATAAATGTGGGTTTTGTCTGTAGCAACAAATGCCAGAAATGTCAGAGTCCTTGAACACACACACAGAGAGGAGGGCGGCGTACAAAAAGGACAATCTTTATTAGCAACGGTTAACCAATTAATAAAAGGAGTGGAGAACTACAACCAGGTGAGTTTTGTCAGAGTCCTTGAACACACACACACACACACACACAGAGGAGGGTGGCGTACAAAAAGGATAATCTTTATAAGCAACGGTTAACCAATTCATAAAAGGAGTGGAGAGCTACAACCAAGTGAGATGAAGGTCATGGGGGGAACATGCTAGACTCCCTTTAAACTGCATCACACACCCACGCTTAAGGCATGCTATTTGATCACAGCACGCAAGTTGAAGAACCACTATACACAAGGCTAGTCTCACTAGCTTCAGGCACACCTGTGAACACGGTACGCTAAGTTGAAGGACCACTGTACACACAGCTAAACTTTTGGCATAAGGCAATACTCCCTTCCACTCCACATTATTAAAATATTGCATGATACCTATAAGAAAGATATATAATGTTCATAAAATGTACTTAACTCGCCTACTCGGCGAGACCCTCCCCTGGGGTCTGAGCTTGTGTCACCGTCCAACTCCCCAGGGAAACACAACTTTCTTACTGCTCGACTCCCTCTGTCCTGCCAATCAGTCACACCTGCATCAATAATTAGGGAATCCTTTCTTCTGACGTCATCGCCTGGTGAATCTCACCAAATCACATCATAGTATTATGGCCACATTAAGAAATTTTATTCATTTTTTTTGCAGACTTGGAGAATAAAGTTGTAATATTATGAGAATAAAGTCGTAATTTTACGTCCCCACTCAAAGCTGTCCCAAAAAATGTCCCCGATTTGAATGGGGGAGAAAAAAAGTTGCGCGCAGACGCAAACTCCAGTTATTACAGTAGCCAGATAAACAACATACTGATAGCAGAATTGTTTACTCTTGCTGTGATTGTTGCTGGTTGCTGTGATACAGAAGAGCAGAAGACAGTCCGTGTTTAGGTAAGTTGTGTATGAACCTATTGTATTTATTTTGTGAGCTTGAACTAGACTTGGCTGTGTGTGGGTGAGGTGAGTTAAGAGTAATGATTGTAGTAGGAGTATGTCTGTTTATCTGAATTGAAGACCTCAACTAAAGCCACATTGCTAACGCTAAACTGTCACTGTTGGTGGTTATTTGAGATAAACATGAGATGACAATAATATTAATATTATTGCATCTGTTCTTTCAGTTTTGTTCATGTTCTCCTCTGCTCTTATTCCATCCAGGCCACGGAGGCTGAGGCTACTGAGGGAGAGGAATGTGGTGGACCTGCTAATCCAGCTGGGTTCATGGATCCAGACATTTAGGACCAAATACTGCTAGAATTTTAATGTTTGAGATTATATTAATTCTGAGTGGAAGGAAATCATAGAGCTGTGTTTCAAGTTTGAAAAGTGCAAAAAGCGTGATGTGAGATACGGTCACAAAAAAGCCATGAGCTGCTCTGAATGTGGCAAAATACAACAACTTTGGGACAGTTTGTTTGAATAAATGTTAAATAAGTCACATTACAACATGGATAAGTTGTTCAAACAGCTAAGAACCACCCAGTAGTGTGAAAGTGTTTCATTGTTTGTGGAAGAAGCCAAGCAGAAGTCCTGGTTGTTTTTGTTTTATCGCTGATTTTCATTGTTACAGCTCTGATGTTAGAATAAATCTGTGTAGCTTGATTGTTAATCTCTTCTCTACTTGTATGTCACTTTGAATAAAAGCATCTGCTAAATGCAATGACAGTGATTTTTGTAGCTGTTAAACAACTGGCTCTCAAATTCTTTGCCTCAGTTGTGATATGTTTTAGCAGGAAAACCAGATTTCAAGGCGAAATCATGGAAAATCTTCTCTGCTGCAGTCTTTCTTGATTTGTTGCAAGTTGGGTAGGCTTGGGCAAATTTGGTGAAGTTGTCAATGACCAATAAACTATACAAATACCCTCCCTTGTTTTTTTTTTCAAGATTAAGATAATCTATAGAAATCATCTCAAATAGTGCTGTTACAGGTAGATGACACATGGGGCCTCTGCTTTGCACTGCAGGCTTTTTCCGAATGTTATATTTGCAGACTTGAGTAATGAAAAATACAAGATAAGATAAGACTTGGGTGGCATGAATTATATGCCAGCAGAACATTTCAAAAGACTTGGGACAGGGGCAACGAAATACTGGGAAAGTAGTGGAATGCTCAAAAATACCACTGTTTGGAACATTCCATGATAATCAGAATCGAAATTGGAATCAGAATGAGAACCAGAGGCAGCACGGTGGGGCAGCAGGTAGTGCGCAGGCCTCACAGCAAGATGGTCGCCGGTTTGATCCCTGGGTCGGGCAGGGCCTTTCTGTGTGAAGTTTGCATATTCTTCCCGTGCATGGGTGGGTTCTCTCTGGGCACGCTGGCTTCCTCCCACAGACCAAAAAACATGCTCATTAGGTTAATTGGTGACTCTAAATTGTCCTTAAGTGTGAGTGTGAGCGTGAATGGTTGTCTGTCTCTATATGTTGCCCTGCAATCGAATGGCGACTGGTTCAGGGTGTACCCCGCCTCTCACCCGTTGGCAGCTGGGATAGGCTCCAGCCTCCCTGCAACCCTGAAAAGGGATAGTTGGTATAAAAAATGGATGGATGGATGGATGGATGGATGGATGGATGGATGGATGGATGGATGGATGGATGGATGGAAGATAAGACTTTATTGATCCTACCTAGGAAATTAAGTTGTTAAAGCCAGTAAGTACTACAGAAGCAAAAACAGTGCCACAAAAGGGTCAAGATAAAAAAGTGTACAGGATACAGAATAGAAAAATAATTACATATATGTACATTATGTACAAATTATAAAATATCAAATGCCATAAAAATTCTACAGACATAGAAACTACTATTGCCAATATTCTTATGAGAAAAAACTACTGTCATATGTTGTATTACAATTGAGAAATACTATTGCACAAAAATTAAATCTATGTATCTGCACAATATATACCGTTTCCATAAATACTGTTGCCAATATGGGTAATAAATAGTGTTATTTTTGAGAGAAAAATACATCTTAGAAATTGATGACGAAGATGAAAGAAGATGAAATGGATAATGTGAGCACATATTAGCACTGATAACAGTAGTGCAAAACAAAAGGGGGTTTATGATGTAGAATTGAGAAAGCCAGCATCAATACAGTGCTACATTACATGATGCATTATACATGAGTTAAACAGTCTGACAGCTGCTGGGATGAAGGACCTGCGGTAGCGTTCTTTCTTAAACACTGCTGCTTAAGTCCCCCACTCACTCATGCAAGGGGTGGATGGGTCGTCCATGATCGATGTCAGCCTGGCTAACATCCTCCTTTCACCCATCTCCTCGATGGTGTCCAGAGGACAGTCAAGGACAGAACCAGCTCTCCTCACCAGTTTCTTTAGTCTTGTCCTGTATCCTCTGAGCTTCCACAAGCCCTGCAAACCACTGCATAGAAAACTGCAGGTGCCACCTCAGAGTCATAAAATGTTTTTAACAGTGCCCTATATACTCCAAAGGACATCAGTCTTCTTAGCAGGTGCAAACGAGTTTGGCCCCTCCTGTACAAGGCATTTGTGTTGTTTGTCCAGTCCAGTTTGTTGTTAAGGCGAACAGCCAGGTATTTGTATTCCCCCACAATCTCCAAGTGTCCACAATGTCCAAGCCCTGGATGTTGACCGGCATACTCTGTGGTAACTTCCTTCAGAAATCAATCACCATCTCGTTTGTCTTGTTGGCATTTTTGTGCAGATGGTTCAGTCCACATCAGTCAATGAAATTGGTTATGACTTAATGAGGGTAGAATCAAATATGTTGAAAAACAAATTCCGTTCATTTGCCCATCCAGTAATCCAGTATGGAATACATATTTTGTCTCTGAGAACTTGCAGGTTCATACAGCCCTCATGGGGTCATGAAAGCTGTAAATTTCTTGCCATCCTCACTGATGTTACCTTGATGATAAGCTTTGCCTTGGTTCAACACAGTGAACCAAGCATTTCTACCAAGTATCAAGTATCTCCTGAATGTGGTGCCTGCCTGGGATTGTCTTTTTGTCAAGGCCCCTGTAGTCCAACAACCTCTGAACGGAGGGCCAGGAGACCTCCCTCTTCAGTGCTGAGAAGAGCAGGTGCTGGAAGCCATACACACTGGAAGGGTGATAGACCTGTAGCAGAGCTGGTGAGTGTGTTGTGGGTGTACTCTACCTAGGCAATTTGCTGTGACTGCTCGTGGCCCCAAGCAGGCTGCAGAACTCCATCCAGAACACTGATGAAAACTGGGGCCCTCTATCGGACACCACGTCCACCGAAAGGCCATGTAGGTGGTAGACACGATGTAGAACCAGTTCATCAGTCTCTTTGGCAGAGGGGAGATTAGGGAGAGGTATGAAATGAACCATTTTACTGAAGCCATCCACAATTGTTGATAGGTTTGTTGATCAAAATCTTACATTTATTGGCTATTACTTAACTTGCTTAAGTCACAGCAAAGCTGTCAACAAATATGTCGTTCAGACAGAAGGGAGAAATGGGGATAGTTTCTCAATCATTGTTCTGTGGCCCCTGATCTCCTCTGTGATTTGATGCCGTGCCGTGTCCCTTTAGGCCTTCTGTAAAATTGATAGGCCTAATCATATAATTTAGTTTCCATTAAGACATGGTGTAACTATGAATACTCTTTTACGTAATGACAATCTCTGTTGAATAAATTGTAACCCATACTTAAAAAGTAGCGTACAAAATGTTTAAAAATACAGAATAACAGAATTCACAGGCTGATAGTTGTGTGTACACAGCTTTGAAAATCACTGTGCTAGCGACCAAGGTAAACCTACATCATTGACCAACACACTGTCACCACTTTATAAGGAAAACATCCATCCATCCATCCATCCATTATCTTCCGCTTATCCGGGGCCGGGTTGCGGGGGGAGCAGTCTGAGCAGGGACGCCCAGACTTCCCTCTCCCCGGACACTTCCTCCAACTCTTCCGGGGGGATCCCGAGGCGTTCCCAGGCCAGCCGAGTGACGTAGTCACCCCAGCGTGTCCTGGGTCTTCCCCGGGGCCTCCTCCCGGTGGGACATGCCTGGAACACCTCCCTAGGGAGGCGTCCAGGGGGCATCCGATAGAGATGCCCGAGCCACCTCAGCTGACTCCTCTCGATGTGGAGGAGCAGCGACTCTACTCTGAGCTCCTCCCGGGTGACAGAGCTCCTCACCCTATCTCTAAGGGAGCGCTCCGCCACCCTGCGGAGGAAACTCATTTCAGCCGCTTGTATCCGGGACCTCGTTCTTTCGGTCATGACCCAAAGTTCATGACCATAGGTGAGGGTAGGAACGTAGATTGACCGGTAAATCGAGAGCTTCGCCTTTCGGCTCAGCTCCTTCTTTACCACGACAGACCGATACAGCGACCGCATTACTGCAGCCGCTGCACCGATCCGCCTGTCAATCTCACGCTCCATCCTTCCCTCACTCGTGAACAGGATCCCAAGATACTTAAACTCCTCCACTTGAGGCAGGAACTCTCCTCCAACCTGAAGGGAGCAAGCCACCTTTTTCCGGTCGAGAACCATGGCCTCGGACTTGGAGGTGCTAACTCTCATCCCAGCTGCTTCACACTCGGCTGCGAACCGCCCCAGCGCATGCTGAAGGTCCTGGCTCGAGGAAGCCAACAAGACAACATCATCCGCGAAAAGCAGAGACGAAATCTGCCGGCCCCCGAACCGAACCCCCTCCGGCCCCTGGCTGCGCCTAGAAATCCTGTCCATAAAAATGATGAACAGAACCGGTGACATAGGGCAGCCCTGCCGGAGTCCAACATGCACTGGGAACAGGTCCGACTTACTGCCGGCAATGCGGACCAAGCTCCTGCTCCGGTTGTACAGGGACTGTACAGCCCTCAACAGAGGGCCTCCAACCCCATACTCCCGGAGCACCTCCCACAGAATGACGCGAGGGACACGGTCGAATGCCTTCTCCAAGTCCACGAAGCACATGTGGACTGTTTGGGCAAACTCCCATGAACCCTCAAGCACCCTGTGGAGGGTATAGAGCTGGTCCAGTGTTCCACAGCCAGGACGAAAACCGCATTGTTCCTCTTGAATCCGGGGTTCGACTATCGGCCGGATTCTCCTCTCCAGTACCCTGGAATAGACTTTACCAGGGAGGCTGAGGAGTGTGATCCCCCGATAGTTGGAACACACCCTCCGGTCCCCCTTTTTAAAAAGAGGGACCACCACCCCAGTCTGCCAGTCCAGAGGCACTGTCCCCGTCTGCCACGCGATGCTGCAGAGGCGTGTCAACCAAGACAGTCCTACAACATCCAGAGACTTGAGGTACTCAGGGCGGATCTCATCCACCCCCGGCGCTTTGCCACCGAGGAGCTTGCGAACTGCCTCAGTGACTTCAGCCCCGGTGATGAATGAATCGGCCTCCAAGTCCCCAGTCTCTGCTTCCTCTACGGAAGACATGACAGAGGGATTGAGGAGATCCTCGAAGTATTCCTTCCACCGCCCGACAATATCCCCAGTCGAGGTCAACAGCTCCCCACCTCCACTGTAAACAGTGTTGACAGAAAGCTGCTTCCCCCTCCTGAGGCGCCGAACGGTTTGCCAGAATTTCCTCGAGGCCAACCGGTAGTCCTCCTCCATGGCCTCCCCGAACTCCTCCCAGACCCGAGTTTTTGCTTCTACAACCGCCCGAGCTGCCGCACGCTTGGTCTGCCGGTACCCATCAGCTGCCTCAGGAGTCCTATGAGCCAACCAGGCCCGATAGGACTCCTTCTTCAGCTTGACGGCATCCCTTACTTCCGGTGTCCACCACCGGGTTCGGGGGTTGCCGCCACGACAGGCACCGCCGACTTTACGGCCACAGCTATGGACGGCTGCATCAACAATGGAAGTGGAGAACATGGTCCATTCGGACTCAATGTCTCCAACCTCCCTCGGGATCTGGTTGAAGCTCTCCCGGAGGTGGGAGTTGAAAACTTCCCTGACAGCGGGTTCCGCCAGACGTTCCCAACAGACCCTCACGGTACGTTTGGGTCTGCCAAGTCTGTCCCACTTCTTCCCCTGCCAGCGAATCCAACTCACCACCAGGTGGTGATCAGTTGACAGCTCAGCCCCTCTCTTTACCCGAGTGTCCAAGACATACCGCCGAAGGTCAGATGATACGACTACAAAGTCGATCATTGACCTCCGGCCTAGGGTGTCCTGGTGCCACGTGCACTGATGGACACCCTTATGCTTGAACATGGTGTTCGTTATGGACAAACTGTGACTAGCACAGAAATCCAATAACAGAACACCACTCGGGTTCAGATCGGGGAGGCCGTTCCTCCCAATCACTCCCCTCCAGGTGTCACTGTCGCTGCCCACGTGAGCATTGAAGTCTCCCAGCAGAACAATGGAGTCCCCGGTTGGAGCACTTTCCAGTACCCCTCCCAGGGACTCCAAGAAGGCCGGGTACTCTACGCTACTGTTCGGCCCGTAGGCCGAAACAATAGTGAGAGACCTATCCCCAACCCGAAGGCGCAGGGAAGCGACCCTCTCGCTCAGCGGGGAGAACTCCAACACATGGCGGCTGAGCTGGGGGGCTATAAGCAAGCCCACACCAGCTCACCGCCTCTCACCGCGGGCAACTCCAGAGTAGAAGAGAGTCCAGCCTCTCTCAAGGAGTTGGGTTCCCGAGCCCAGACTGTGCGTGGAGGTGAGCCCGACTATCTCTAGCCGGTACCGCTCAACCTCCCGCACTAGCTCAGGCTCTTTCCCCCACAGTGAGGTGACATTCCATGTCCCCATAGCCAGAGTCGTTGTCCAGGATTTGGGTCGTCGGGGCCCCCGCCCACGACTGCTACCCATTCCACATAGCACCGGCCCCTTCTGATCCTTCCTGCGGGTGGTGGGCCTACGGGAAGGCGGGCCCACGTCGCTCCTTCGGGCTGTGCCCGGCCGGGTCCCGTGGGCAAAGACCCGGCCACCAGGCGCTCGCCTGCGAGCCCCAACCCCAGGCCTGGCTCCAGGGCGGGGCCCCGGTGACGCCAATCCGGGCGACGTACGCTTCCTTGCTTTAATTTAAGGAAAACATCATCAATCATAATTGTTTATTAACAGTTCTTGCATGGTAGAGCACTTGTGGAGTATGTGAGGCTTTGCGACTGCTTGTCCGATGTGGTGTGTGATTGTCCATACTGATAATTGCTCAAGTCCATGCAAAAGTCCACTCAGTTATTACTGCAAACCACAGCAACAGGTTTTACATATATTACACACTAAAAAATAGGCACAGCACACAATAAAAACATGGCACAGCACACAATAAAAGCATAAACACAGCACAATAAAAGCATAAGCACAGCACATAGAAGCATAAAACCACAGCAGCCTTATGGAATCATCCCACGCCCCATCCCAGACGAGTTGAAGAGATGACATTGGGCCTGCAGAGTCAGAGCTAAAAGGAGGGCTAAGGCATGGAGGTACAGACTGCCCGTTCTGGGGATCATCACGGGGAACGTGAGGTCTTTGGCTAATAAGACAGACAAGCTTGTTGCTCTGGTCAGGACTCAGTGGGAGTACAGACAGTGCAGCCTAATGGTCTTTACCAAGTTATGGCTTCACTCAGACATCACAAACTGGAGTGTGGATGTACCCGGCTTCAGCTGTGTGTGGGGGGCCAGAGATGTGGCTTGGAGTGGTAAGAAGAGGGATTGCACTATTTGTGAATGAGAAGTGGTGTAATCTCGCACATGTTCCCGTTACTGAACGTTTCTGTAGCACGGACATTGAGCTGCTAGCTGTGGGGATGCAGCATTATTATTTGCCTTGGGAGTTCATGGCCGCCATCGTGATCTGAAGGAGCGTGTGACGCCATCCACTCCAACGTAGTGGAGCAACAAACACAGCAACCAAACACATTTGTAGTTGTTACTGGGGACTTTAATCACAAGACTCTGCCAGCATTCCACCAATTTATTAACTACCCCACCAGAGACAACACCACACTGGACCTAGTGTATGCTAATGAAAAAGATGCATACAGTGTCACAGCCCTTTCCCCATCTAGGCAGAGCTGATCACAGCCTGATGTTGTTAACACCTCAGCATTTCCCTCTTCTCCAGATGCAGCCTCTGTCCACAAGGACAGTGAGGAGGTGGACTCAGGAGGCTAATGAGTCACTGCAAGACTGTTTTGAGACAACATACTGAGATGTGTTGTGTAAGCAAGATGGGGAGGACATCAACAGCCTGACAGAGTGTCTCACAGAGTACATCAAATTCTATGAACAGACCAAACTGCCAGAGGGAACAAGATGGCGTCGTAGAGTGAGCATCAAAGAAAGCCAGCTCTGGTGGCATTTATCAGTATATGTCTTATTTCTTCATGTCTGTGCGGTAAAAGGACTGAATTTTGAACAGGAGGTACCCTAACATGAGCCTGGATGGTTATTTTTTGCAAGCTACAGACAGTATGAAAAAAACTACAAGAAAACTGGCAAAGTCCACTTCTCCCTCAAGCCCTGGTGGTAGAGGTGAGCTAACAGATGCTAGCGCAAGGGCAGTGGACCCAAATATTATTCAAACTTTGGACAACATATCTAGGGTTGACACCTTGGATTTGGGAAAAAAAGGGACACTTGACCAAATGTTTGAGGCGGAGGGCATTATTACCAGTTCAGACTAACCAAATTAACATGAAATTCGGACATAGGAGACAGAAACAAAGCCATTTAATCATTCAAGGGTAAAAATCTCACACATACGATACTGACTGCTAGGCAAACCAGGGTAGATGTAGGCCTACACCAGCTGATAATTTTGATGAGTCACACCAGCCGTGAGACATCTGAGTTCAGCAGCCATGCCAACACACTAGAACACAGAGAGAGACATCACAGCCGTGTTTCACTCCATGGTACACACTGGTAAGCTCTGCCACTGCAATCTTGTCTTCTTCTGGTGAACCTTTTTTGGTCATAAAAGTTGCAATGGCTGCCTGTTTTTGTTTGTTTGATACCACAACTTGATGCTTTTTTGTTTTCGCATGGATTTCCAAAGCGTTTATTCCTTCATATTTTACGGAGATTTTTGCCGGACACAAAACACAAGTGGCGGAAAAATGGTCTTCTTGGGTCGGCCGTACCCATTCAAACTCTGAAAGTGTCGCCCAGTGAGGATTGTAACGAGTACATCTTTTTTTTCGTGCCGGTGGCTTACACGTATTTGCTCCTTCTCCTTCCTCGTCAGGTCTCTCCTCCCATTTCAAATTAAGATGCTAAAACTTGGTGAAAAGAAGACGGACACCTGGTAATTCAACTTGCTCTGTCTCTCTTCTGTCAAGTTTCCCTCCCTGCTTGGCTTGCGTGAGCCACTTTCAGCGCTGGGGCGCGTGCGTGCGTGTGACGTATGCATAGATGGGAAGCAAACAGAGACAATTTTAAATAACCACAGAAGCACAGGGGACCTTTCTAGACTACAGAACGTAGGAAATCAAATTAGGTTTTTGCATTTTCCCTAAAAAAACAGGACAAAATGCGTCCCAGGAGAGATTTTTTTTTTTCCCGGGACAGTGGGTAAAGAAGAGAACAATTCTGGGAAAAACGGGACAGGTGGCAACTCTGAACATATCTGATAACCTCACTAAAGTCATCGACCACTGAAGAGCAGACATCACAGTTACAAGCAGTTGCCACACGTGTAGAAGAAGCTGATAACCAAATTGCTGATGCTGAAGGCTTGGCTACATCCTCCGAAGCTAGGATACCATCTCTTGAAAAACAAGTGCACAACATGCGGGAGCATATTGATGATCTTGACCAGTGTTTCCCAATTGTTTTTGAGCCACAGCACATATTTTACATTAGAAAAATCACAAGGCACACCACCAAACAAAAATAGAATAAAAAAACAAACAAAAAAAAAAACCAGAAAGACAGAGTTCTCTATACAGGGCTTGCAAATAGACAGAGTAGGAGAACTGGCCTCTAACTGACCTTCTCTTACCCTCTCTGCATTCCTTCAGGAGAAATGGAGTTGTAAAGCATTCCAACTTTCAAGAGCTATTGACCATTTGAACTGTTTACAAGGAAGGTGTTAATTTCAGAGACAAGATGTCTGGCCAAGAGAAATCTCCTCCATGTTTTCTTTTCGGGGAAGCCAGAGACACAGACACCTCAACATCAAAGGTTGCCTTCTCCTCACCTTCTCCTCACTACAGTATGTTTCTCATGGCAACACTAATTCTTTCCTGATAGTCCCATGAGAGATCGGGACAATAAAACTGTCCGAATGAATGGTGCCAGGCTCCAGTGGAACCTCCAAAAATCAGGTAATGCGGATGGGTTGTAAATTAAACATTCCTGAAGCAAACTGTGCTGTATGTTTGTGTGCTTTTTCCGAATACTCCAGAATAACCAAACTTCTATGTTGAACTTAACTTTTGATGTCTTCACCTTACAGGACCCACAATATGTATAATATTGATGTTTTTCCAGTTTCTCTAACTTGAAGAATGACAAAGTTGTGATTTTAACTGTTTTATAAAGTTTGTCTGAATTTTTACCATGTAACCATACTGCCATCTAGAGGTTCATGAATACGCTTGCCGTGATACATTTATTAATAAGTAACCGTAATAGTGATAATCATTTTGGACAAATATAGTCTGCCTTTCTTTATTTCTTTATTTTGTGTTAGTTATACCTTGAGTCATCATACATATTAGGATGAAATTGTTACCATGATTATCGTTTAATGTTGTCATCCAATCATAGGAATTGCCTAACGCATGTTGTGAACAATGTTGAAATGTAATTGAAAATCGTCCATTCAAAATATATGTGATTGACCATAGTGAGAAGCAGATGAGCCCTCGTATGAATCATTAATTAATTCCAGCTCCATGAGGCAAGATTACGTCGCGCGCCACAAACCGTCCCACATGAGCGACGGCCTGCCCATTAGACACGCCCTGGAGCGAGATTTAAATGTATGCAGCCGCAGCATGAATTCAGTGCGCGTTACTCAGTTTTTGTTTTAAGTTGGTTTAAGTTATGTTATGTTTTAGTTTTTTTTGTTACTTCTTATTGTCTTAGTCTTGTACGGTCGTTTTGCTCTTTAAGTTTTTCCCATCTTCGAGCTACTCAAAAGCCATACCGAGTAGTGTGATTTATTTTTCAGAAGACATGTTTCTATAGTTTTGGCATAAACTTTAATTTTTCTAAGCCACACGTTTTGTTTTAGTGTCTGTAAATTTTAGTCAAATAATAATAATTTTGTAGACCCTTTTCGACTGGCCATCGAAGAGACTATAAATTTTACTATCAGTCTAAAATAATCCTTCACAGACTCAACCAAACCAAAACCCTGCAGCCAGCTGTTGATCCTTGGTCTGGGTTAACAACCATCCGGAGCCATCCTTTATCTGTAACCGACACCGTAGAATCCAGTTCGAGAGACATCACCGTCCAACATTAGCTCTTCACCTTGGTGTGCCTGGGCCTTACAATGGGCATCTTCGAGTTAGTTTGGAGCAGAATTTACCGGGACGTCATTAACCAAGTAGGCATGCTAAGCGGGTTTGAATAAGAGTTGGTCTGTGAGTTTAAGATAATGCAAATTTATCCAAATTCTCTCAACTACTCGTTTAATACCTTAACTTTACATTCGCGTCCCTATTATCCCCTTACAACTACTTCTCACTATCGCCAAACTTGTTTTGCCATTGCGTTGCCATAAGTTTCTTTTGTGTTATGTCATATCACTTCATTTCTTCTGTCGTACCATTCATGATACATTATTCAATACCCATAATTGTGCTTAATAAATGAGATTCTGATTTAAGTCCTGGTTAGACGGTGTCCTTTTGAGCTGAATATATATGACCCCTGTATCCAGACTTTACACTTCAGATTATCAGACTGGTTTACCATTAGTTCATTTGTTAGTATTTTATCAGCGTTATAGCAGTTAATTTCTGCAGTCCTTCTTTGCTGAGGAAGGTGGTGGCCCGATAGTTTATCAACAAATGCAACGTCAAATTAAGTTAGTTCACCTACACAGACAATGTCCTAATTTATACTTCAAGTCCAGATACATCAATACCTTCGTTGCTTTATATCATTAATTTATTTAGCAAATTTCTGGTTACAAAATTAATTTGATGAAATCAGAGACCATGTCGCTTGGGAGTCTAAACTCAATACCTAAAACACTGCCCTTTTCCCCCCTTTAAGTGGTCTCCAGGGGGCTTTATCTATTTAGGCATATTCATAACCCCTACATTTAAGCAAATGTAGAAAGCTAACTTTGTTCCTTTGTTTGAGAAAGTGAGGCATGATTTGGAGCCTTGGAATATAGCCCTAATTAAGATTAACAAATTGCCCAGAGTGCTTTACCATATCCAAATGATCCCTTTTTATTTCCAATGGGGTCCTGAAAACACTAAACGGCTGGCTGAGTTCATTTACATGCAGCAAAAACAAACCAAAGCTAAAGATGGCTACCTTACAACTGCGAAGATAAGATAAGATAAGATAAGATAAGATAAGATAAGATAAGATAAGATATTCCTTTATTAGTCCCACAGTGGAGAAATTTTCAGAATTACAGCAGCAAAGTGGATAGCAAAAAATAGCGGGCATCAGTAATGGACATTAAATAGCAAACAGCAATATAAACAATCTAAACAAGGAATATTGAAAACTATGAACAATTTAAACAAGGGGAAATACAGAAACTAGCAACCTAGTATGGGGAAATGTAAAATATGGGAGTGGTAACAGTATATAGTGTTTTCAAGTTTACTCCATGGCACAGAGGAAATACCAATATTGCACATTGGAAATTAAAGATTCTCCAAGTACTGATATTGCACATTGGATGATAGTACTTCTGACTGGAGTATTGATATTGCACATAGAAGTAATAATACACCTGATTGAAAGATTGATATATTGCACCTTATGTAGAAATTCACCTGAGCTAAATATTTTCACAGTATAAGTGAACACAGTTGATGTGTATTATAGTGCAGTCAGTTTGAAAGTCTTGGTGAGTGTGTGGTCTACTGGGAGCACTGCTGGTTGTAAAGTCTGACTGCTGAAGGAAGGACCTGTGATAGTGTTCCTTCACACACTTTGGGTGAAGCAGTCTGTCGCTGAAGGAGTTCTCCAGTGCTGTTAAAGTGTCCTGCAGGGGGTGAGAGTCATTCTTGATCATGCATGACAGCTTAGCCATCATCCTCCAAATCCTCTCTCCTACCACCTCCACTGAGTCGAGGGGGCATCCCAGGACAGAGCTGGCCTTCTTGATCAGTTTGTCAAGTCTCTTCCTGTCAGCCATCGAGATGCTGCTCCCCCAGCAGACCACTCCATAAAAGATGGCTGATGCCACCACAGTGTCATAGAAGGTCTTCAGGAGTGCCCCCCGCACTCCAAACGACCTCAGTCTCCTGAGCAGATAAAGTCTGCTCTGGCCTTTCTTGTGTTGTGTTGTGAGTCCAGTCCAGTTTATTGTTCAGGTGAACCCTCAGGTAATTATAAGATATCACCATCTCGATGTCCCTGGATATTCACCGGTGTCAGGGGGCAGAGTGTTTGTCTGTGGAAATCCACCACCAGTTCTTTGGTTTTCCCTGCGTTGATCTGAAGGCAGTTCCACTGGCACCAGTCCACGAAGTCCTGCGTCAGTTCTCTGTACTCTCTGTAGTCCCCATCTGTGATGAGGCCGACTATTGCAGAGTCATCAGAGAACTTCTGCAGGTGACAGGTGGGTGTGTTGTATAAGAAGTCTGCAGTGTAGAGGGTGAAGACAAATGGAGCCAGGACCATTCCCTGCAGGGCCCCCGTGCTGCAGACGACTGTGTCGGACACACAGTCCCGGGTCCTCACATACTGTGGACGGCTGGTGAGATAGTCCAGAATATAGTGTGTGAAGAGATGGTTCACCCCGGTGTGCTCCAGCTTGTCCCTTAAAAGTGCATGCTGAATGGTATTAAAAGCACTGGAGAAATCAAAAAACATGATTCTCACAGTACTCCCAGAGAGAGTGTTGGAGGAAGATGACAGTGTTGTCCACCCTGATGCCAGGCTGGTAGGCAAACTGAAATGGATCCAGCGATGGGCTCATCAGGGGGTGGAGATGAACAAATGAACAAATGAAAGGACCAGCCGCTCCAGGGTCTTCATTAGGTGGGATGTTAGTGCCACCGGCCTGTAGCTGCTGAGGTCCTTGGGTCGTGGAGTCTTGGGCACCAGTACCACATAGGATGTTTTCCACAGCTGTGGCACTCTCAATTCAATATTCCTTTTATTCGTCTATTCGTTAACAAGTATATACAAAAAGGTGGGATAGAAAGAAAAAACGTCCTCCTAAAAAATTGTAAATAATATTTAGAGACTGTTATGTACCGGTAGTATTGCACAGATTATTGCACAGATTATTGCACAGGTTATTGCACAGATTGTTTCACAGGTTATTGCACAGATTATTATACATATTATTGTACCGATTACTTTGAGCAGTTTCTGTTGTACAGTCTGACAGCTGCAGGAAGGAATGACCTGCGATACCGCTCCTTCACACACTTTGGATGTAGCATCCTGTCACTGATGGAGCTCCTCAGTGCAGTGAGTGTGTGTTGGAGGGGGTGGGAGTCATTGTCATAGAGGACAGCTTGGCTGTCATCCTCCTCTCCCCCACCTCCTCCACCTGTTCCAGAGGGCATCCCAGGACAGAGCTGGCCTTCCTGATGAGTTTGTCCAGCCTTTTCCTGTCAGCTGTTGTGATGCTGCTCCCCCAGCAGGCTACATCATAGAACAAGGCAGAGGCCACAACAGAGTGATAGAAGGTCTTCAGGAGTGCCCCACATACCCCAAAAGACCTCAGCCTCCCGAGCAGATAGAGTCTGCTCTGTCCTTTTTTATAAAGTGCAGTGGTGTTATGAGTCCATTCCAGTTTGTTGTTCAGAAGAACACCCAGGTACTTATAAGATGTCACCATCTCAATGTCCCTTCCCTGGATGTTCACTGGTGATGGGGGAGAGTGTGGGCGCCAATGGAAGTCCACAACTAGCTCCTTGGTTTTTCAAACATTGATCAGGAAGTGGTTCTGCTGACACCAGTCCACAAAATCCTGGATGAGTCTTCTGTATGACCTATCGTCCCCATCTGTGATGAGGCCGACAATGGCAGTCATCAGAGAACTTCTGCAGGTGGCAGGTGGGTGACAGATGGGAAAAGTCAGTTATATTGAGGGTGAAGAGGAACAGTGCCAGCACCGTTCCCTGGGGGGGGCCCCACACTGCAGAGGACAGTCCCTGACACACAGTCCGGTGTCCTCACATACTGTGGCCGGTTGGAGAGTTAGTCAACTATCCAGCATGTGAGGTGTTGGTCCATTCCTGAAAGCTCCAGCTTGTTCCTCAGGATGGCTGGCCTGATGGTGTTGAAAGCACTGCTGAGGTCCAGGAAAAGGACCCAAACAGAGCTCCCAGGCAACTCCAGGTGAGATAAGTCTCGATGGAGGAGGAAGATGAGGGCATCGTCCACTCCGATGCCAGGCGGGTCCGTGGACGAGCTCACCAGGGGGCACAGGTGGGCTAGGACCAGCCGCTCCAGGGCCTTCATGAGGTGGGATGTTAGTGCCACCGGCCTGTAGCAGCTAGGGTCCTTAGGATGTAGGGTCTTTGGCACAGGTACCACGCAGGATGTCTTCCAAAGGTGTGGCACCCTTCCCAGCCTCAGAGTCAGGTTGAACAGATGTCCAATGATCCCGCTCAGCTGATCAGAGCAGGATCTGAGGAGCCTGGGACTGAAGCTGTCTGGTCCTGCAGCATTCCTGGTCTTTATCCTCCTCAGCTGATTCCTCACCTGGAGAGGTGTGAGGGACAAGTTGGAGCAGGGGGGCTGAGTGTCTTGTGAAGTGGATAGGGGGCTGGGAGAAACAGTGGGGGGTGGCGTTGGTAGTGGTGAGCTGAAAACTGTGGGGGCGGGGGGTGTCAGTGGGGTACTTGAGCAGTGTGCTGGCAGATCAAAGGAGGGCTGCTGCAGTCCTGGTACAGCTGGGGGAGGGGCAGATGCTTCTTCAAACCGCAAATGGTTTTCAGGCCTCTCCAGACTCCCCTGGTGTTGTTCTCCTGCAGCTGTTCCTCCATTCTCCTCCTGTATCTGTCCTTCCCCTCCCTGATTTTCCTTCTGAGCTCCCTCTGAACAGTTTTCAGCTCCTCTTTGTTTCCTGACTTGAAGGCCCTCTTCTTCTCCTTTAAAAGAGCCTTAATGTCAGGATTAATTCAGGGTTTGTTGTTAGAGTGACACCGTACAATCCTGGTGGGTACAGTGTTCTCCACGCAGAAGTTTATTTTCCGTGATGCTGTCTGTCAAACTGTTGATGTCCTCCTCGTGAGAGTCACTGAATATATCCCACATGGCTGTATTGAAGCAGTCCTTCAGAGCCTTTTCAGCCTCGTCAGACCACCTCTTCACTGTGCGGGACACAGCTGATTGCCTGTTGATAAGTGGTTTGTAGACAGGCAGGAGATGAACCAGGTTGTGATCAGCTCTTCCCAGAGGAGGGAGGGGTGATGATTCGTATGCCTCCTTGGTGTTGGCATAGAATAAGTCCAGTGTTTTATTGTCTCTGGTGGCACATGTGACATACTGGATGAATTTGGGCAGAGTGGAGGACAGAGAGGCATGATTAAAATCCCCAGAGATCAGTGGCCTGTGGTTTCTGAGTCTGCAGCCTGCTGATCACGGTGTTGATGACGTCACATGCTGCATCAGTGTTAGCAGAGGGAGGAATATACACAGCCACCACTATGGCGTGTGAGAACTCCCGCGGCAGATAATATGGCCTCAGACTAACAGCCAACAGCTCAATGCCCGGGCAGCAGTGCTGCTCTTTGATAGTGATGTGCCTGGAGTTACACCATCTATTGTTCACAAACACTGCCAGCCCTCCTTCTTTCCTCTTACCGCTTCTCTCTGTCCGATCTGCCCGTATGAGTGAAAATCCATCCAGCGCTACAGTCGCGTCTGTGTGCTGCGTTCCCAACCACATCTCTGTAAACAGTAGCAAACTGCACTGCTGGTATTCCTGCTCATGTCGGGTCAACGCCGTCAGCTCATCCATCTTATTGGGGAGAGATCTTACGTTCCCCATGAAGATGGACGGGAGAGTTGGTCTATAAGCTCTCCTCCTGTCGTGACGTTTAATCCCAGCGCGGCACCCCCGCATCCTCCTCCTTAACTCGCGGGGGACAACAGGTGGCTCCTTCGGCCGTACAGCTGTGTTACGCAGGGCCAGCAGCTGATCCCTACTGTAAACAATGGGAGCCATTGTCTCTCACAGACCCACAGATGCAGAGAAAGTTGCACGGGTTGTAAAAGTGATCAAGTAGCAGCGCCAGAGTTCCTGTGTTTACGGTCTCTGATGCACCAAACATTTACAAATACGTAGAACTAAAATGAATAAAAAAGACGCACAAGAAAAACAGAAAAGATAAGAAAAACTCCTCAGAGTCTAGAGAGCTGCTGTAACAGGCTGCTGCTCGTACAGCGCCGGAGCTTCAGGCTCAGATTGAACATACGTTAATACGTTCAAAAATCCTGCACAGCTAATCTGCACAGGACTTGAGGAGCCTGGAGCTGATGCCCTCTGGGCTTACAGCCTTCCTCACCTTGAACCTCCAGAACTGGTTTCTCACCTCACCAGTTAACAGAGTCCGTTATGCAGTGTGTGAGACTATCTACGTCCTCTCCATTGGAATCACAGAATTCCTCCCACACAGTTGTCTCGAAACAGTCCTTCAGAGCCTCGTCAGCCTTGTCAGCTGGTTGCCTGTGCACAAGAGGTTTGTACACAGGCAGGAGATGAACCAGGTTGTGGTCAGATCTTCCCAGGGGAGGGAGGGGTGATGAAGTGTATGCCTCCTTGGTGTTGGCATAAAACAAATTCAGTATCTTATTGTCTCACAGTGTCATCACAGGCTGCATCAGCGTTAGTAGAGGGGGAATATACGCAACTATTGCGTTAACATGCAAGAGTTCACATGGCATGTAATATGGCCTCATGCTAATGGCTAACAGTTAGCAATGTCGATGTCCTTGCAGCAGAGTTGTTCTTTAATAGTGATGTGCCCAGAGTTACTCCATCTGTCATTCACAAACACTGCCAGCCCTCCTCCTTTCCTCTTACCACTCTCTCTTGTCCTGTCTGCCCGCAGCAGCTTAAAGCCGTCCAGTGCTGCGTCCGTGTCTGGAGTCAGCGCAGTCAGCCATGTTTCCGAAAATATCATGATGCTGCACGCCCAGTAGCCCCTGATGGCCGGGGGGACGGGTCTGTATATCCTCCTTCTGGCGTAGCGATCAGCTCCGGCACGGCTCCCCCATCTCCTCCTCTTCAGCTCACAGGGAATGTCAGGTCTCTCGTGGGGCAGCACCACGGTGCCACTGAGCGCTAACTGCTGATCCCTACTGTAAACATTAGGGCTCTGGCTGCACACGGGGTCCCCAGACACGCTTGAAAACAGTGAAAAAAACAAAAGAAAGACTAAATCAAACACAACGACTTTTGTCTTCGTAGTGCACCGATCAATTAAGAACACGTCAGAATATATTAAAAAAGATAATAAAAGAGCAGACTAAAACGGAAAAAAGCTCACAGTGACCAAGAGCTGCTGTAACAAGCTGCCACTAGTGCGGCACACATTTTGACATTCAGACTGTTAAGCAGTGGCGGCACAGTGGAGCAGCAGGTAGTGCTAGTTACTTTAATTGGTGACTCTAAAATTGTCCTTAGGTGTGAGTGTGAGCGTGAATGGTTGTATGTCCGTATATGTTGCCCTGTGATCAGCTGGCGACCGGTTCAGGGTGTACCCTGCCTCTCGCCCGTTGACAGCTGGGATAGGCTCCAGCCTCCCTGCAACCCCGAAAAGGGATAGTCACATATAGACAATGGATGGATGGATGGATGTTAAGCAGTGCGTGTTGGAATGGAGGTGTGGCCAGGCAGTACAGTGGGCAGACGGTGCACCTGAATCTCATCCACTGATTCTCTCCCTATTTAAGTGGCATGGCGGAGATGTCTTGTTGCTAGATTGTTCAAGCTTTATGCTAGACTTTCCGGTTATTTTGTCTTGTGTATTTCTAGTAGTGCTGTCAATCAATTAAAATATTTAATCGCAATTAATCTCATGAATGTCAAAGTTAACTCACGATTAATCACAAATTAATCGCACATTTTTATCTATTCTAAATGTCCCATTAATTATGATTTACTCTTGTCTAATACTCTTATCAACATGGAAAAGTGGATAGGCTTGCTTTGTACAAATGTTTTGTTTTTTTTTCATGAAAACAACATGTAGTGTTGGCTATATTTCACAGCAACATTCTCACTTTCAGCAGTCATTCACATTTGAAGCAAAATCTCACACAATTTAACACTGTCAATAAACAGATGACCAAAAAAAAAAATACTTGGTTACAAAAAAAGCCTCTTCAACAACCCTTCCTAAGGGATCAAAACAGAGTGATACTAAATAAAGTTACAAAGTGCACATCATTGTAAACTAGGACTCAGGCTATAGCGCAGTTAAACCATGCCTCAAACTTTCCTTTCTTAAGTTTAATAACAGCAGACTATAATGCTCTTCTATTTATTCACCAGAGGCTTATCAACGCAGCCTCTTATTTCTCTCCAGAAAGAATGAACATTACTAGCTGTGTGTTATTTCCTACCTGCCACAGTGTAGTTGATTGTTTTGTTTAAGAGCTGTTTTGTGTTTAGAGACTGTGTTTTTGCCTGCCTGCTGCAGCGTGCTCACTCCCACCTGGATTGTAGCGGCATCACTATGAGGATCATTTTGATTTCTCCGGTGCGTTCGCTGCTCCTGGGTGAGAAACTGCAAGTGATGGGAGTCAATGCACCCACAATCTCCTGGATTACTGACTACCTGACAGACAGACCCCAGTTTGTTCGACTGGACAGTGGTCTGTCTGAGACTGTGCAAAGTAGTACAGGGGACTGTTTTGTCTCCTTTTCTCTTCACCTTGTACACCTCAGACTTCGAGTACAACTCCTCATTGTGCCACCTACAGAAGTTTTCATACAACTCACAGTGGTGGGATGAATAAAGGATGGACAAGAGGAGGAATACAGATCAGTGGTGAACGATTTTGTGGAATGGTCTGATAGAAATCTCCTGCTGCTTAACGTGGCCAAGACTAAGGAGATGGTGATTGATTTCAGGTGGAACAGGACGACCACCAGTGATGTTGCTAGGGTCTCTTGGGGCTACAAGCAAGAAATCCCTGAGGCCCCCACCCCACCTGTGCATGCTGCAAAAACTTGGTTTTTGCATGCATAAATCCACAATTTCTGGGACAAGATGAATACTGAAAAAATAGATTAGTGGTTCTCAAAGTGAGGTCCAGTGACCAACAGAGGTCCCTGAAAACCCAGGCATATCAATAATCACTGTTGTAAATAAGTGGTCAGGGCTCCAAGCAACTGCCTGGCTTGCCTTGTCTGCAAACCCCACCCCTGCAACCACACAGCCACTGTGTGCACACTGGGGGAATGTCACAGTGGTGGAGGATTACAAATACCTCAGAGTGCACCTTGACAACAGACTAAACTGGAAAACCAACATCAATGCTGTTTACAACAAGGGATGAGCAGACAATTTCCTGAGGAGGCTCAGATCATTCAATGTGCGCACCAAGATGTTGGAGATCTTCTACCAGTCTGTTGTTGCCTGTGCACTCTTCTTCGTTGCAGTGTGCTGGGGGAGCAGCATCGGAGCTGGCGACACCAACAGACTGAACAAACTGATCAGGAAGGCCGGCTCCATTATTGGCTGCAAATTAGACACTTATGAGGAGGTGGTGGAGAGGAGGACACTGGACAGACTGTTATCCATCATGGATAATGCTGAACTTCCTCTTCACCACCTCGTGGACAGACAGCAGAGTTCCTTCCCTAATAGACTGCTCCAGCTCCCGTCACAAGGACCAATCCAGGATCCCTTATTTTATGTTTATGTGTATGTTTAACCTGCTGCTGCAACAAAATAATTTCCCAAATTGGGATCAGTAAAGTATGCCTTGTCTAAGTTCAGTAGCAGACTACTGCACCTAGTGTGTAAGAATGAATGCTACTGCAGGTCCTTAATCCCAACAGCTGTCAGACTGTTCAATGACAGCATCATGTAATGTAGCAGCATATTGATGCTGTCTTTCTCAATTCCACATCATATACCCACTTTGTTTTACAGTTACATTTCATCTGGTGCAATTTCCAAGTTGTATATTTCCCTCAACTGTGCAATAACACTATTCATTATCCATATTGGCAACAGCATTTTTTTTTCCCTATATATAATGCATGCACATAGACTTAGTTTTTTCTCAAGTCCAATAGTAGTTCTCAAGTACAATACAACATATGAGTAGTTTTTCTCATAAGAATATTGCCAATAGTACTTTCTGTGGCAGTATGATGTTTATGGCATTTAGTATTTTTATTATCTGTGCAAATGTACATATACATAGTTGTTTTTCTATCCTTTAACCTGTAAACTTCTTGACCCTATTGTGCATATGTTTTTGCTTTTTGTAATACTTGCTGGCTGTAACGACTGAATTTCCCTAGTGTGGGATCAGTCTTATCTATCTGAAACCACAGAATTAGAATTCCATTCCAATGGAGTGAACACAATCAATGAAAGGCAGTTAAGGCACTTTAATATTTGAAATAATCACTTCAGATCAAATAGCATCTCCTGGTACAAACTGATAACCTGCAACCACAAACATTTAAAGCACTTTGTTTTACATAACCGAAGAAAATCTGTATTTCTTATTAAGTATTCTCATGAATGACTTTGTACATTTCTCATGATGTATACAGACTCGAAAACTGCATCTAGCTTTAGGTTTAAGGCTATTCTTACTTCTTAATAAGGGTCAAAGGGGCAAAAATCGTTCCTTAACAGGGAGTGTGATTATTCAATTTTAGCATAACACTAGCTCAGTGCAGACCAATTAAAGGTGAAAAGAACAAAGACAAGGAACTCTGTTTCTAAAAAAGTTGGGATGCTGTGTAAAACAAATAAAAAACAGAATATGATGATTGACAAAACATTGAAAGTGAAAATAGCACAAACACAACATGTCAAATGTTAAAACTGAGAAATTTCATTGTTTTGAAAATTACATCCGCATTTACAATTTGATGCCAGCAACAAAAACAGGGAAACAAAAACTATTAAATTCTAGGGTATTGTAGCAAAACCCTCAGTGTGAGGATGCACTCTGAGAAGAAGTAAATTTATCACTTGTATATCAAGCATGGAGGAGCCATGCATTTGAAAGCTGAACTCTGTTACAACCTAGACAGACCTGCTGAGTGGTGATGCATAATGTAACTGGCTCCTGTTTAAGCTGCCTTCAGATTTAATAAAATCACTTGACATTTTATCACCATTATATTCAGTTTATAAGCACACATGTCATCAGACACCCCAGTGGCTCAGCAGTGTAAGGCACATGGTTTATATAGAGTAGCAAAGTGAGTGAAGCTGCAGGTCCTGCAAGATTTTACTGAGTGAAAATCTGTACCTTGTCTTTAAATGGTAACCACCAATATTTCCACTTTGTTCCTATGAAATCAGTTTTGAATACCTTTGGTATGGTAAATTTGTCTACACACTACAATTCCCATGATCATCGCTATTTTGAAGATTCTAAACAGTATGAGCACAAATACCAACTGTAGAAACCTAAACACTGTGTTGGTGTACAAAGGAACATCAACCAACCAGGCAAAAAATACAGCCAGGCAAACCAGCATCTGCCCAGGGACCCCAGAACTCCACAGATGCCAACAGCCCCAGGCATGCTGTGTGTCCAATTGTTTGTGTAGATTTCATAGAATATGTGTTTGGGAGTATGCACTACTAATGCACAGTAACAACTGGTATAATAATCAAATGGGTCTTCTTCAAATACCATATTTATTTAGGCCATGTGTTTTAAGAGGGGGAACCCTCTTTAAAGTCCAACTGAAATCACTTTTAGTCATCCCTTTTCGCAGACAAAAGCCATACTCACCAGCACTGCTACCCTGATCATTACCTGGAGGAATTGTTTTTGTGAATCCAAATGGCTGAATTAGCTGAACTGGACTTACCCTGCCAGCTCCCTAGTACAAAGTCTAAGTAATACATGATCAAGTGTGAATAGAAAACCTCACTGTACAGAGAATACAAATTGTGAGTAGGTGTGTTGCCGCTTCTTTCTCTTTTCTGCTTGCCTGTATATTGCTTTCCACTCCATTCATTTCTTCCTCCACCTCATGCTCTACCCTGGGCCAAGCCAGAACGCACCTGACACAGACAGCCTCCTGTTGTGTGCAATGTGTGAAAGGGCAACTCTGGACAATGTCTGGAACTGACGTGAGAAAACAGCTAAAAATAATGATAAAACAGTGATTTTTACATGTATTGTTAAGAATTTTATTAATGAAGTAATAAAAACATGAAAAGTTTCAGGAAAATATAGGACTGCTCCTATTTGTCTTTGTGTTTGATTTACGGCATTTGGAAGGGCTTGACTGTGTTTGACTGGCAACAGCTGGCAGGCTGAGCTCCAACAGAGGAATAAGATAAGCTTGTGTTATAGCTTAAAAGCCATGGGCAGACAGTGTGTTGTTAGCAGTGGTACTGATATAACATTTGACTATGACAGAACACTGATGTTATTGCTTTATAAAATGTTTCAAAATGAAGCTAGTAATTGGCTGCATGAAAAAGAGTTGTCCATCTATGCTCATACAGAACTAACAGTATTCTGACAAATCAATGGAAAGATGGGGGCATCATCATGAAACCAAAAAATATTAAACGTAAAGTTCTCGCTTTTTGGTTTTATATTTTTTTCCAGGGTCACAGGGCATATGCAAGACAAAGCATATATGTATGCTATGGCAGACAAAAACATGCAATGTAATTTCAATTAGATTTGACGCCTTCATGGGTACAGAACATATTCCTGAATTAATGTGTTTATATTACCACAGAGCACATTTTGGCTCACACTGCATAGTCAGTCAAGAGCAATTGGAGTTAATAAGGGCTCACTATCAAATCATGGCCTGTCTTAATTAGTGTGTTGTAGGTAACATTTATTTTACAGATCACACTAGTACCTTTCAAGTAAGACCCCCCACCTAACTCAGAAAAGGTCCTAAAAATAAATCTGTAATTTGGTAGTAATTAACAAAAAAACAGACACTGCCCAACTTGGTTTCTGGTATAAGCAAGAGTCATTCAGTCAGAGCACAGGAACAGTTAAATTCGTTGTTCCATGTGGCTGTATGAGCGAGCTTACAATTACACATACATGGAAAATAACGGGCATAAAACAATTGCTTCCTAAATCCACACAATTCTTTCTCTCCTATTTAATTAATTACCTATTTTACCTGTTCTTTCTTAAAAACTTGAATAAGTGGGTACTTATTATATAACTGGACCTGCATAAGGTGTTACCAAAATGACTTATTTCCAGACACCCTGGAGGCCTGAAATAACTGCTGTCACTTTGCTACTCCATAACTATGACACCCCCCCCCCGCCCCCCATACCACCACCACCACCAAGAAGATTCTCATCTAGAAAACATCTTTTGGCACAACAGTTTACACTGCAAACTAATGATGAATGAACTGCTTGCTGAGTCTCTGTTAAGGCACAGAGTATACGTACGTGGGCTGACACACAGACTTTTTGGCTCAACAAATCAGAAGACAAACCATGGCTTAGCAAACAGAACAATGGCATCCTTGCCACAGATAGTACCCTTCTTGTTGACAGCACTTTGAGAAACTTCCTGTCCTGAAGTTCATACTTGCTTTGAAGCTGGAGGATGCTGGTCAGCTCTAACTTATCAGGAAGCTGCAACAGAGACAAGAAGATTTCTAGCCAATCGGAAATGAGGCATTGTCTCAGCCCATCACAGTAGGTAAAACAAGATCATCAGATGTTAAAAAGATTTATTAAAGTCACTGGACCATTAACAAAAAAAAAACCTATTGAAGAAAACATGAAGCAGATTACTCCACTTAATGGAGGGGGCACTACCATTTAAATTGCTGGAATACCATAACATAACAACATGTCCTCAGGTCATATGCTGATCTTGTGACTTGTGTGTGCATATTTCCTGCCAGAGTCAATTCCGGTCACTTTTACAACTGATGGTGGTGTTTGGATGAACATTGAAATGTGTTGTTGATTGTTCTTTTTAATGGTCTAGTTAAAAATAAATATTTTATAAATAATAAATAAACCCCTTTCACACTTTACAACCTGGATGTCTTAGAAAATGAATCTACATAGACAAGATAAACAGGTATGTAGAAAATGAGTCTGTTTGTCTCTACCTGTATGGGTATCCATGGTACTTTGCTCTGAAAATGGACAGCAGCCAGCTGAAGAACAGCATCACCAGACCAATGCCTGCTACACACATAACTTAGACACAAGCAACATCATCAACATCAATTTTACTTAACAGTATATTCATGTGCTTGTCCATATATATTCAGTACCATCATCAGCAATTTAATATAACTGCTTTCCATTTCAACATCAGTAATAAACTGCCATAAGTCACAACAAAAATTAGGACATTTCCAGACCTGCAGTTGCCTTGCTTTGTTGCAATTCAGGGGCCTCTTTGATAAAACTTTTGCATTTGCCCATTTGTGTCATTTTGTTTGTGTTCACAAGGCAACCTTCAAGAGCAATCCAAAAGTTGTAAATAAATGCCATGCGCAAGCAAGCTGTTCTCTCATTGGTCAGAAATATTACCAAAACAAACAAAACAGCAATTTAGATTGTGTAGTGTTAATTCTTGTCATTTATTCTGGATACTGTGTCTATTGTCTTTTATTGGGCTGTTCTATAAGGATTCAAGCTAGCTAGTTTCCATTTACATGCCATTTATCCTTACAACATTTCTGTAGATGTACTTCATGTTTACATTTTTCTGCATATTCTTAAAGGGGTTCAAACTATTTAACTGGGTCATGGAGCTCTTGATTAAAATTTTCACTTTTTCCCTTGCTATATTTGGACTCTTTCTATATATTTTGTGGATATTTCTTGGTATTTTTCTATTTCTTACTGATCTTGATGGCTTTAGATAAAGCTTTCTTTGAGCCCTTCAAAGCATTTTAGAATAATGTACAGGAAGTTGCAGTGGTGTTAACTCCCTCTCTCAGTTGGAATCAAGCTGGCTGAAGGCAGTGCTGTGACTTGGCTTGTAAGCTGCCAGTTGTGTGGTTTTAGAATCGTGTTATAGTGAGTGTTTGGAAAATAGATGCTAAGTTGCTTTCATGCTAAGTCAGAAATGAATGTTTTCAAGAAGAACAAACTATTAATTTCCTCCTCATTTTGGGGAGTAATAAGGAAGAGAGCAATAATTTCCTAAGTTGACACAGTAAACTCCACGTTGGTGAAAATTTATAGATGATATTGATGTACTGTATGGGGTCCTTGCCATGCATGCCTCGTCTTGTCATGCTGTAAACTGGCAGGTTTGTTGCAGACTATATTCTTCTGCATGTAGAAAGTTTCAACTGTAGTATAATTTTGTAGCTGATATGTGATGAAAATTAAGCAATGTCACGTGAGAGTATGACATAATAGAAACATATAGTGAGCATTGTGTGAAACATTAAGGTCACAAGCTAAAGATTCACAATCATGCACTCCTTTATAACTCATAATTATGTATTTTACTATAACTATCAATGAACTGATTGTCCTTATACTCTCACCATGGTCTTGATATAATCCTAAAGTGCACTTAATGACAATATTATTCTTTATTATTCTTTTATCTTTTTTTTTTTTTTTTATAAATGGAATAAGCAACAGCTAAGAAATAATGGTGTCTGGATTTGATAATAACTCCTGTGCAGGAGAAAGAGAAAGGAAAAAAAGGCATGCCCCAAGGATGTCCTCGTACTGACTAAGCATTAGACTGGGAAAGTAGGGGAAAAAACAAGGGAGATCAGCTGCCAAAAGATTACCTAACGGTGTATGAAACCAGAGACTTTGGAAAGCACCTGCGGGATGTCCCAGAGGTGTGGAAAACCAGTACCAAACTGAATAGAATACAGAACACAGACCATTGCAGTTCAGAGCTCTTCTGATGTGCCTTCTCCTTTCTTGCCTGGCATTAAAGTCTTTGCTACCCAGAATACAGACTCCTGCTGATTTTATTGAACACCATCAAGAAGATATTTTTCTGAACAATTGAACACAGCTGAAACTTTTGATTTTTGGTCCATGTGGCTTGGAACTTCGGTTTCAATACACCACACAACTCGTCTCATTGTGAACCTTTGGTGCAAATTTCCCTCAAGCAGACGCTCACCAGGAACACCTCAAGAGCCCCCTTTCAAAAATACTGCTTCCAGGCTGCCCCCATTGCTGGATTCAACACAAGCAATATGATGCTCTAACCAACTGTAATATTCCAAATCAAATTCAACAGGGTATTATAATCATTTCTACCAATTCTAGTATTTTTGGAACACTTTAGTTGTTCCCTTCTTGTACAACTACAGTGAGGCTTTTTGCTCCTTCAATACAGTTTGAGGCTATGCTGAGTAGCATTAAAAATGGCTGTTAGTTTACAATTTGGCCAAATAACTCTGAGCTATTGTATAGTACAGTGGACATTTTTATCTGAGCCTACATCATAAGGAACCAAAGCCTTTAGTCTTTACTGCTCCTTTACTGTTGCTATTGCACCCGTAACGACAGTAGATAAATGTGTTGATAATGCACTTGCTCACATTTTCAAGTCTGTCTTTGAAAATTGCTTGTATGCCCATAAAGAGTTTCCCTTGTCTATACTGGCCAGTCAGTGATCTCTTCCAAACTCGCTCCAATATAAACCAAAGCTTTCACGAGGCTTAATTAGCCTGACTTAGTCATCAAAGTCACACCTTTAGTACAAAATTCCATCTTTGGGTTTACTCTGACCAAGATTGTGGGGACAATGCCAGTCAGTTAACACTGGAATCACAATAGGAATAGATATCTTCAGGCTGGTGTGGACAGCACGGTCGGGAGTGATACTTCAAACAAAAACTGATTCTATGTACATATGGACATGTAATTATTATTTTAAGACAGCCTTGAAAAAAAGTGTACCTTTTAATGGCACAGCAGGAGAACCACTATTAATTAATACAGTATGGATATTGTGGGTGCTCCTTAACCTGCAGATGGAAAACAGTGCTTACAACTTTTAAAAATTATCTAGAATAAACCTGAGGAAAATAGAAATAAGTGAGAGTGTGTGTAACATACTCTTCCTCTTGCCAATGTCCATGTCTGATGTAGCAGCCTCACACAGCAGCACCATTCCCATGGTAACAGCAGCATCTGACATTTTAGGTCAAGGTTTAGACAAGAAATGCATGTGATGTATGTCGTTAGTCTACTCATAAGTCGACTAGAATTTAAAAGCTGCAATCCACCAAGTGCCACTTTAAGGCCAGGCATGTGGTGGTATGGGTTGAAGCAGTGGTTTGCAGCCCTGTCAATAATCTGCCAACATGACTGCTGATAGTGACAGCTGACAGTCTGGATTTGATCTACAAAGGATTAGTTTTGGTTGGGCTTATTTTTATCTGTGCATTTGACAAGAGTATATGATATTCAATGTAGAGGGGTTTTTTGATTAGTCACAAGTATTCTTTGAGTGCTTGCTGTAAAAGTATGAGTATGCATTAAGCTGAAGGATACTGAAGAGTAGGACAATATGGGTCTCAGCCACAAACTGGGCTTGACTGCTGCCATGGACATAACTCTGAAAATGCATGGACAGATCAATACTATTCTGATGGTTAGTTCACATATTACACTATGAGAAAAGCAATATTGTAAAGAACGTTTTTCTTTCTTACAACTTGGCCGGTGCTGGGGTTCTTGTGTGCATAAGGTGGTCCTCTGATGTGGTTCCACATCTGGCCTGAAGTCATGATGAGGACAAAGCACTAAAACACACAATAAAAACATACAGCAACACAAGGAAGACATTAAAGTTTACGATGAATTCAACAGAGACTAGGGTAGACTTCAGCATTTCCTCTACACTTAGAGATTTTTCATAATGTGCCTGTTTTTTTTCCGTTTATAGTAGGTTTAGAGAAAGTGGTATCACAACATGATAAGGGTGGGTATACTGATGTTGCTTCTGTCACCTTCACCATTGTGACATCATGCCATGACATGGGGGTCCCCCAGGGAACAGTACTGTCACCGTTCCTTTTCACCGCAGCAGCATTTTTTTGAGCTGGAATATAACTTTTGACCACAAAACAGCAAAGGTAAGACATACTGTATGATTTAGCAAAGTTTTTTTCTGCTACTGTTTGGCTGCTAGCTCGCAGAGTTTTCCTCGCACAGTGAGGAGACAGACATCTTAGTGATCATCACTCTCTGCTTTCATATGATACCAGGCTTGTGTGGTTTACATGAAGTGGGGAAATAAAGTGGACATTAGAGCTGAGCAATTTTATCGATTCTGCGATTTATATCGATATTTTGTTTCCCCAGAGAATATCAATTTTTCAGCTGCGAGTATCGATACATTAAGCGCCATTCAAATCCCCCGTGTTCCGCACTTTGCAGGAAGAGCAATTAGGTCTGCCAGCCGCTAGTGTCGCTATAGAGCATTTCTAGCAAGTTACCCAGACGCCGACGTCTTTCTCTTCCGGTTAGAGCTGAGCGATTCAGGAGAATGGCGGCGAGTATAAATCCAGTGCCTGCATGCTTAAAAGCAGATATGTGGGAGCATTTCGGGTTTGAAAACAAAAAGGAAAGCGACGATTTAGACAAAAGTATGGCGGTTTGCAAGCTGTGTCACACAAACGTGAAGTACTCTGGAAATACCACCAACCTGCGAGCCCACCTAAAACGTCACCACCCGGACAAGGTAATGCTAACTGAGACTGAGCCCAAGAAGCTGCGGCGCGACCCGAAACAAACCACGCTGGACAGTGACGGCAGTTGTTGCCACAAGTTTCCATCTACTTCACCGAGGTCGCAGAAAATTACGGAGTCCATTGCCTACTTTATTTGTCAGGATTTGCAGCCATCTGAGGTAAAGCAATCCGGAGAGTATGCATAGGCCTAAATAATACATTGTTCAAAGTTTAAAAGGCAAATCCTACAATGATAACAGTTTAAAATTGTTAAATATTAAATAGTTTAAAAAGCATAAATACCATAATGTTAACGGTTAAAAATGGATAAATATTTGTTTAAAAAGCATAAATAGTATTTATGCTTTTTAAACTATTAGGTATACTATTAGGTTAGTATTTATTAAATAACTGTTGAAAATTGATAAATATTTAATAGTTTAAAAAGCATAAATACTATGTTAACAGTTTAAAATGGATAAATATTAAATAGTTTAAAAAAGCATAAATACTAATGTTAACAATTTTAAAGGCATAGATATTAAATATACTAATTAAAAGATTTATTATAGTAAAAGCTAAAGAATTTCATTTCATGTTGACCTATTTAATTTAGTTGTCACTTTGGAATGTGAACGAAGAAGGGACAGCAAATGCTAGTCCTGATGATGAGGGGATGGCATCCGAAGAAAAGGCTGTAGATGATGGTGAGTGATTCAAGGAAGGAGAGAGCAGTCAAGATCAGTATCACCCATCGTTATCCAGTTAAGTGCACTGTGTTGTCTGGAACCTCTGTGTAGGAATTATGGAATGTGCTTAACTATTAATAATGTGTTTTTGTTTTTATTGTTTATTTATTTGAAGGTCAGGGTCCTCCACCCAGGAATCCAAGGCCGTCTTGTCCACTGGCTGCCCTTCTTGGTGAATGATATGGTGGTGGTGCAGCACGACCCAAGAAAAATACGCAAGAGGATGAAGCCAAGGAGCAGATGACCCACTACGAGCAGGCAGATCTCTTGGAAGTGAAAGAAGATCCACTGGTCTGGTGGAAGGAGCACCAGTTTGAGTATCCACTCTTGTCACAGCTTGCTAAGAGATACCTCTGCATTCCTGGCACTAGTGTCTCCTCGGAGAGGGTCTTCTCCACCGCCGGAGATATCATCTCTGCTCAGAGAAGTGCATTTCTCCCAGAGCATGTTGATCAGATTCTATTCCTGAACAAAAATCTGAAGAGAATGTAGATCACTTGGTCTGCACTTATGTGGAGAGGAGTTTTTCTGTTTAGTGTTCACTTGTTGGTCAGAGCTTATAGGCCTTAAGCTACTCTGATAAGACGGGTACAATTTTAAGTTGGCTTAAATGTTGCTCCAATTGACTTGAATTATTGGCTGCCATGGTTTATTTTTACTTAACCTGGTGGCTAGACTGGCTAGTATGTTCAGTATCAAGTCATATGTTCAGTATCAAGCTAAAAAAGCTGCCAATTAAGGCCACTTGCTACACTTTAACTCTCCATTGCTCACTTTACTTTTGCACTCACTGTTTAAATAAATGAAACAAATTTTCTCAACACATCTTTGATTCATTTTGTCCAGCATTTCAAGCTGCCAGTCAGAGCCATATATTGTGTAATTGATGCTTTCAGTTCAATTAATTCAATCCAAGTCAATGGAACACTCACAAGATGTCACCAAAATCACTTTGTCCCTTTAAAATCTTTCAGAAAATGATGTAAGTGTATCGAATTGTATCAAAATGTATCGAATTCGTGAGCTGAATATCGTGATATATATCGTATCGTGAGCCGAAAATCGTGTATCGTATCGTGAGATTAGTGTATCGCTACAGCCCTAGTGGACATACGCTATTTTCATCTTTTTGTTACAAGATATGCTTGTGGTTAAGGTGGTGACGCAAATTACTCGTGTTAGCCTGACAAAAAAAACAACAGACACAGCTCCTCTTTTTGCCAAGTTCTTCTGTGTCATCATGCTCTACAAGTTCTGCAGCTTTGATTTCAGAACTTTCACTGTCTCTCCCATTCATCTTCACAATAACGTAACACCAGAGCACTACAGTTTACCCTCACCACGCCCTGCACCATGCCTGTTTAGAAGCGCAACATTGAAAATGGTCCTGTCTGAAACAGTGTTGCGTAGCGCAAATTTCCAGACATTGTGTAATCACATAAACCAGTGTGGCGGTATATTAAAAATTCATATCATAACAAAAATATACACCAGTATTGTGAACCTGTATACCGCCCAGCCCAACCACTAACTACTAGTTTCCTTGCTAAAACACTGACTCCTGTAACAAGAAGATGTGGAAAGTAACATTATGAGCAATGCACAATGATTTCTCAATTATTGGCAACAAGAAACAACACAATAGTCTTCTGAAGACCTAGTGGATTATCATTATAGATGATATGGATTGCTTTGGGAGCCAATACAAAGCAGGAAGCTTTGAAGCTCAAGGATGGATTGATACTGACCTTAAACTTAGAACCTGTAAGTTCTGACATTTTAATGTTGCTTTACCGTTTATTTTGTTGGTCAGCCTGTTGAATTTGGCATTAGCATGTGGCTAGTGGCTAGTGACATCTATTTTAAAACCAGATGCTGGAGCAATGTTGGTATACTTAATATTGACAGACTGTCAAGAGAAACTGTTTTTTCATGTTGCTTTTTCTGTCGTCTCACATAGCTAGACCAAATATTATCTCCACGCTTCATACTACAACATAAGCTCAGCTGGTTTCTTGGAAGAGAAACCCCGCTCTGCTGTGTGGTGCATTGTTATGTTTGTTTGTGGCACCTGTATGTATACGTACTTGACAGACCTACCCCATGGTACACTGACTACAGTACTTTTATAATATACTGTTGTTTGACTTTAAATTCCCATTCATTGTTTTGAGTCCAGCTTCCCATTGATTATTATCCAACTCTCAACAATGCCCATTGCTCCTAGTCAGAGAGAAATCACAAACCTTAAACCTCTGCAGGCAAAACAAGCTAGCAAGCGCAACAATTTTAGCAACTCAACCAAATATACTAACCTACTTAACATTCAACCATTCAAAGCAAGTTGGGAAGAAAACAATCTTAACCAAAAAAGTTAACAAAAACTATCCCAGTTACCAGCCAACAGCAATAGACTTCACTTGTATAGCACATTTCATACAACAAATGCATCTTAAATGCTTTACAGCAAAGAAATGACATGCACTGAGTGCTTCACATAAATGTAGACAAAAATTGACACAATAACATGTTAAACTCTGTAACCTAACATAAAATGGAAAATCACTATTGAAACACACTGTGGCCACCTTGTGGCAAGAAACCATATAGCAGGGATTCCTAGCTCCCTCAAAGTCCTCATATGTGATTTCTTATCAGCTGGTAATACTGTATCCCAAGGGAATCATTTGGGGAAGCTTTGATATTAGCAAAAATTGGGTACTTCCCAACCCTAGCTTAAGGTTCATATCATTTTCATACTCTAACCATTCAGTGACTCATCGTGTCCTATGGATGGGGTATAGACCACTCTCATCAGGATGGAAACATTTCATGAAGGTGATGACTCAGAACAACTTTGTCTTGATTTGATTTGATTGATTTTTTTTTCAACATCTCTTTTGACCAGTGCCTATGGTTTTTGCACCACTTAACTCCCAAATGTGCATTCATCCTTGTGATGAGGCATTTATGCATGGCAGCACTACTATTACATCCCCCTCTAGGTAAAGGTCATGCTTTTTGAATGCACTATTTCCTGTATACGTAGAGAGATTTCGGATCAAAATGTCACTGCTTTTGCAGAATTATCTAACTGGCTGGGACACTTTCAGCTCAAAGCAGTCTACTTCCCTCTCTTAAATTCTTGGGGGAGAACAACTGCCATGTATTCATCTGTGTATGGATGTATGTTTGTGTGGCAGTCGGGAGATGTGTGTGTGTTGGCTGTCGTTACCAGAGCAGAGAAGGCCCAGACATTCTTGTTAAAGAGAAACTCCAAATTGTGTCTCCGTAGATATGCCAGGCCTCCGATCACAGCAAGGAGGAAGCCCAGCAGGAGAGGCCCTGCATAGTTGGGAGGACGAATGATGCGGATCTGAAAACCAGTCAAACATGAGAATAGTCATCAGAGACTCCCATCATTGTGAGTGTGATAAGATAATAAAAGAGAGACAGAGAGAGATCAAAAAGACAATAGAAAAGGATACAGAATACAAAATAAAAATCAACTGTACATTATATAAAAGAGTATAGAATACTGTTGCCATGATTGCTGAAGGTCAGAGTTGAGATTCATTTGCTCATTTCATCATAGCAAATACAATGATGGAGCACATTTAGGGGCCCTGGTCTCTCAGATTTAATGGTATACAGTTGCAATCAAAATTATTCAACCCTCATTGCATATTAGTTTTCAATAAACAAAGTAGACAAAAACAGTTGAAGTAGTTTAATAAATCATGGTTTTTATCCAAATTCAACACATGCTGCTTTTAATCACTACTGCAGTCTCAAAATTATTCAACCCCCTGGGCTCTATTTTCGTTTCCGCCGCTGGCATGGCGCAAAGTCAGGTCCGCTTCACCGATGGGGCGTGGCAGCATAGACTTTGGTATTTTCGTCGCCTCACCTTTAAAAACGCCACTGGCGAGACTTCCGGTTTGGACATGGAGTCAAGTGTAAAAAAACCCCGAAAACTCGAATAACTAGAGTTAGAAATTATACCGACTGTAATGTGAGCGGGGAAAAGTTGGAATGGGAGGGAAAACTCGAATCACTCAGGCTAAAAACATGACAACAGACGAAATGGAGGAACCGCTAGCTAATCATGTAATGGAAGAAGAGGGCGGCCATGAAACAGCACACCTCGCTGAAAGTGAGGCGGAAATGGGCTCGGATCTAGAAATCATCAGCAAGGAGATAAGGGATTTAAAAACTTGGATGATTTCAAACAGGATATAAACCAACAACTTACTAAAGTCGCCACTGAACAGCAAATACAGAGCGGCAGGATCAATGAGTCGCGGATTGAAAAGGTGGAACATTGGGCACAGGAGGCTAACAACGCTCTTATCATCTGATTGAGAGAACAAAAAGCTCTTCAGCATAAGTTAACTGATTTGGAATCCAGATCGAGGAGAAATAATCTCCGTATCTACGGAGTTACAGAGGGAGAAAAGGGTGAGTCCGTTGCCAAGTTTATTCAAGACCTGCTCAGACGTGAACTCCACCAGAAGATTTTAATTTCCAAATTCAAAGAGCACATCGTTCACTTGCACAGAAGCCTGTAGACTGAGCCAAGCCGGGACCCATTATCGTGAACTTTCTGGAATTCTCTACCAAAGAGAGAGTTCTGAGAATGGCATGGAGAAAGAAAATACAGCTGGGAAACAAAGCCCTGTCATTCTACCATGACTACATGACAGTGCAAAAGAGAAAGGAGTATAACGCTGCTAAAAGAATCTTGAAGGAGAGAGGTGTACGATTCCAGACCCATTGGGAGACGGGAACTCGAATCTACAACAGCGCGAAGGAGGTGAAGCAGAAACTAGAGAGACGCAGACTCGAAGAGAAGACACCGACACAGACGACCGCGGCAGCTGGGCTGGAGTCATGGCTCTGCACAGCCATGGAGTGGCAGCGCAATGAGGGATCCCCGGAGGAGTTACACAACAGGAGCTGCACGAGCCAAGGAAAAGTTGCAAGAGTTCCAAAGATTCTTTGATTAAGATCAGCGAAAACCGCTAGGAATGTTCTGATATAGCCTGTGTTTTTTAGTTGTCAGAATAATGGTTACCCTGCTATTCCTACGCTAAAAGAAAAGTGATTCTCGGAGGTCGGGGTTACTTTATTTTCTTTTTCAAGTTATAACGTTGGACTCATTTAGAAAGACTATAACCCTCACTGTAGGAATTGTCATTACTAAGTTAGGCCCCTATTCATTCAGGAGGCTTTTCCCTAGATGCACCAACGGGATCAGATTGTGGGAGGACAGAAAGATCCTCAATTGTTTGGAAGTTCATCCGTTTTATTTGCTCTGTTTGCTCCATGCTACCATTTTGGCATTGTTAGTGGGGCCACCGATGTTTTTTTCTTTGCCTATTTTCTTATTAGTGATGCAGTGTAACAACGTGAGAATAGCGTCCTTAAATGTGAATGGCTTAAACAATACAATTAAAAGAGGAAAAGTAATGGCAAAAATGAGGAAAGAAAAAAATCAAGTCAAGTCAATCAATCAAGAAATGCATTTAACTCAGCAAGGACACGAAAAATTGAGGAAAATGTAAATGTAGGTATGCTGAATAACCGAAAAACACAGGAGGAGGTTAAGATTGAAATTAAACGCTGCACAGAGGTCAACTTGGACAGCCCAGTGGATTCTACCATGCTATGGGACACGGTTAAAGCTGTAATGAGAGGGAGGTTAATAGCGAGGGCAGCCTACCAAAAAACGACTAGAGAGGCAGACTATAAGAAGTTGGTTAAACAACTAATAACACTGGAACAGCAACATAAAAATAAAAAAATAAAAATGAACCAGCTTTTCTACAAATAATGAGTGTGAGACGGCAGATAAATGACATCCGAAGTCAAGAGGGTGGGTGGGTTTGACACAGCCGAGTCAAATCTTCACCAATCACAGCAGCTCCTCGTCTCACCTTTAACAACGCCGCTGGCAAGGTGCATGACATGTTTCGAGGATGACTGAGCCCGCGCAGGAAAGTGTCTCCCAGGAGGAGACTGATGTCACTCATGTCTAAATATGAGGTCCTTGGATGGTAAATCCTCCTCCTCCTCCTCCTCCTCCTCCTCCTCAAAGCAATATTGTACTCCATCTTTGTAGATAATGTTAAGCATTACTATGGTAACATTTGTATTTGGAATGAAATGACGTGGGTAATAGCGGACAACGATCATCACTTACATTTTTTCCATGTGTCTGTCTCTCTCTGCCTCTCGAGTGCTCTGAGATAGATCCAATATATATGCTCTGTAGGATGCCACAGCTGTTTCTGGTTGGCACAGCGACATTAATTGACTAGTTTGCATCCCTGTTTCACCTATACATTCGGTGAGGGGGGGGTGACCATTATGTGTGCCAAACGTGCTTGCGATGTCGTCAGATGAGATACTGATCAAAATATATAAATTTAGGTCTGAATGTATGTGCTGACTCAGATAGTTGCACTGAATCGTGGCTGTTACTAATTATTGATCACAGTGAAATGCCAGACACTGTGGAAACCTGCCTGTGAGGTGTTGGTGACGTGAGCGCACGACTCCGCCGGTTTATGAAAATCCACTTGCACGTTAGTGTGCCACTGGCGCACAGAGTTGACCAGTACTGGGGTGGCGAGCTTTCAGTGCACTTTTGTGCCGCCAGCGAAGACCGAAATGGGATGAAAATCCAAATGCGCTGGCTGATTATGCGGACACCTCCCCCTACTGCGCTGCAACGCCCATCCTGGCGCACCTCTGTACACCTCGGTTTACCAAAATACCAAGTGCGCTGCGCGCCCGCCTGCGCTGTACGAAAATACCACTGCATGGGATGCACACCCTGCACCCCACCAGCGGGGGGGACGAAAATAGAGCCCCCTGTCTCAAGCACACGCTCAAGCAAAATAAAAAATTAATTTCCAGCATAACAAAAAAAGAACTAGATGCCACAATTAGCAGATTAAAGTCAAATAAAACACCAGGTAGTGATGGATTCCCCAGTGAGTGGTATAAAATATTTAGGGAGGAATTAACCCCGTTACTTCTGAATTCTTTCAATCTGACTCTGACAGACAAACTGACAAACTGCCCCCCTCTTGGAAAGAGGCCATAATTTTAGTTATTCCAAAGCAAGGCAACAATAAAGAACTCTGTGAATCCTATAGACCTATTTCAATTCTAATTGTGGATTACAAGATCTTTAATTCAATAATTTCCAAAAGGTTCGAGAATTTTATGTCTGACTTGATAGATGAAGATCAGTCAGGTTTTTATTACAGGCAGGCAGGCTCAGGATAACATTAGACGTATCCTCCACAGAGTAGATCAGATCCAAAAACAGGGCCTGAGAGCAGTACTAGTAAGCCTTGATGCTGAAAAGGCCTTTGACTGTGTCAACTAGAGCTTTCTGTACCAGGTTTTAGGACAACTAGGGATTCATGAACAGATAATACAATGTATCCAAGGCATTTACCGGTCAATCTACGTTCCAACCCTCACCTACGGTCATGAACTTTGGGTCATGACCGAAAGAACGAGGTCCTGGATACAAGCGGCTGAAATGAGTTTCCTCCGCAGGGTGGCGGGGCGCTCCCTTAGAGATAGGGTGAGGAGCTCTGTCACCCGGGAGGAGCTCAGAGTAGAGTCGCTGCTCCTCCACATCGAGAGAAGTCAGCTGAGGTGGCTCGGGCATCTCTATCGGATGCCCCCTGGACGCCTCCCTAGGGAGGTGTTCCAGGCATGTCCCACCGGGAGGAGGCCCTGGGGAAGACCCAGGACACGCTGGGGTGACTATGTCACTCCGCTGGCCTGGGAACGCCTCAGGATCCCCCCGGAAGAGCTGGAGGAAGTGTCCAGGGAGAGGGAAGTCTGGGCGTCCCTGCTCAGACTGCTCCCCCCGCAACCCGGCCCCGCATAAGCGGAGGACAATGGATGTATGGATGGATGGATATTAAGACCGATATCAGGAGGTGGTCAGCCTTTAACATGGACTTTGAGACACGAATCAAGGTAATAAAAATGAATGTGGTACCGAGACTGTTATACCTTTTCCAATCCATCCCACAGATGATTCCAGAAACACAATGCAGACACTGGGACAAACTTATATCTAGATTTATCTGGGCCGGAAAGAGACTGAGGGTCAGGTATAGGACTCTTCAACTTCCAAAAGAAGAGGGGGGGGCTGCTACTTTAACACAGCACAAGTTAAGTTCCTGGTTTGTACATGCTGCCCTCTATATCAGGCAAGATGGAAAGACATAGAGGCCAAGATGGAAAGTTGCCAGATTCAGGCAACATTAGGGGACAAAGGAAACAAATTGGCTCAACAAAGCAAAAATGAAATTATTAAACAAACACTGGTTATCTGGAGCAAGATGGTAAAAGAATACAATATGGAGGGAGATATCAAATTATTAATTTGGCCTGCTCTAGATCCCAGATTCAAACCAGGAATCAGTGATGCTGGATTCAGATGATGGTGGGACAGGGGCATTACAGCAGTATCTACATTAACCCACAGAGGGCTCTTTAAAAAATTTCAGAGAGTTACAAAAATTTTTTTCAATAAGAGATTATTACGAGAAAAGAATCAAAACAACATTATCCAGAGAGGGCAATACAATGATAGATATTCTGAATGAAGCCTATGAAAAGAAGAACAGAAAAATAATTTCAAAAATTTATCAAGGCCTTCAGAAACAGAATGGGATCAACACAGGATACGTTAAAGCAAAGTGGGAGAAAGAACTAAACATAGAAATATCAGAGGAGGATTGGTGTTCTATGTGGTGTGCACAGCATTCATCTCCAAGTTCAAAGAAGTGGAGAATATTTGGCTGGAAAAACTTGATTCGTTTTTTCATTACACCTCTTATAAAAAGAAAATTCTCCCAATTACAAGAAGAGTGTTGGAGGCAGTGCGGAAACATGAACGCAGATCACTCCCATATATTTTGGCTATGCCCAAAAATTCAAACTTTATGGGGTAATGTATGTATTACTGTGGGAAAGATCTTGGGATACACAATTCCTAACAATGTGACAGTCCTCTATTTTTGTGTCTTAAACGAAAATGTGATTATTAAAAAAGACTGGTATCTATGTAAAATACTGTTGATGGTTTGTAAAAAAGCTTTAACAAAATGCTGGTATAAAACTGAGTCTCCGAGCATTAACCAATGAATGGACAGATTGAAGGAAATGTGTTTAATGGAAAAGATGACTTTCTCTCTCAGATCTAGAGGATCAACCTTTTCCAGGAAATGGAAGAAATGGACTGCTTTTATCAAAACAATTAAGGACGCTACTCATTAACTGGACATTAAATATAGGATGATCAACTGAGGAGCCCCCATGTTTTCGTCTGTGTTTTTGTTTTGTTTCTTTGGCAGCTTGTTGTCAACTTGTTTTTTCTGGTATTGAAAATGCTACATAAAGAGTGTCACAGAAAAAAAAAAAGCCGCTGGCGAGGCACATGGCAAGTTTCGAGGATGACTGAGCTCACGCAGGAAACTGACCGACGCCCAAACTTCTCCCACGAGGAGACTGACATTCTGGTCCGGGAGGTCCAGGCTCGTAATGCAAAAAGCGGTTCAATGATGTCAGAAAAAACGGACTGACTGATCCCCACTACTGAGGCCACAGTATGATGAAAAGACGAAGAAGGCGAAGAAGGTCAGAGCCGCCAGCACTCTTAACGCGACCGGGAGAGCGCAGCCAGGGTGCGCAACGGAGGCCATGATGCACGCTACCACGTCGACGACCTCCCTTGGCAGATGTAATTTGTCCCTCTGACATGCAAAAAGAGTAGATCTTTACACTTGTAAAATAGTGTTGCTTATGAAATCCATGCAGTCCATCCATGTTTCAGAAAATTTAATTTTATTTATTAAATGAACACATTTTGAAATCTTACAAAAAAAATAAAAATCAAATGCAAATCAGGGCTGTAGGAAGTCACTTTCATCTTTACGCAGGACTGTAAGCTGCCGTCTGTGAGGTGTGAGCGGTGTTTGTTTTTAACATAGTTCAAGGTGGAGAATAGCTGCTCACATGAATATGTAGATCCAAAGATCGACAGGACTCCGAATGCATATTTCTTCATGTTTTTGTAGGTGTCGGGGATGGCATTCCATGTTTCAAATACAAGTTTGTCCGGTCTTGGAAGGTTCTCAATATCACTCCATTTGTGATTCTGAGCATGAGTTGCCTTCTGACGGGAAACATCTTCAAGATCATCTCTCAGGCGTTTAAACTTAGACACCCATATATCTCTGTCGGCTCTGTCGGCTACGTCAGCCAGCTTTATTTTAATATTTCGAGATCACAATAATCTAACAATTTACAACTACAATTAAACAAATGAACAAATACAAATAAGATACTTTGTTCTGATATTTTGCAGTTTTGGTGTCGCTGGGCTTTCCACGCATGCCGGCTGTCAAATCTGCCTGCTGACACGTTAAGTGCTGTCAACGTCTCTGAAGAAGGTGAATGCTGATCACCAAAATTGCACAAGGTCTGAAGGAAGAAGTTAAAAACTTTGACTTAATAAGAAGACATGATACACGTTTTTGAGACAAATAACATACACTTCAATCGGACACTTCTAATTTATTTTCCCAAGCCACGCAGAGCCGCAACATAAGGATGAAAGAGCCGCATGCGGCTCCGGAGCTGCGGGTTGCCGACCCCTGGTCTAGAGGAAGAAGAATGAAGCATATGCTGTAATGAACACCCTGCCTACATGAAGCATGGTGGTGGCTCAGTGATGCTCTGGGGCTGCTCTGCTAACTCTGGCACTGGAAAACCTGCAGCGCGTGGAGGGCACGATGGATTCAGTCGAGTATCAGGAAATCTGAGGAAAAAACGTCATGCCGTCTGTGAGGAAGCTGAAGCTTGGGCATCATTGGACCTTCCAACAGGACAATGATCCCAAACATACCTCAAAGTACACCAAGGTTTCGTTTCAGAAGAAGAAATGGAAGATTCTAGAGTGGCTGTCACAGTAGCCTGATTTGAACCCCATAGGAAATCTCTGGTGAGATTTGAAGAAGGTGGTTGCAAAAGGCACACCCAGGAATATTACTGAACTGCCCATGAGGGATGGGCTTAGGGCCGGGCGATAAAATGATAACAATATGTCTCGCGATAGACATGTAATCAATATCAATAAAAAATGTGTTTGATAAAACATCCAATTTTTTTTTTTTCTTCGTCGGAAGAAACCAGAAGTTGTGAAGCAAGGTTGGCTGCATTAACAAAGGCACTCGCTCTCAGGTAACTGAACACCGTAGGGAGTAATCACTGATCAATAGTTCATTTGCGCCATCTCGTTGTCTCGTGTTTGATTCTTCATGAGGACTGAGACGACAAATAGAAAGTGAGTGCTGCAGCAAATGAAGAAATTGTGATAAAACAGGGAAAATCAGCTCGCCAGTATAGCAGTTTTTTTGGATTTTATAAGTCGGACCATAGTCAGACCATTGTGGTCTATAAATCATGCAAGACTGTCGTCCCCACCAAGACCGGTAATACCACAAACTTGTTTAACCACCTTCGCCGCGCTCACCCTTTGGAGCACAGCCATATTCGCCAACGTCCAACAACATCTGCAACCGCAGCACTACCACACAAGCAGCAGACCACCATGCAGAGGTGCTCTGCTTCAGTGCCAATGACAAATAATCTAAAAGACACAAAGACATAACGGAGGCAGTGGCATATTATATCGCTAAAGACATGCTTCCACTGAGCACTGTGGAGAAGCCAGGTTATAAAAATCTCTCAAATGTGCTTCTTAAAAAAAAAAAAAAAAAAAAAGATGTAACACATTTGCAATAAAAATATAATTGTCCAATCAATCTTACTGTACTGTCTATCATGTTTGTTTTTTGTGTGTCTACCTCAGTTTCTGCTATGTTTACAAAACACTGCACATATTTGAAAACATTTTATTCAGAAGGTGAATCAGCTTGTTAACTTCCTGGCACTAAACCTGCAGAAAAAAAAAGTTCTCAGGTTTCTCTCTGTTTACATTTTCACACTTTTATTTACATTTATAATTTGAGTGTTTTCCATGGTTGTGTTGGTGAGGGAGGGGGTTGAATAATTTTGAGACTGTAGTAGTCATTAAAAGTAGCATTTTGTGTTGAATTTGGATCAAAACTCTTGTAATATTAGTTTCATTAAACTACTTAAACAGTTCTTGTGTAATTTGTTTATTGCAAACAGCTGAGCTTGTATATTTTGCCAATAAGCCTAATATGCAATGGGAGTTGAATAATAAAACTGTATTTTGAGATTACCTGTACATCAGTCCTGTCTGCTACCCATCTGGCCAGCTGCTCAGCTGCAAAGCCTCTGACCTGCAGCTCATAGGTATCAGACCGCCGAGGTTTCCCTTTGGATGGGAAGTGGAGGAAAGTTGGAGCAGAGTTCATATTTAACTGTAACACAAAAACAAAAATACATGCAAAACATTCAGTATATTGCAGTGCTGTTCAATAGTAATCGACAGAACTTGGTTATCAAATCTGAAATCTGAAGAGCAAACTTGGTCAAAATCATGCTTTTTGTAAAATATGGCACACAGATTTTAGTATAATTACATTGAGGAAAAAGGGACAAATCTGCCAAGCGTGGCCAGAAAGTACAGAAACATGCTCCATCAATGACTGTATTTATCTATCTCTCTTGCCAGTAGCCTCTCTCAACATCACAGCTGAAGCATAACGTGTAACTGATAGTGCAGATCCTTTAAATAATACATAAATAAACTGAATTTATATGCCCTTTTCTGTTTTCACTTATATAATGGAGAGATGTGCACACCATTTTATTTTCAACAAGCTAGCTGATTCTGACAACCCAAGTGTACTTTCTTAGTGTAGAACTAGTTAACCCAGTCCTTGCTACTCTGATATTTTAAAGCAAGTGGTTGCATAATGGTGATTTTAGGATTCACTGGGTCCCCTTTTCTAAATGTGAGGGGTATGTGGACAGTGGTAAGGGTGGTGGGACAGCCCAGAGCGGTGCACTGGGAAATTTCCCCTTATTTTCTCATCCTAATGTTGAAAGCTATGCATTATGTTTGAACATGTCCATTCAGGAAGTGAGCAAGATGTAGCTGCACAACTTCTAACAAGTGTAATCGAAGCCTGTGTTTATAATTATGGTAGAGATTGAACATAGTGGTGTGTTGTAGTACGCAAGTTTCTAAATCATGTAGCAACTTTTACGTAAACGGCTTTTCAACTTATAATTCAAGAAAGCAGTTTGCCATGATTTTCTTTTTTGGTGGACAGTAGGCCAGGGCGATATGTCGATTTTTTTTGATTAATTCGAATTTTTTGCTGTAGACGATTTTAAAAATTAAAAATTTGAGTTTTTTCTCCTCTTGCTACAACGCGCCTTTTGCCCCCCAGGAGCTTCCATGCCCAGGAACTCCCTCCCCCCTCCCCTTTTGTTTCTTTCGCAGAAATGCACACACACACAGCAGCAACATGGCTACCTAATGAGAGCAAGACGTTTGTTCCCAAGAAAGGAATAGTATCATCAGTGGTATGGAACATCATCAAAGCTCTGAGAGTGAACGAGTGGCCCAACCTCCAGTGCTTTGGACACAAACTGCACAATGCTATTGGTAAGAATTTAACAATAAGTCAAATAAATTAATAATTTTTTTGTAGTCCATCATTTATCCTCATCCACAATAATACTATTTTGATCATTTAAAGCTCTTCTAATTAAAAGTGCTGTACATGGGTTATTACAAGAATTAAAAATACACTAAACCAGGAAAAATTTGTTGCTATTTGTGTAACCTAACAAGAATAATTAAGGTGGCATATCTGTTTAATCAATTTTTTGATCCATAAAGCCACAGTAATTATGAATGGATTATTTTATTAAGCGCACTCATATTTCTGTATAAAATGCACATATGCATATAGCAATAACAAACATATACTGTTTGTGATTCTGTATGTATGCTTAAATGTGTGCCTGTGTCTGTTTGAACTTTGCGTTGATTTTTGATCATTTTTGACAGGTGGATCAGTATATGTTTTAATGTTATTAATGTCCCAATAGTGATGTCATTGTTTGTGTTTTAAATCTCTCATACAGAGAATGGTGTTAAGGATCCCCGCATAGATTGTGCCATTGGAGTTTGCAAGAAGGTTGTCGCTGCTTTTTCCTATAGCTGGAAAAAAAGAAGAGAGTTGGGCGAAGCACCGACAGAGCTCGGCCTACCCCCTCATCAGCTAACGACAGAGTCCCCAACCAGGTGGGGCTCCCAGCAAATAATGATTGAGCGATTCTTGGAACAGGAGAAGGCTATAGCCCGTGTCCTGGGGTCTGATATGAAAAGCCGCCATCTTGTGCCCTCTTGGCAAGACATTGAGGTTTTGGAGTCAATAAATAAAGCAATCAAACCACTCCAAGACTTTACTGATGCACTGTCAGGAGAAATGTATGTCAGTGTTTCATACATTAAACCAGTTATCCATTTGTTCAAAACCAGTCTCCTGCAGCCTGAGGAAGATGACACAGAGCTCACTAAAACAATAAAAAGGAACATACTGGGATACCTTGATGAAAAACAGTGACCCTTCACAGTGACCCTGTAAAGGATGAACTCTTGGGCATGGCCACGGTGGAACAAGTCAAATAAAGAGCTGTCAATGAACTGCTGTCTTTCCCCACTGACAGAAGCTCACCACAGCCTGGTCCAGTTGTGCAGGAGGACCAAGAAGAGGCAAGGCCTCAGCCAGACCCCAAGAGGAAAAAAACGTTAGCAACCTTCTTCAAAAGGAATCATGCACGAAGCTCTGACCAGTCAGAGGCAGTAAAAATAGAGGCTGAACTAGCAACCTGCTATTGTCAGAGGCAGACCCCAACACTGATCCACTTCAGTGGTGGAAGAGACCTGAATCAAACTTCTTGAGGCTCAGTAATCTGGCCAAGAAATACCTCTCTATCCCTGCGACAAGTGCCCCATCTGAGAGGATTTTCAGAGTGGGGGGAGGAGTCGTTACATGCAACAGGGCATGCCTCAAGCCAGAGGCAGTGGACAGGCTGGTTTTTCTGGCCAAAAATGTATAAAAGTTTTAGACATCATGGACAGACCTCATGCCCTGCACCTCAACTAAATGTGATGTTTGTTTTGTTCATATATATATATAGTGATGGAGTTGATTTTTATTTATTTGCTTAGAATGCACTATACTACATTTTTGTTTATATAAGTATTTTATGCATGACATAAGTTTTGCTTTCAGAGGAGGCTCTTTATTTGTTTTTTTCTATATAAAGTGCAATATATATATGTGAGAAAGAGACCAACTTTGTAAAAAAAAAAAGCGAATTTTGTTAAGAGTAAGTTGCAGTGCACGTTCATGCCATGTATCCCAGTAAGTTGTGGCAGAGTTTGAAGCGAGAGATGTTGAAAATAGTCAGTGTTGTGTATTTTGCTTCAGATTCAGAAATGAGAAAATTTCTTGCTAATATTTTTGAAGATGGTGCAGCTTTTAATGTGAACCTAAACAAGTCTGTCTCCTTTCAAACTACAAAGTGTATTTTTGATAACAAAAGAACAACTTGCACTTTAATTCCCAGAGGGAAATAGGGGTTACCTTAAGTTTTTGATAAGTTAAAAGCAAAACTTGTTTTGAATTATCTCTGTCATTTGTACTTATTGTCTTCTTTAAAAAGTAGGGAAAAAAATTGGAAAAAATCGGAAATTGAGTTTTTTGTGAAAAAATCTGAGATTTTATTTTTAGGCCATATCGCCCAGCCCTGGCGGACAGTATTTTGTCTACTTGTGCATCCTGAGCATCTGCTTTGTGTTTCATTACTGTCAAAATCAAGTAGTGCTTCCTTAGCTGTTTATTGTTGCAGATGTTTTGAATGTATTTGTGGTTTGGAAAATGTCAGCACCAATGAACAATACATATGATTTGGGTCATAACATTTCTCTGGTATGGTTCCATAAAGTGGAGAAGAAAAGCAAATACACTACTCAAAAGCAAAAGTGTTGCTTAGATGTCTCAAACCTAATCAAGTCCTGGAGTACTGAAGGTCTGCAGGTTTTCAGTCCAACCAAAGACTGAAGCAGCTTGCTTTATTAACCAGCTCCTCCATCGCGTATGGACAGCAGACTGTCAGCAAACAAAAGGCAAAAACCCAGTCTTGGAGAGAAAGAAGTTGTCTCACCATCTGAAAGACGTCTGATCCTTCATCAAAATCGACAGATGCAAAGAAGACCTTGTTCGTAAAGGCAGAGGAGTAGCGCCACGAGTTAGCCAGCACTTGAAACTCCTCATCAGCTTGTCTGAAATTACAAGATGAATTTAAACTCATAGAATAGAATTAAAATAGCCTATACCTGTTGCTCCAGCTTCTTACCTGCAGACCCCACACTGTCTCTGTGGCTGCAAAGCTGTAAACATGATCACGACAGAGTAGTTTCTGGGAGGAGCCTTGACAAAGCGACGGAACTTATCTCCATTCATCCTGATAACTGAACGCTTGGAGGTCCACTCCATCATCTGAGTCACTTTCTCTGACAAAAGAGTCTACACAGGACACAGACACAAAGACATCTGCTAGTGTTCGGTTCAAAACAGAAGAACAGAGGAAACAAGCCAGGAGCCATCCTGATACTACTGGCTTCAAATTTGCTTACTGAACAGCTTTTTTTTTTTTTTTTTTTTTACATATTTATTCATTCTGTTTAAACCTAGTATTTCTACACAGTTGCAGATAAAGATTAGGTGACACTAACATTACCTGTATATATTATTTGTAGAATTAGATTCCAGTGGCATCTGTATCTGTTTCCAAATCATGTGATCCATGATCCAGCACTGGAGGTTGAGCATTGTAAAGGCCAAAATTTAATGAATAACTATGTGCATTTATGCTGACGAAACAGTTGAGTTATATTGATTATCCGTTGGAGGATTTTTTTTTAGGGTGATCACGTTCTAAAATATGAGGGCAAACATTTGATACTTCTTTCAGAAACTTCAACAGAAGCTTCAAATGTTAAATAATGACCGTCCTAGAAAGAATGTACAGTTGTTGGAAGGATCAACAATGTTTAAGTGGTATTAAAGACTCAGACTGGCTTGATCCTCTCACTATTTGTGGCTGTGTAATAACAAAATTTCACTACCATTTACCACTAACACATGTTCAGGCCCTTCAACTGAGTCACTGAAATAAAAGCCCTGTAATGTAGTGAACGTGCATTGTTGAATTATTAAAAAGGCTGAGGAGGAGCATAATTTAGAGGCTATTCCCATTGTTAAATTCCATATAGTGGATAATTGTATTTAATGAATCTAACTATTCCTTTGTTCTTATCATAAATACGAAATAAAGAGTTAATTTTAATTACAATTGAAGAATAAAGTAACCTTATTGAGAAAAAGAAGAGCAACATATGTTAGCGAAACTCTGGCATAGCTTCAAATTCCAGTGAGTTAAACAGGAAGCGGTGTTGACTGAACACCACTCTGCTGGTAACGTTAGCAGCGCTTGATAGCCCTAGCACAGCTGCTGACTTTCTGCTTTGTTCAGCTGGCTCACGTCTACGGCTTAGTGAATGTGTCCTGAGGCATGGGTGAAGTGGATCTATCCACTGGACATTGGACTTAACGTTAAAAAGGCCAAAAGCTAGTCCAACGCTACGTCGTTTACAACCAGTGCTATGGCTAAGCAAACGTTACAAGTGTTTATGATCGAAGATCAAATTAATATAATGTGTTGACAGCTAGTTCCTTACTTAGTGCCACACATAACCAAACGTTAGCGAGTTTCTGGTTGCTGTTAGCTTAGCTTTTACGACTGGCACGGACGAGAGTTAACTTTAAAAACGTCGCAAGATCTAATTGAAACTTTATGAGCTTTCTCCGCTTTATGATAGTAAAGGCATGTTACCTCTTTTTTCTTCTGCGCATCAGCAGGATCATTGTAGAAAGTGAATAGAACTAACAGCGAAACGTAAAGTTTTCTACACATTCTGCAACACACTGTTCACACTGCTCACGCAATCTTCTGTCAGCTTCCTACAGGTCACCTCTCAGCCAATCACAGTGAGCTGACGTTTATTTTTTTTTTTTCCTCTTCAGCTTTGTTTTTTTTTTTTTTTTTTAGAACTGCTGTTGCATTACCGCCATCTCCTGGACTAGGTCATCTCCTTTGTGCCAAGTCTGAAGGTCCAACCGAGCCATCAGAACTGAAGCATAAACTTGTTTGTGCCATGATTTGAACAGAGAAAAATGCACAGAAGGATAGAATGCCTCAAAATGCTTTAAGCTCCTACTGAAATCCACTAGGGCAGATGCATTTCTGTGGAAAATCTATCTTTTTTTTTTATTAGCATGCAGCCTTCTTAACATGCTGCATTACGCAGCACAGATTTCAATATTGAAGGGAATTCTTAAACTTAAAAACTATAGATCACGTTATTTACCTCAAAAATCAGAGCAAGAAGGCCCAGAGTCAGCCATGGTTGTATTTTCCTTTTATTTGATGTGGAAAAGCCACCTGATAGCAAGAACAGAGAACACTTAATTGGGTTAAAGATCTTATGTTTTTTAAATGTGTTTAAACTAAAATTGGGAGGCTATATCTAAAAGTAAGTCAATGCCACTCCTCCACTGAGCAGTTATCCTCCTTTCTATCATGATTAATGTTTTCTCTCAAATTCAGTATCATATTGGTCAGTCATTCATGATGGAGTCTTGTGGAAAAGAGGAACATAACAGCCAGCTAATATGATTGAAAAAAAAAAAAAAAAACTTTCACCAGAGAGATAGTTACTGATGCAGAGGGATGTATAGTCAAGGGTGTGACCAAGTTCAGCTTTTAGATTTTGGGGGAATATTGTTTTACACAAGACTAACTTGGAATGACCATATTAGGAGAGAAAACACCAAATGTACGATGATCTTAAATGTGATAAGATAAGATAAGATAAGATAAGATAAGATAAGATAAGATAAGATAAAACTGTATTAATGCCCTGTAGGGGAAATTAGGGTGTCACAGGCAGCAGCAATAGTATCAGGAATATAAAAGGAGACACAGAAGAGATCGAAAATAAATAAATAATCCTATGCGTGTGTATATAAATATTGTCATTTAGAGCATTTACTTGCAGAAAATGACAAATGGTCAAAATAAGAAAAAAAAAGCAATGTTTTCAAACCTCAAATATTGCAGAGAAAACAAGTTCATATTCATTTTTAAACGACACAGTACTACTGTTTTAACTTAGGAAGAATTCAGAAATCAATATTTGGTGGAATAACCCTGACTTTTAATCACAGCTTTTATGCGTTTTGACATGTTCTCCACCAGTCTTTCACATTGCTGTTGAGTGACTTTATGCCACTCCTGGTGCAAAAATTCAAGCAGCTCAGCTATGTTTAATGGCTTGTGTCCATCCATCTTCCTTTTGGTCACATTCTAGGGGTTTTCAATGGGGTTCAGGTCTGGAGATTGGGCTGGCCATGACAGGGTTTTGATCTGGTGGTCCTTCATCCACACTTGATTAACCTAGCTGTGTGGCATGGAGCATTGTCCTGCTGGAAAAACCAGTCCTCAGAGTTAGGTAACATTGTCACAGCAGAAGGAAGCAAGTTTTCTTCCAGGATAACCTTGTACGTGGCTTGATTCATGTGTTCTTCACAAAGATGAATCTGCCCGATTCCAGCCTTGCTGAATCACCCCCAGATCATCACTGATTCTCCGCTGAATGTCACAGTGGCTGCGAGACACTGTGGCTTGTAAGCCTCTCCAGGTCTCCCTCTAACCATTAGATGACCAGGTGTTGGTTAAAGCTGAGAACTGAAAGACTCTGTCATTGTTACTGTGAATGCATTTCTGATTCTCTCTCTCTCTCTCTCTCTCCCTCCCTCTCTCTCTCTCTGTTCGTCTCTCTCTCTGTATTTCTCTCTCTCTCTCTGTCAGCCGGATGGCCACCCATCCAGAGCCTGGTTCTGCCACTGTCGCTAAGTGCTTGCTCATGAGGAAATTGATGTCTCTGTAGATAATGAGTTTGGTCTGTACGAGCCATATCTGCAAAGTGTCCTGAGACAACTTCTTATAACTTATAATTTGGCACTATATAAATAAAATTGAATTGAATTGCTCTGTCTCTATGTATGTGGATGATATCCTCAGATTTTCTTGGAACATCAAGGAACGGGTTCAACGTGTCTGCCAAGTTCTGCAAAGACCTCTGAAGGGCAAAGTGTTTGTAAAGACTGAAAAGTGTATGTTTCATGACTGTTTGTGAGCTTTCTAGGGTCCATCATTTAAGGTGGGCAGGTAAAGATGGTGTGGAGGTTATTCTGTCAAGCCCTTGGAGCCTTAGTGAGTCTTACCTCTGGTTTTCATCCTCAGGCTAATGGTCAAATGGAATGAGTCAGTCAGGATGTGGAGGCTGCTCTCCAGAGACTTCACATCTTGAAACTCCAAGCTTTCTTGGATTGAATTCACTCATAGCTACCTGCCCAGCCACTGGTATGTCACCCTTCCAGGCTAGAGATATGGTAGGAAACTTCATCTGCTCACCCAGGCCTCCCCATGGTGCATCTCACACAAAACAAAGATTTAGACTGTGTGGTGATCTGCATTTCCCCTCCTTTTTCCCTTCTGTTCATCCACATGGTAACAACTGAGACCCCCCAAAAAACACCTACATTTACATTCTTACTCTCGTTCCTTGCCTGATTGCTTGCCTTTCTGAAATGTTTTTGTGTGTGCTCAGGTGCCTTGCCCTCACCTGTCTGACAGGATTGGATCTGTACTTGTATAGTCTACATCGCCCCTCAGGCGCTCCTCAAGCATGGAAACTCACTGAATCACCAGTTTGCTTCTGTTCTTAGTCACAATTAAAGACTAAACCTTTCAGATCTCATGTCCTCTCTAAGTGTGGCATTTTGGGTCATGTAAACCGCTAAACTCAACAACTCAACTCGGACTATTATGGACCCAGCTCCACCTCCAGTCAGACACCACTAAAAGAAACTCACTTTCTAATGACATAGCAGTTATGGACGGCATTGCGCTGGCCTCCAGCACCACTGTAAAGAATCTGGGAGTTATTTCTGATCAGGACGTGTCCTTTCACTCCCATGTAAAACTAATTTCAAGGACTGCCTTTTTTCACCTACGTAACATTGCAAAAATCAGGCACATCCTGTCTCAAAATAATGCAGAAAAACTAGTCCATGCATTTGTAACTTCCAGGCTGGATTATTGCAATTCCTTACTATCAGGCTGCTCAAAATCTTTGCTGAATATTCTCCAGTTGCTCCAGAACACTGCAGCATGCGTTCTGACAAAAATGAGGAAGAGAGATCATATTTCTCCAATATTAGCCACTTTGCACTGGCTCCCTGTCAAATTTAGAATAGAATTTAAAATCCCCCTCCTTACTTACAAAGCCATAAATGGTCAGGCACCTTCTTATCTTAAAGAGCTCATAGTACCTTTTTACCCGACTAGAACCCTGCGTTCCCAGAATTATGGTTCCTATGGTTACTTATAATTCCTAAAGTCTCCAAAAGCAGAACAGGAGTCAGAGCATTTAGCCATCAAGCTCCTCTCCTGCAGAACCATCTTCCCATTTTTGTCCAGGAGGCAGACACTGTCTCTACAGTGTCTGCAAGTTCCCATGGATAGTGGCTGAATCTGTGTTGTGAATTTAAAGCACAGAACAGGTGGACACAGATGCACAACTTCAATGGTTCAAGCAAAAGGCGGGTTTATTTCCAGACAGAGTGCGGTACACAGGAGATCAAAAGATGACAGGCAGAGGTATCCAAGAATGAGAGGCTAAAGGCAAGGTCAAGACAAAAAATGAGGTTGAGTACAAAACAGACTATGACAAGAATGAACGCTGGAACGAGGACTGTGAAGTGCAATGAACTGGCGACGAGACTGTGAGACACACAGGGTAAAATACAAGAGGTAATCAGGGGAGATGGGAAACAGGTGGGGAGAACAATCAGGGAGCAGGTGTGATGAGACAGGGGAAGGGCGTGCAGGGAGTGAACCTAAAACAGAAACACAAGGTTAGTGATATCAAAATAAAACAGGAAAGACAAGACATGAAATGTGCACAAAATAATACAGAGACTAGACAGACATGACAATCTGGATTGTGGATTACAGCTACGTCTCCTGCCTGACATCCACTGCAACTGCTACTACGATTATCACATCCACTGTCACTGTAACTGTGATTGCATTTCTATCTGTCTCTGTCTGTCTGACTCTCTCCCTCTGATTGCATTTCTGTCTGTCCCTGTCTCTCTCTCTCTCTCTCTCTCTCTCACTCACCCAACCGTCAGAGGCAGATGGCCGCCCACCCAGAGCCTGGTTCTGCCTGAGGTTTCTGCCTGTTAAATTGCAAGTTTTTCCTCGCCACTGTCACCAAGTGCTTGCTCATGAGGGAATTGTTGGGTCTCTGTAGATAAAAGAGCTTGGTCTGTACCAGTGTGATTTGGCGCTATACAAATAAAAATGAATTGAATTAACCTGGAGCTGTTTTCAGGGGAGTTTGGTAAATGGTTTGTTTTTCTCCTCCAATGTAACATGATGTTCAGTCAGAAAGCATTAACTTTTCCCTCAGACGTCTAAGATTTGCTAGATCTTTGGGCTGTTACAGAGGCAAGCAATAGTATGGGCAGAGGCATGCTATGCCAGAGAGCAACTGGAGAGCCTTCGAGGGATTCATTACTGAGTTACAAGACATGTTTGACTGATTTGTCTGATTCTATGGGTAACATGACTGTGAGACTACTAGGTTTAAGACAAAGAGTGTGTGTGATTATTCGGTTGATTTCAGGACCCTGGTGGCGGGAAGCTCATGGAGTGAAGAAGCACTCTATGATAGCATTATTAGGGGGCTACACAAGCAGCAACCTGCTACCCTGTGCTTTCAGTTTCATTCTCTCCAGCTACAAACATTGATGGACTCAGGGGTGGAGGATAACTTTATTAAGCCTAACAATGCAGTCTACACTTGGAGCCCCTTCCTTCCCCTATCATGGCTGACCCCCTGAATGGTGAATTCCTTGCTAAGGCAACACATCGCACTGTGCTGGTCACTATCACCCTGTCTTGAAATCATTCTGAGAAAATCTGTCTGTGTCATATCTGCACCTCACACTGTTAGGCCTATCAATTACTGGACTCAATGTACAGAACAAGAAACAAGAGTAAGAAAAACAAACCAAATTTATTAACAATTAAGATAACACAAAACACACTCACAATGAGTGGAGAGAACAAACAAGAGGTACACTCATAAGGAGTGGGAACAAAAAACAAAAAGCACACTCAATGAATGGAGAGAGAAACAAAAGGCGCACTCAATGAGTGGAACAAACAATTTCCCCACGTGGGAAGCTGAGGCTAGGCAAAGGCTGAACGTGGCTGGTAGGCACTGCGAACAGACAAAGCACAGGTGAGGCAAGGGAAAAACCACCAGCAAAAGACAGAGATTACACCAGGCACAGACTGGAAGTACTCACTGGGCTCTGTTCTGGATAACTCATGGGAAAGATCAGGATAATCCAGCGACCACTCTAGCTCAGCCTCTTCCTTGAGTACCTGAGCTCTAATCAGGCTCATGCGCTCCAGGTGCGCTGCCTGAGAGCCGGAGTCAGCTGGGTGCAGGGAAACACCCAGCTGAGACAGACAGGGAAACAGACAGACAGACATATAACACTAGTGAAAATGGAAACAGAGAACACTAGGAGCAGACAGACTAGCGGCTCCTCACACACACACACACACACACACACACACACACACACACACACACACACACACACACACACACACACACACACACACACACACACACACACACACACACACACACACTCCCCTAGTGCTTGGGTTCCTTTGTTTAAAACTCCACAACCAACATCAAGGATTCATTTGCTGCATTATGCGTCCTTCTTCTTTTTCCTGTCGGTGCAGGATTTTTCTTCAACGACCAGTCACATTGCCCATGCATAGATTACTGCAGTCAAAGTGCTATCACCATCAAAAACAAGTATCCTCTGCGACAATTCTCCTCTGCCTTTGAGTCATTTCAGGGGACCACAGTCTTTTCTAAACTAGACCTCTGAAACGCTTATCACCTGGTGAGTATTATGGAGGGGGATGAGAAAAAAACAGCTTCCACTGGGGCACTTTGAATATCTTGTAATGCCTTTTTGTATTCAGCAATGCCCCAGCTGTGTCAGGAGGAGCATGTTGTTCAGTGGCACAAAGGGGTAAAGATAAAAAAGTGGACAGGATACAGAATAGAAAAACAGCTATGTATATGTACATGATGTACAGATTATAAAAATGCTAAATGCCATAAAATTCCTGCTGCCATAGAAAAAACTATTGCCAATATTCTTATAAGAAAATGTAATGTATTATTATATTATGTGCGAAATATATACAGTTTATAAAAAAATACTGTTGCCAATATGGATAATAGTGTTATTGTACAGTTGAGAGAAATGTAGAATTTACTAATGAGTGAGCAGTGCTACATTACATGATGCTGGCGTTAAAAAGTCTGACAGTTGTTGGGATGAAGGACCTGCAGTAGCAGTCTTTCTTATACACTGGATGCAGTAGTCTGTGACTGAAGGAGCTGCTTAAGGCCGCTACTGTCTCATGCAGGGGGTGGGATGGGTTATCCATAATTGATGTCTGCCTGGCCTAACATCCTCCTCTCACCCACCTCCTTGATGGTCTTCAGAGGGCAACCCAGGACAGAGCCAGCTCTCCTAACCAGTTTGTTCAGTCTTCTGATCTAAAGACCCTCTTCTTTTTGTTCAGCCAGGCTTTCAGTTGTGGGGACAGCCAGGGTTTGTTGTTTGGGAAACACCACACTTTGCTGGTAGGCTGTGTTAATGTACTTAATGTAGTTTGTAATGTTGTGTGTACGAGTACACTGAGACCAGGGGGGTATTCCAGGTAGGAGGTTCAACAAACTCTGAGTTTTTCTCTGAACTCTGAGTTGACTTACTCTGAGATGGGAAACTCTGAGTATCTGGTTCCAGAACAGCTGCTCTGAGTTAGTTCAATCAACTCTGAGTATGTTAACCTTGAGTTGTGCGCGTGCACAACCACTATAAAAAGCCATCATCAATTAGTAGTAGAAGAAGGTCCATAAACTTCCACAGTGCAGCTTGACACAGTCAGATTTTTTGGTCAATATACCATGTTAAATCTGTATGTAGAACTGTAGGATTTAAATGTCGTCCATAAGTTTCCCAGTTACCAGTGAAGGAGTTTTATAGAGTCCACCTCATGAAGAGTATAGAGAAAAGTGAAAAGGAAATGGCCTATCTGGATCACCAGATCACAAAAACAGACCTTGAAATTCTATTACTGGGACGCCAGTTGAGGTGGGTGCACTTCACAGGTGAAATATGTTAATGGATGGAACTATATTACAAATCCTAACTGCTGCTTTTGTACTTTTAGGAAATAAAGAAGACCAAACCACATGTGAATTTGTCATTATTTGACTGTTTTAATCAAAAGTAATTTCTGCTGATTCAGTCCCTTACAGCCCTTCCATCCTGGATGTCTGCAGGGTGGATGGGATGGTCATCCTCAGGGTCATTCATTTGTACAGCAGGGTGTTGCTCTCCTCTAATAGTTGCAATATTATGGAGAACAACACATGCCACAGTGATGTCACATGCCCTCTCTGGGGTGACCCTGAGCTTACGCAGGCACTGGAACCAGGATTTGAGTATGCCTATGGCCATCTCAACCCAGGCTCTAGTCCTGCAGTGGGCCACATTAAAACGTTGTTGGGGCCCTGTCTCAGGGTCAGGGTAAGGGGTCAGTGGGCTGACATGGATAGCCTCGACCCCCCAGTAGGTAGCCATCCAGCACTCCTGTAATTATAGAGGACACATTTGAGCGCATTAAAAAGGGAGACAAAGAACATTTGTACAAAGTTTTAGCTTCCTTACCGCGTGCAAATCTGTTGCTCAGACTACACTCCCAGTAGATCCAGGAGTCATGTACAGAGCCAGGCCACCTGGCTTCTACATTTGTAATGATGTAAGCTGCATCACATATGATCTTCACAGTGCAGAGAATGACATGAGTTACAGTGTATTGTAATGTATACATTTTCATGTACATAATTTTTAAAATGGTAGGTCATAAACCTGAAAGGATTTTCTATTCACATAGTCCCCTTCGTTTTCTGCAGGCGCAGTAACAGGAATTTGTGTCCCATCTATGCATCCTATCACATTTGGAAGCCCTGCAAAATGACAGCTAATTAAGCTACTGAACCCACTCTGAGGTCGCAGCAGAATGTATATCATAATTTAAAATAAAAGAATATATGATTTCTACATCAGTCTCTACCATCATTGGTAACAGGCGTTTCAGTGCGAGGGTCACTTTCCTCACAGCTCTACACACTGTTGCCTTTCCGAAGTGCACTGCATCCTCAATATTGTACAAAAAACTACTGTTTGCAAAAAGAAAAACATAGTGCTATGTGTAAAATTTGCTGTGATGTGAGCGCACGCCAGCGGTGTGTGAGGTTGGTGATGTATGGCTGGAGAATGTCATCGAGATAAATTCTACCATTTGATGAAAAGCGGTAGCGTTCGAACAGATATTCTTCTGGAAATGACGGGACATCTAATCTCGGTCGGAAGACTCTCTCGTGACGTAAAGCGTTTCAAATCAGTTGGGCTTCGATATCAATCGGATTGGGAATGAACAGGCAATCCATGTCTAACAGCTTTCTTCATGTGGGAGGAGAAAACTGAGATGAGAAAACTCATCTCAGAGTTAACTTACTTCACGTTTCACATAACCTGCTTTCTGGAATATCCCCTAGAAGGAGGAACTCACAGTGACGGCAACAGAGAGATAACAGGAGAGCAGGCTGGTATCAAACACAAAAAAAAGGTTTAATAACAAAAGGTGTCCACAAAAACAGGAATACCAAAAGACGAGAGCAAAAACACTCTGGAAAATAACTAAAGGTGTCCTCCAAAATGGGAATCAACAAAAGGCGAGAGTAGAAAAACACTCTGAACAAGATCAGCTCCAACTCTTCTCACAGGCAAGGCTGGGCTGGGCTGAGGGCTTACAGGCAGGTAAGACTCCTGGAAAAGGGAAACAAAGATCAGGTAAGTGTTTGGCAAAGTAAGGCAGAAAGACCAAAACTGGCAGAGGAACGGATGAAGTATCACTATGGAAAGCAGACAATCCAACAAATACTGGGAGACTAAACCGGGATTAAATACAACTGCTGATTGACAGTAAATGAGGTGATGGTTTGCAGGTGTGAGAGGAGGCGGGACTGGAGGAGCTGACCTCTGACCATCTTCTCACATACCTGATGGTTGGTGGTTGCTGACAGGGGGGATGTACACAGTTATCGTGATGTGAGAACTCCCTTTGAAGACAATATGGCTGAATGCTAATGACTAACAACTCAATGTCTCTGGTGCTAGGGATGGGAATCGAGAACAGGTTCTTTTTGAGAACTGGCTCCCAGTAGCTCAATTCCTTGGAATTGTTTGCCTGCCTGGTTAATGATTCTGCTTATCGATTCCGCCTGTCTGGCATATGCATGATAACGTCACACACGCTGCATTGTTTTGGTTTAGAACGTAGCCGATATGGCGTTGAGGCAGAAACGCTCAGAAGTATGGCTATATTTCAAGCGAAAAGATGACACCAGGGCCACTTGTAACACTTGATAAGTTTCCATTTCTTCAAAGGGGGGAAATACCTCCAACATGCTAAAACATTTGTCCACACAGCATGCAGTTCATTGGCAGGAATGTCACGTGTTTGATACGCTACTTAGCAACACTTGTGAATCTAGCGGCAGAGCAAACACCAGGGCGTCATCTGTAATTAGTGCCGAAGGTAATGTTAAACTCTTACAAGCCGTGTCTGTTGTGTTAAGGTTAACACCATTTCACTGTGTAAACTGCTTTCACCATACAGTATGAATCATGTCCTTCCATCAAATTTAGATGACGATGACTCCCAGAGTCAGGCTGGCTCAGAGGCCAGCTCACACACTGGCTCAGAGGCTGCAGCGGGCACCAGCAGGTCTCACGCACCTCTATCCACTCCTTTCACTGAGGCAGGGAAGAGTAAAATGACCGAGACAAGGATAAAGGAATGTCACAGAGCAGTCACTATTTGTGGTGAAAGGTTTGCACCCTTTTGCCACTGTAGATGCCCCTGAATTTCAGTAGGTTCATTCGTTGCATTTTATCTGGCTTATCTGTTCACATGAAAATCAGAAATTTGAGTTCTGTCAGAGTTGCATGTTGTTATTTTAACCAGTGCAGTTCTGCTTCATTCATTCCCTACTCTGGGAAGTAGCTCACCTGCTTTTTAGGTTTGTTCTGAGGTTACTTCACACATCATTTGTGCATACTGTATATGTTATATTTTCTGTGCAGAGATGAAAATATAAAAGACAGTTCATGCAAACAAACCCATTTGTACTCTTTTATTTCCTCACCCAATGAGAATCGATAAGAGAATTAGTAAGGAATCTGATCGATAAGCAAAATCAATAATGGAATCGGAATTGTTAAATTCTTATCAATTCCCATCCCTAGGTGCAGCGCTGCTCTTTAACTGAGGGCACACCCTGGGTTACATATTGCCGTTAGCTCTTCCATCTTATCTGGGAGAGATCTCACGTTCCCCATAAAAAGAGACAGTGTGGATGGTTTATACCATCTTTTCTTCTCACAGCACTTTGCCTCAGCTCTGCATCCCTTTTCCTTCTCTTTATTTCCTCGGGGATCTCAGGTCTTTCCACTGGGATGCTCATAATGCTCAGTGTGATCAGCTGTTCTCCATGGATCTCCTGAAGTTCATTTAAGTAATCCACAAAGAAGTAAAAAGCAAATGGGATGGTTGGTAAGTTTGAGGATCTAACAAAACAGTTGGCTGAGAAAAGGAAGGCGTTTATCCCAGTGAAGAGACGTTTGCATGGGCTTAATGTGAGACACAGGCTGGTATACCCTGCAACGCTCATCTTTACATGGAAACGGCAAAGGAAAACATTCTGAGACAAGAGACAGAGAAGTTTTTCCAAGATGTCCAGTAGAGGACCGTGGAACCTGATACTGAAAACATAACAATGTGTGTGTAAATCTTTGGACAAAAGGTAACTTTCATGATGGTGTTGTTAGGGGCCGAAGTGGTTGTGTTGCCACTAGTTACATATCAATGCGCCTTACGGACCAAGTAAAGTGTTAGGCAGTGTGCCACTAACTAGTGGGACCCAAAGATGCAGACCCGGAGACAGGACTTATGAAAGTAAAACACAATTTATTAACAAAAGGCAAACAAAAAGCGCACTCCAATGAGTGGACAAAAATAACTAAAGATGCACTCAAAAGGAGTGGATGAACCAAAGGAGCTCCAACGAGGTGGGTATAGATACAACAGGCACGCGTGGAAGCGGCGGGTAGGCACTGAAACAAATGAAAAAACAAGCACACAATAAGTGGCTGAGACAAACAGTGGAACATTAACTAATTCTCAGGAGGAGAGGAGGACAAAAGACGCGGTACTTATGACCAGTAAACCAAACACCATCATGGGAGAACGAAGGAATAATCCGCCAAAGAGGTGAGGTCTGCATGCTTCTTAAATACTCTTCAGACAATCAGGAAGTGTGCTCCAGGTGAGCACCTAGAGGCGGAGCCAGCCGCAGGTAAGGGGATGCCCAGCTGTGGGAACAGGGGTAAACAGACAGACACACACACAGGGAAAAAGGGGAGGAGACACAAAAGGAGAGACAGAAAGGCAGGATCCTAACATAAAGTAGTTTAGTTAGGAAGGGACAGGGACTGCTCAGCAACATCATGTTCTGTTGCTCTGCTGGGGGTCATGTTCTGTTTGTTCTGTTCTATGACGGTATATCTGAGTAGGCCAAATGATGTTTTGGTTATTGAGCAGCAGCGGCTGGCCCATAGAGGCCACTGGGGCTCTGTCCCACCAGCTGTGAAGGGGAAAAATATTTTTTGCGTTTTTTTTGTTTTAATGAATGTCAGTTTTACTTAATAGAGTGTGTGTGTGTGTGTGTGTGTGTGTGTGTGTGTGTGTGTGTGTGTGTGTGTGTGTGTGTGTGTGTGTGTGTGTGCCTACAAGCAATTTAAATAATTTTAACAACATTTCCACCAACTGACACTCATTAAACAGTGAATTTCCAATGACAGACAGTGTATCATTCTCTCATGACTGACTGACTGACTTGCAGCTAAATAACTAATCTGGTTATGGTTGCTAGGGAAAAATTATGAATAACTGGCCGATCAACGTCGCAAAATTTAATGCCTGTGGGGCGCTGGAAATGTAGCCCCAACTGCTACATAAAATGTGTGAAGGTTTCACATTGCTAGACCTATGTGAGTGCGACTCCCAGACTCTGTCCTTCAGGGGGAAAAAAATACAGCGACGAGGAAGAGAGATGATGGCGATGCCGATGGCGGTAACAACTGGAGTTCAAGAGCAGCTTCCATCTAATTCGTTGAAATCATTATTAATATACTCTTTTGCGAGACGGAAAACGGAGGAAAAACTTCTCGTTAAGGAGCTGGGACCCGACAACCCTGAAATCAACATTTCCCAGCAAACCAAGGAGAAAGATGAATTGTACAAATGGAGTTTTTGTCGGAGCTAGTTCAACCATAAGACGTGGCTGGCAAGTTGTGGTGCAGCCTATGCACTTTTCTGTTTCACCTGTATCCTCTTCAGAAGTGACAAATGTGATTCGACTTGTACAAAGACTGGACTAACTGACTTAAAGCACCTCTCCGAACGGATCAAGAAGCATGAAAGATCCAAAGTTCACATGGAAAACTGCATAAAGCTAGCTGTGTTCGGAAAGATTAGCATAGCAATGCAGCTAGATGATGGGCACCGCATTGCTGTAAGAAGGCACAATGAAGAGGTAGATAAAAACAGTAATATTTTATCTAAGATTAAGTCTGATATAGATGTAAATTGTTACTTTTTCTGTGAAACTGGAAACTGTGAAATTAAATTATTATTATTGTGGAACTGTAGTCATTTTCTGACTGTTCATTTAAATGCTTATGCTAGATTAGGCAGGGAAATCTGTTGGCACACCAGCCCCACCAAGAATTTTTTTTCACCAGCCGCCACTGGTATTGAGTATCTATTCTATTGAAAATATTTCTATGATGGGCAAATCACAGTTGCAACCATGGGGTACTTACAGATTCGAAAATGATGAATAATGGGTGCATTAATATAATATTATGGAACATAAATGGATGTGGAAAAAAATTTTAAAAATAAATATTGGGCAAACTTCCAGCCTACCTCTGTAGCCTTCTCTGTGTAAGCTCTCTTAGTTATCAGCTATGCTCCTTCAAGTGGTTACTTTTCAATGTACCTCGGGTTTTAACTGATGTGGGGAAAACTGCATTTTCCTACTATGCCGGATGGGCTTGGAATAATCTGCAGAAAGATCTTGGATGAGAAACGCTCATATTAATTCAGAAATTTAAGGGCATCATATGCTTGTTTTTCTAGAGGGGTCCACTATGTTTTAATATTTGTTCTTGTTGTTTTATTGTGGAATATTCTATGTTTGTTTGTTTAGTATGTTGTATTTATTGCATCTTAATATGTTGTGACTGGCTACTACCTTGGCCAGGTCTCTTTGTAAAAGAGATTTAGAATCTCAATGGGACTTCCTGGTTGAATAATAATAATAATAATAATAATAATAATAATAATAATAATAATAATAATAATAATAATAAAGGAGGAAGGTTCTTGCATATTTGAAATCCAAGAATACAGATATAGCATTTATTCAGGAGTCTCACATAATGGGATATGAGGAAGCAGAGAAATAAAAGAGTAGGTGGTGAGAGTTTTTCATAGCTCCTATTCAAGCAAATGCAATATCTCGTCAATAAAAACCAATAAAAGTTTTATCATGATGAATCAACAGTGACAGGGAAAGTCAACTTATTTGTATCAAAGCCATGATTAACGGAATTAGAACTGTGCTATGCAATCTATATGCACCTAAAAAGGAAGAACCTGTGATGATCGAAGTAATGATAGGGACTCAGATGCAGACCAAGTATGAGTGACCGGTTAATGGGTTTATTGTAACAGAGTTCGGGCAGATTCTCGAGAAAATTGTATGGAGGTGGATTAGCAGAGTGGTGAAGACGGCGCAGGATCCGTGGAAGACGTGTGGATCTTGAGGGCGTGGTGGAGTACGGTGTGATGGACAAGAATCTAGGTAGGTTGAGATTGTGGTAAATTTGGTTTTATATTCGACATTCGCTTGTTTTTTCTGTTTCTAACTTTAATAGCGTCATGAAAATCGCACCGATTTCATCCAGGTCGGTATTATTTTGTAGAGATAACTAAGCCAGACATTTCACAGGTCTCATCAACTCACCAACCTCAGTGGTTGTGGCGAAAACTCAAACGAACGACGCTGAATATCCTTCCGAGAACCAATCTACTTCTCATCTGTTTGGAAGGTCGGTATTTATCTTTCACAACCATTTTTCTCCCAGAAAATTATGTAAAAATATCTTACAAACAGTTAGTACTAATTGAGAATTATTCATTGATATTTCTCCGTTTTATTTTGAAATAGCTCTCTGGAATTTCAACCTATCAACACCAATCTACTTCTCATCTGTTTGGAAGGTCGGTACTGATCTTGCACAACCATATTCTCCCGGGAAAACAATTAAATATATCCCAGAAAACGTTATTATTCATTGAACATTATTTATGAATTTTTCAGGGTTTTATTTTGAAATAGCTCTCTGGAACTTCAACCTACCAACACCAATCTACTTCTCATCTGTTTGGAAGGTCGGTACTGATGTTTCACAACCATCTTCTCCCAGAAAATCATGTAAAAAATATCTTACAAACAATTAGTATTAATTCAGAATTACTCATTGATATTTCTCAGTTTTATTTTGAAATAGCTCTCTGGAATTTCAACCTACCAACACCAATCTACTTTTCATCTGTTTAGATTGTTGTTATAAAACTTTCACAAGTATGTTTTCCATAAAAACAAGTATTAATAACTTAGACAGACTAAGAAGTCAGTGAACATTATTTATTCATATTTCAGACTGTTATTTGTTAATGATTCCCTTGTATTTAAACCTATCAACACCAATCTAGTCTACTGTTTTTCAGGCTATTGTTTTATGTTGTATTTGTTTTCATGATTTGTTTTAGTGAACAACTTATTTAGTGGTCATGTTTTTTTTTTTTTTTTTTTTTTTTTTTTTTTTAATTCCATGGTCACCACACATGAAAAACAGTGCAACACGTGTGTGTAATTATGTCATTTATTTTTTACGTGCAAACAAGAAAACATCATTCAAGACATAAAAATCCAGCATTTTTACATAGGCCTTAATTTTTTGTATAAGTATTGTTTGATCTGTGACTTAAGTACACCATATGCAACTCTGTCCATGGATACTGGACAAAAAAGAAAAGTGAGTGTCTGCCTTAACATTGTACTGTGTGGTAGCAGTTTCTTTAATCAAACATGTTCAAAACTCTCAATGTCAACATAATCACTGCATTAACATCACAGAAGAAAACTAACAAACCAAAGAGATATTCGAAATATTGTCATAAAGGAACAAAGAAACCAGAAATATTCACATTTAAGAAGCTGAAATCAGAGAATTTGAATGTTTTTTTCTTTAAAAACTACTCAAACTGATTATTCGATTATCAAAATAGTTGATGATTATTATAATAATTGATTATTGTTTGATTAATTGTTGCAGCTCTAGATCACTATTGCTTACTGCTCAGGAGTTAAAGGTAATGTATATAAGAAAATTATGGCAAATACTCATAAAATCATCCTAATATGTCACCAGAGACTAAGGAATCATTTTAATATAACATGCTGATTCAAAATAAATAAATAAATAGAGCCAAGAAATATTCATAAATAATGTTCAATTAATACTAATTGTTTGTCGGATATTTTCACATGATTTTCTTGGAGAAAATGTAGATCTGTGTTGATAGACTGAAATTCCAGAGAGCTATTTCAAAATAAAATAGAGAAATATTAATGAGTAATTCTGAATTAATACTAATTGTTTGTAAGATATTTTTACATGATTTTCTGGGAGAAAATAGCTGTGAAAGATCAGTACCGACCTTCTAAACGGATGAGAAGTAGATTGGTGTTGGTAGGTTGAAATTCCAGAGAGCTATTTCAAAATAAAACCGAGAAATATTCATAAAATATGCTCAATGAATACTAACAGTTTCTGGGATATATTTAATTGTTTTCCCAGGAGAATATGGTTGTGCAAGATCAGTACCGACCTTCCAAACAGATGAGAAGTAGATTAGTGTTGATAGGTTGAAATTCCAGAGAGCTATTTCAAAATAAAATGGAGAAATATCAATGAATAATTCTCAATTAGTACTAACTGTTTGTAAGATATTTTTACATAATTTTTTGGGAGAAAAATGGTTGTGAAAGATAAATACCGACCTTCCAAACAGATGAGAAGTAGATTGGTACTCGGAAGGATATTCAGCGTCGTTCGTTTGAGTTTTCGCCACAACCACTGAGGTTGGTGAGTTGATGAGACCTGTGAAATGTCTGGCTTAGTTATCTCTACAAAATAATACCGAGCTGGATGAAATTGGTGCGATTTTCATGACGCTACCCTGCTGAAAAATCTAGTAGAATACCATTAAAAAAAACCATTAGGAACCATTAGGTTACTAATGGTCTAATGGGAATTGGAACCCCATTAGGAACCATTAGAAGAAACCATTAGGAACCTACTGGTCCCATTAGGATGTAAAACCATTAGGAACCTAATGGTACCATTAGGAACCTAATGGTACCATTAGGACGTTAAACCATTAGGAACCATTAGGTTTCTAATGGTCTAATGGGAATTGGAACCCCATTAGAAGAAACCATTAGGAACCTACTGGTCCCATTAGGATGTAAAACCATTAGGAACCTAATGAAAACATACATAGGAAATACAGAATAGCTCCATCTAAAGATTTTCACTGTTTCAATTAAAGTGGGGTTGGAAACTTAATAACAAATAAAATGTACACCACTGTTTATTCTACAACTCCTTTATTTAATGTATTCAGATGTAAATTGACAATATCAACCACTTATTCAAGGAACTGGAACTTAAAAACTAAAAATTGTATTTCTCCATGTGTCTATCTTGTCTCTTAGCAGTACTATCACTTGAGGTCATGATTTCACCTTTGAAACAGGTGAAGTGCTGCCCTTGGGGGCTCTGCATACCATAGTTCTGATAATATTAGTGGACAAGCATTACAGTCTTAATTCAGAACCCCCACTATACAGTGTGTTATTAAGTCAAATCAAAACATACTACAACAAAAGGTCAATGAATCTGTACCAGAAGTGACAATGCAACGTAGCAGTTAAAGAAGAATCCTCCTCCAAATTGCCGGTAATCAGCTGGATCTTTGGTGCATCTGGGGGTGGGGGAGGTGGACTTGTCTCTCTGCTGGGTGCCTGTTCTCCCCTGTAAGCCTTGTTCAAATGCTTGATTTAAAAAAACACAAGCAAGTTTCTCATCATTAGCAGTTATCAGTGTTGGAAATGGGAATGTAAAAAATATTCAGCAATAAACATAATCACCTAATCATTCACACACACATACACACTGATGCACAGCATTGGGCGACTAGGGGTAGGGCTACACAATTGATAAAAATCTTATCAAAGTCGAAATATAGCCAAGTGCAATATTCAAACTGCAGAAGCTGCAATTTTTTGATTGATGACATTACAGTCAAATGTGTGACAAAAATGATGCAGAGATGCTCCGGCCTACAAATCTTGCTTCCAGATGTTAGAAAATATGTCAGTTGGGTACAGATGCCAACAAATATCATATCATTATGATGTAAAAATAATCATTCCCACTAATCAATCTCCGGGCACTTTGGCTTCCTCCCACAGACCAAAAACATGCTCATTAGGTTAACTGGTTACTCTTGGATTGCCTTTAGGTGCCCTTAGGAGTGAGTGTGAGAGTGAATGTTTGTCTGTATATGTAGCTGTATACGTTGCCCTTCGATCAACCTGCAACCCCGAAAGGGATAGGCAGTACAGAAAATGGATGGATGGATGAATATTTAATCACAATCACATGTTATCTGCCATCTAACCCACACACACCAAAGTTCAGATCAAACCGAAAATATTTCACACCACTGAGTAACTGAATCATATCATGTGTCAATATGTGTTTGGGTGTGAGTGAGAATAGAAAAGCCTGCTACCTGCAGATTGAATGAAGGCCTGAAGTGGAGTTGCTGAAACCAACAACCCCAAAATACATCACAGCAACTCCCAAGGCAGTTCTGGATCTCAGCAGATGCTGCATTTTCCCTTTTGCAAAGACAGAGAGGACAGAGACAGGACAGGTCATGTTTATCAAATTTCTTTGTTCTACTAAATTCTCAACTAGTTAAAGATAGGGTATGTGATCATACAGGTGCTGGTCATAAAATTAGAATATCATGGAAAAGTTGATTTTTTTCAGTAATTCCATTCAAAAAGTGAAACTTGTATAATGTATACATTCATTTCACACAGACCGACATATTTCAAGTATTTACTTCTTTTAATATTGATGATTATACCTGACAACTAATGAAAACCCCCAAATGAGTATCTCAGAAAATTAGAATATTGTGGAAAAGGTCAATATTGAAGATATCTGGTGCCACACTCTAATCAGCTAATTAACTCCAAACACCTGCAAAGGCCTTTAAATTGTCTCTCAGTCTAGTTCTGTAAGCTACACAATCATGGGGAAGACTGCTGACCTGACAGTTGTCCAAAAGATGATCATTGACACCTTGCACAAGGAGGGCAAGTCCCAAAAGGTCATTGCTAAAGAGGCTGGATGTTCACAGAGCTCTGTGTCCAAGCACATTAGTAGAAAGGCAAAGGGAAGGAAAAGATGTGGTAGAAAAAAGTGTACAAGCAATAGGTCTTGTCTTCAAGAACCACCACTCACAGACATATGCAAGACATGGGTTTCAGCTGTCGCATTCCTTGTGTCAAGCCACTCTTGAACAAGAGACAGCATCAGAAGCATCTCACCTGGGCTAAAGACAAAAAGGACTGGACTGCTGCTGAGTGGTCCAAAGTCATGTTCTCGGATGAAAGTAAATTTTGCATGTCCTTTGGTAATCAAGGTCCCAGAGTCTGGAGGAAGAGAGGAGAGGCACAGAATCCACGTTGCCTGAGGTCGAGTGTCAAGTTTCCACAGTCAATGATGGTTTGGGGTGCCATGTCACCTGCTGGTGTTGGTCCACTGTGTTTCCTTAGGTCCAAGGTCAATGCAGCTGTCTAACAGGAAGTTTTGGAGCACTTCATGCTTCCAGCTACTGACCAACTTTATGGAGATGCAGATTTCATTTTTCAACAGGACTTGGCACCTGCTCACAGTGCCAGAGCTACCAGTACCTGGTTTAAGGACCATGGTATCCCTGTTCTTGATTGGCCAGCAAACTCCCCTGACCTTAACCCCATAGAAAATCTATGGGGTATTGTGAAGAGGAAGATGCGAGATGCCAGACTCAACAACGCAGAAGAGCTGAAGGCCACCATCAAAGCAACCTGGGCTCTCATAACACCTGAGCAGTGCCACAGCCTGATCGACTCCATGCCACGCCGCATTGCTGCAGTTATTCAGGCAAAAGGAGCCCCAACTAAGTATTGAGTGCTGTACATGCTCATACTTTTCATGTTTATACTTTTCAGTTGGACAACATTTTTAGAAATCCTTTTTTTATATGAGTCTTAAGTGTTTTCTGAGATACTGAAATTTGGATTTTCATTAGTTGTTAGTTTAAAATCATCAAAATCCATCCATCCATCCATTATCTATACCGCCTATCCCTTTCGGGGTTGCGGGGGGCTGGAGCCTATCCCAGCTACAATGGGCGAGAGGCGGGGTACACCCTGAACCGGTCGCCAGCCGATTGCAGGGCAAATCATCAAAATTAAAGAACTAAACATTTGAAATATATCAGTCTGTGTGTAATGAATGAATATAATAAACAAGTTTCACTTTTTGAATGGAATTACTGAAATAAATCAACTTTTCCATGATATTCTAATTTTATGACCAGCACCTGTATTCAATAGCATCTATTTTTTATATTCATTAAAATGGTATTTACATGTCGACAGCAGAAAATATCATCTGAGCTCTGAAAAAGGAACGAAACAAATGTAGCTCCTGTAAGGCCCCGATTGAATAACATTCAATTCAATTCAATTCAATATACCTTTATTAGTCCCGCAAGGGGAAATTCCAATTTACAGCAGCACCAGTAAAAGATAGATTAGATAAAAAACAGCAAGTATATACAAAAGAGTGTAATAAAAATAAACATTATCTTAAATTATAAATTGTATTTGCATACTGTTGTACAGGATGGATTGCACAGATTATTGCACAAATTATTTCCCAGATTATTGCACAGGTAATTTACAGATGATTTTCAGGTAAATTATCAGATTACTTTGAGCAGTTTTTATTGTGCAGCCTGACAGCTGCAGGAAGGAATGACCTGCGATACCGCTCCTTCACACACTTTGGATGTAGCATCCTATAACTGATGGAGCTCCTCAGTGCAGTGAGTGTGTGTTGGAGGGGGTGGGAGTCATTGTCTGTCATGGAGGACAGTTTATCTGTCATCTTGCCTGTCATCCTCCTCTTCCCCAACTCCTCCAACTGACAGGCAAGCTGTCCTCCATGACAGACAATGATCATCATCATCTGCAAGTGTTGTTGCCTCTGTAGATTTATTTCACAACTAAAGACAACTAAATGAAAAAGGGATATTTATCGAATGAAATAAATCTGCTCTGATGCAAATGTATCTTTCTTCATCTGTCCATCATTGAATCTTCCATCGTTTCTCAAACAAACAGAAGCACATGGCTCATTATAATGCAGAATGACGTCACCTGTCGGCCCTCACGTTGGACATTTAATGATCGATCATCACACGCAGCGCTAATATTCAGATGTTAGTGAGGGCTTAATCCCAGCTGGATTACTCATAAAACGTCGGGTGTTATCACAGTTTGAAGGTCCGTTTAACCAGACCGTTCAAATATAAAACTTTTGGGCAAACAGGAGACAAGGCTAGTTTGTGTTGGACCAAGTGTGGACACAAGCTAACGGTTTACAGCACTGCAAAGTAACGTTACGTCAGCTGTAACGCTAAATTATGTTACGTGTGCTTTGCTGCTCATATCAATAATGCATAAATATCAATAGCAACGTTACATTATACCTGTGCAGTAAATGAGGTTAACTCAGCAACAACCAATGTTAGTAACATAGCGTTAATGATATGACAAAACCGTCTAAACCACATTCCAGATATTAACGCCATGATTCATGACAACAAGCTAGTTAACGTTGTTACCTGTAACATTAGCTAATTTACTTAACAGTTAGCTAGCCTAACAGTTTGAAAACATCATCATTCTGAGTTAGAGAATGAACACAAACATTGCGTTAGGTTATTAATTTACAGAAAATAACAGGGAAATGTTTTCTTACCTGATATCTCCAGGATAACAGTTATAACCGTGAAGTTCACTGTGTGTACACTGTGTCCGTACTCCAGCCTTTTGTTCTCCGTTTAAATTGAGATTCGCTCAAAAAAAAAAAAAGCCAAGCAGATGTAAAATAATCCAGGTAATAATCCAGGTAATGCATTACTAGTGGTCCACAGTCAGGAAATGTGCTTGCCGAGGTGCGCATGTTACTGGCTTGTTAACAAAGTCGTCCATTGAAGAGGAACGTATTTTTTTAAGCACTGTAACGTAGCGATAGAAAACATTAGCGTTACCACATTTTTTATTCAAACACGATATCACCGTTAGAACGTTACAGCGAACACATATGTGTGGTAAGGCTGATGAAATCGTCGTCGTTAGTGTTAACGTTTACAGCTATCAGTATAAGTAAGTAGCTCAGTGTTTACGTAGCCAGTTAGCTTAACGAGACGACTGTCCCTCTTCGTCGTCAGAAGTTGAACCAGCCACAACGACGTGCTTCCTTTTCAGATGCTCGTGCATCGCCGTCGTACTGCCATGGGAGGCAAGTTCTGCCTTGCAGATTTTGCATTGCACATGCTTATCTTTTCTTTTGTGAATGCTCCCAAACTTTAGAACTCCGTTACCGGATAGACATGATACTGGTCTGGCATAACTTCCGGTGACATGATGGCTGACGCCAATTACCATTACTGCGCATGTGCATCAAGGACAGACAGGGAGACAAGACAGCGGAGGGTACAGCGGCAGTTTGCGAGAAAAACAAAGCTTCAAAAAAATAAACGACGCGTCGACTACTAAATTAGTCGTCAACGATTTTGATAGTCGACACAGTCATGACTAATCGACTAATCGTGGCGGCCTTACTAGTGGACCAACTGACTAGCGCTGATGATTGTGTGCCCGAACCATTCAAACCGACGTGTTTTCAAAAAGAAGACGTACACAGTTGTCATTGGCCAGTTTCTTTGATGACAGCCACATTAACCAATCACATTCACATAGATAGATAGATAGATAGATAGATAGATAGATAGATAGATAGATAGATAGATAGATAGATAGATAGATAGATAGATAGATAGAATTACAGAGAAAAACATTAAAATGTTAATATGGACATAAACTGTTATATAACAAACTACATATGTAATTACAGATAATTACTGTCATTTTACATAAAATTGTATGTATTTATTCTAAAAAAAAAAAAAGAAATAAATGTATTTGTTATTATTGTCAAAATACTTAAAATACTTAATTTTTTTTTTTTTTTTTTTTTTTTTTTTACAGTATAGCCTACACAAAGACCCACTGGAAATCACAGAAGCGATTGCCAAAGAAGGCTATAACATCTGTGTTCCTCCATCACATTAGGAACCATTAGAGACCACTACACCCTGTAGTGACCCCTAGACCACTGTATAGTGACCATTAGACTGGTATAGAAACGCCTGTAGGAAACATTTAGACTTCTGTAGGAACCATTAGACTCCTATAGGAACCATTAAGACTCCTGTAGGAACCATTAGACTCCTGTAGGAACCATTAAGACTCCTGTAGGAACCATTAGTAGGAACCAGTTAAAGTCTTGTAGATTTGTGTAGGGGATAATAGAATTCCGTTAGAGAAACAAACCGAACCATTAGGAAAACATGGAAAACAGGTAGCCATTAGAAACCATTACAAAGCCACCAGGAACCATTAGAAACCAACAGAATATGCCTAATGGTTTCTCTGACTTTTTTCAGCAGGGATATATTAAAGTTAGAAACAGAAAAAACAAGCGAATGTCAAATATAAAACCAAATTTACCACAATCATATGCATGGCGTGTACAGTTTCTATGGTGTAAGATTGCTGTCAAAAAGACGTGTCCATAATTTAAGTTTCGTATTTGTAAAGTTAACAATTTGTGTGTCATAAAAGTTGTTTTACACAAAATTCCGCTGTTATATACGTGAGTCTGTGAAACTGGGTTCGGGTTACGAGTGTTTTAATATGAGTATGAGTCTAAAAGCTGTGAGTGCAAAGTCTTGAGAATACGACTCATTTTTTTTACGAAGTCTTCACTGTGGATACGAATTCAAGTTTACGGGTACACTCGAAAAGTGCTGAAATGACGTCACTGAGGTCACAGTCAAGTCGCAGGGAAAAGTAATCGATCGGCGATTCCTCCAACTGCGCATGCCCCAGACGTAAACATGCAGGGCAACGCCATCATCCCCGAAGAGACTTCACAGGTAATGTCAATAATAACGTGCATAGCTATTATTGATTTCATAAAATCAAACCATTTTATACATATACATTTCTTGGACTCACATACTTATTGCTTTAGCTTGCAAGCTAAAGATATTTACATGCCGATGAAGCTAGCTTAGTGCTATCGTTATGCTATCATTCATAATTTTCGACCAGAGCATTAACAATCAAGCCAGATTTGGGATGAATTAACGTGAACCAGTAACTATGTGTAAAGTTAACACGGAAAGAGGGAGAAGGTTGATATGGAGAAATAAACCCGGACATGATGAATCATCCTGCTTATTGCACGGTTTACGAGTGAAATTCTAAATTTGAGATAATAAGTTACTGGTTTACGTTAATTCATCCCAAATCTGGCTTGATTATTAATGCTCTGGTCGAAAATTATGAGGATAGTGCATTTTTTGAGGGGTAACGTTATATGTTGCATAGCTGTTTAGTGCTAACTAATTAGCACTGGCCCACTTCTAATCCCAGTAACAATAGCACTAAACTAGCTTCATCAGCATGTAAATATCTTTATCTTGCAAGCTAAAGCAATACGTATGTGAGTTCAAGAAATGTATATTGTATAAAATGGTTTGATTTTATGAAATAAATAATGGCAATGCACGTTATTATTGACGTTACCTGTGCAGGGCTCTCAAGTTTTGAACTGAGTTCAGAGTGAGATTTGGCAGCAGCAGTGAGGGTTGGGGTGGGGACGGGGGTCTGATCTGATAAATGACACATAAATTGGTACTAATAAAAATATTTATTCAATTCAGCATTTCTTAGTGCAAGTGTGTGTGTAACCCCCGCCCTTCCACATCCTGCTCTGTGCATTAAAAAAAAAAAAACAAAGTGGCTCCCGCCCCAGCTCCCAGGCAGGAGACTGCTCCGATTGTTCACTTCAAAGAGCGGCTCTACGAGCCGTTTCGTCCGTGACCTACACATCACCACTTCCTTTATCTGTTCCACTGTTTTATAAAATAGTGGCACAACTTGGTGGGCGTTATCCTGGTCATTTCTCTGTGTGAGCATGTGAATGGGTTGAAGTGCGTGTGTCTCATGCCCAATGGGTGAGACTTTAGAGCTTTGCCGGTGAAGTTTGTTTTTGTTTTTTTTTTTCAAACAAACTTTATTGTTTATTCAACAATACAATATAGGAACAAGAACAGGATTTGCCAGGGGGTTACCTGCATACATGCATAAGTAATATTGACAAATTTCACACAAAGACACTGAAAAGAGTACACAACTGAAGGGTCTTGGTGGCTTTACTGTTGGTTGAGTCTTTGATGGTCTTGATATATTGTTTGGTTTCATTTTTAAAGAATGAAAAGCAGGGATTTTTGTTCATGTAACGACATTTGTGAATATGCCATTTAGCTAGAATAATAATCAGGTTAATAACATAGTACTGTTTATGTTTGGAGGGTGTAAAAGAGAAGAAGCCGAATAAAATATTTTCAAAACAAAGAGTAAAGTCATTTTCAATAAAAGAACAAATAAAGTTGCAGACATCCACCCAAAAATTGTTGGAGAAAGGACAGGACCAAAACAAGTGAAAGACATCCTCGGGGCATCCCAGACAAAAAGAGCACGTAGTATCGTCACAATTCCCAAAATGTTGCAAAAAAAAGGTCTTACAGGGATAGACTTTGTGGATCAGTTTGTAAGATACTTCTTTGATTTTATTGTTAATCATAAATTTGGTTGGTAAAATCCAAATCTTTCCCCAGTCAAGATTTGGTAATAAGTTATTCCAATAAGTGATTACATAGGGGAGAGACATAATGTCTCTTTGAAATAAAGCACGTATAGCGCGATTGCTGTTACGTGTCATTGAGAAACATATCCAGCCAACTTTTAGCTCAGTCGGATCTATTAACAACACAGGGGCCTGGTCCACTGTGCTCCTAAATAACAAGGAGACACCAGAGGGAATAGCATTAATAACAGTATTAAATTCAACAGCAGAAATTAAGATGTTCTGCTTGGAAATAAAGTCTTCATAGGCAAATAATAAACCATTGGAATCAAATAGCTGATGGACCAGAAATATATCGTGAGTGAACCAATCAGAGTAAAATAAGGATTTGTTTCTGTGTGTTATGTCTTTATTGTTCCATAGGTAATATCTGTGTGGAGAAAAGTTGTGTTTGTAAATTAATGACCATGAAAGAAGCATCTGTTTATGGAAGTTTGACAGTTTCAATGGGATTTTTTCAATTTTGTAATTGCACAATAGAAGAAAACGTAAGCCACCTACTTTAGAAAAGATAAAGTTTGGTATAAAATTCCAAATTTAAGAAGGGTTTTTGATGAAATGCATCAGCCAGTTGATTTTAAAGGTGTTATTTAAGGTCTGGAAATCTAGGAAGTTGAGGCCACCTTTGTTATAGGTATTCATTATCACAGATTTTTTGATGTAATGAGTTTTGTTTTTCCATACAAAATTTAACAACATTTTGTTGATGTTCTTTAGAGTGTTATTGTTAATATCAAGCAATAGGGCAGTATATGTGAGCCGGGATATGCCCTCAGCTTTAGTCAACAAAATTCTGCCTCGTAGAGATAGGTCTCTTTGCAGCCATTGATTAAGCTTCTTCTGTGTGCTGTCGATAATAGGGTCAAAGTTTAAATTACATCTATCTTCCCTATCTTTACTAATGAGTATGCCTAGATAGGTAACGCAATCTTTTACAGGTATATCACATATTGACGAAATATTACAAGTTTTGGGGGCAAGCAATTCACATTTTCTAATATTTAAACAGAGTCCAGATGCAAGAGAAAAAGTATTAATCACATCAATGGCTAAAGGTATCTGACAGCTATTTTTTTTAAAAAGTGTCTTATCATCAGCCAGTTGGCTGATGATAACCTCTTTGTCTGCTATTAAGATACCTTTCAATGGACTAAGTTTAAGAGAATCGGTGAGGAGCTGTGTGCAAAGAAGAAAGAGATAAGGAGATATTGGGCATCCTTGTCTTACTCCTCGTTTCAGAAGAAATCGGGGAGAGGTGTCCTCTCCTCTCCTCTGTCCTTCTGTCCCTCTCCATCTGCACGCTTTCATGTCCTACCACGGCATGTTACTAACTTAGCTCCTTCCCCGGAGTCTCTGTGCTTTGTCGTCTTACAGGTTACACAGTGGCTGAATCTGGATTGTGGATTGCAGCTGCGTCTCCTGCCTTGGCCCTGCCTGACATCCACTGCAACTGCTACTGCTATTATTACATCCACTGTCACTGTTACTGTGATTGCATGTCTGTCTGTCTGTCTGTCTGTCTGTCTGTCTGTCTGTCTGTCTGTCTGTCTTTCTCTGTCTGTCTTTCTCTGTCTGTCTCTCTCTGTCTCACTCTCCCTCTCTCACCCAACCGGTCGAGGCAGATGGCCGCCCACCCAGAGTCTGGTTCTGCCTGAGGTTTCTGCCTGTTAAAAGGAAGTTTTTCCTCGCCACTGTCGCCAAGTGCTTGCTCATGGGGGAATTGTTGGTTCTCTGTAGATAAAAGAGCTTGGTCTGTACCAGCTCTATATGGAAAGTGTCCTGAGACAACTTCTGTTGTGATTTGGCGCTATACAAATAAATTGAATTGAATTGAATTGAACTGAATTTAGGTGCCAACACGCAATTTGATAGAGGAGTTTTCATTTTTATACATTGTTTGTATAGCTCTTTTAAGAAAAGGGCCAAAACTAAATTTATCTAAGGCATGAAATATAAATTTGTGTTTGATCGTATCAAAGGCCTTATAAAAATCTAAAAAGAGGATAAAACTTTCATCAGGACATAAATCTGCATAGTCTATTAAATCGAGTACCAACCTTACATTGTTGGAAATATGTCTGTTACTCAAGAAGCCGGACTGGGTCTCATCGATGATGTAGTCCAAAACAAATTTTATTCTTTTAGCAAATATTGAGGCAAAAATTTTATAATCATTATTAAGTAAGGAAATTGGGTGCCAGTTATCGATAAGGAGTAAATCTTTCTTTGGTTTGGGTATTAAAGTTATAAGTCCTTGGGTCAAAGTTGGGGGAAGGCATGCGTTGTGAATACATTCTGAAAAGAGAGCGAGGAGGAAGGGTGCCAATTGTTTAGAGAAAGTTTTGTAGAATTCAGAGGTAATACCATCTGTGCCTGGAGATTTGTTGTTTTAGATGATCAATAGCAGATATAACCTCTTGTATTGTTAGTGGTTTGTCGCAAGATTCTTTTAGGTCAGGATCTATTGACTTAGTGTTCGTGAGAGATTCCATAAACTGACAGGTAAGTTCTTCAGAGTATTTGGAATCATAAAGTTTGCTATAGAAATCCGACCAATATCTAGCTATCTTTTTGGGATCATCTACAATTTGGCCGTCAATATTTAGTTTTTGTATGGTGTTAAGTTTGGCATGAGATTTTTCAAGCTGGAAAAAGTAAGCAGTATTCTGCTCCCCTTCCTCCATCCACTTCCTTCTACTCCTTACAAAAGCCCCTTCCGCTTTTAACCTATATAAATTATCTAATTGAAGCTGTAGGTCTATTAAACGATGAGACTCGTTTTCAGTTAAGGTAGCAATGTTTTTTTGTATCAAGGATGTTATTTCTGAGATGATGTTTTCTTCTCCAGCTTTTTTTGTTTTAGCGATCGAACTACAGTATGTCCTTAGGAATTTAGATAATTCAAATTTTAAAAGTTCCCAGTTACTGCAAAATTTATTTTCAGTTAAAGATTTTTTCCAGTAACGATCAATTAGAGATTAGACAGTTTTAGATACAGTTTTGTGTGTAAGAATAGAGCTATTTAGTTTCCAATAGGAGTTCCTATAATTATTATGAGGGCTTAGTGTGATTCGTATTGAAACCGCTTTGAGGTCAGTAAGAGGAGTTGGGATGATATTAACATCAATGGCATTTTTGTCAAAATCTTTGGAGATCAGCCAGAAGTCTATACGTGATAGGCTAGTATTTGTTTTATTATTCCAAGTATACAAGGACACCCCAGGATTTTTTTCTCTCCATATGTCAAACAAATCAAATTTATGCATAAATTGTATTAAAGTAGAGGCCAGTGAAGGGTTAGAGCGTGGAGGCCACCTATCTTGAAGACCATCAAGGGCAATATTGAAATCGCCGCCCATTATTATCATTGCACTTGGGTATTTAGAAAGCCAATATAAGAAACAAGCTTCTAAGATCTCGAATAATGTATCGTTCTCGCGCTTTGAGTTGTAACCATATATGTTGACCAGTAAAATGATGGCATCATTAGCATTAATTAATACGGTAAGAAAGTGGCCTTTAGTATCAACTTCACTATGTAGAATTTTCCCGTTGAAGAAGTTATTTAAAATAGCAGCGCCTGCTGCTCTTTCTGAGCCATGAGCTAACCAAATGTCATTGCCCCATTGAGCCTTCCACAATGGTATATCATTTTTGACTGAGTGTGTCTCTTGAAAGAAAGAAAAGTCAGTTTTTTGTCGTTTCGCAAATAAAAAAAGAGCTTTACGTTTAATATTCTGTCTTAACCCCCTGGCATTAAGAGAAATAACAGAAAAAGTGTGTTGTGTGGATTATATTGCACGTTTTCTTATGTGTCAAAAAAGTACTAGAAACGAGTACTACAAAGAAGAAAGTTTCTTTTTAAAAAAAAAAAAAAAAAAAAGAAGAGTGATCTCTATCCCTGAGACTTATTGAAAGGTATATGTCAACATAAACCAGTGTTGAAAAAACACTCCATGAGGTAGTTAGTAATAGAAGATTTACAACAGTTCAGACTTTAAACATGTAGAAGAATAAAACATTGAGTGGGGAGGGGACGAGTATCCATAATCTTTCTTTAAATTGTAAAAAAAAAAATCGATGATGATTCGGGTGCCTGCAAAGTGAGCTTTTCTTTGCTGCTTCTATTATAGGTAGCATAGCTTGTTGCGTATAGCCTTATCTTCTGTTGTTAGGTCTTCAGCGAATCTGAGCCTGTTGTTTTTGAGATATTCGCTCTTTTTTGCCTGTAAATCAGCTAAGGACATCTCCGCTTTTTGCCTTTTTTCTTGTGGCTTAATTAGAGTATCTGGAGCAGAAACATGCAGAGGAACAAGATCGATCTCCGTCGCTTTTGGCTCCAAATCCTGTGTAGTCGTGGTCCGTGTTGACGGAGGAAGAGGTTTTAGGTGTAGCGCTAGCTGAAGAGCTTGATGTTTTGTTTGTGTTAAGAAGCACTCCAAAAATCATACCTTCTTGGTAGTTAGAGTTTTTGTCTTTGCGCTTTGTTCCTTTGTCATTTTGCATGATGATTGAAAAGGCTGAGAGAGTTTCGTCAGGTTCTGGTACAGCTAACACTGTTATCTCCTCTAGTCCAACTTTAGCTTAACTTTAGCTTAGCCACTTAGCCGTTACAGTTGCGAGTACAAAAGGCGATTATCTTCTTATTAGTCATATGACAAACATGTCAGAGACCGGGAGGTTGTTTAAACACTGTTCATAGCAGGTGTTTATAGCTGCATAAAAAAACTAGGGATAGAGATCCAGAAATTGCTCAGCTACAAAAACAAGCGTCTACTTCAGTCGCCATCTTGGCCCGACTCCCTCGCCAGTGAAGTCTCTCTGGGGCTGGCAGCGTTGCCCTGCATGTTTGCGTCTGGGGTATGTGCATGCACAGTTGGAGGAATCGCCGATCGATTACTTTTCCCTGCGACTTGACTGTGACCTCAGTGACGTCATTTCAGCACTTTTCGAGTCATGCCCGTAAACTTGAATTCGTATCCACAGTGAAGACTTCGTAGTTGTAGAAAAATTAGTCATATTCTCAAGACTTTGCACTCACAGCTTTTAGACTCATACTCATATTAAAACACTCGTAACCCGAACCCAGTTTCACAGACTCACGTATATAACAGCAGAATTTTGTGTAAAACAACTTTTATGACACACAAATTGTTAACTTTACAAATACGAAACTTATGGACACGTCTTTTTGACAGCGATCTTACACCATAAGTTTCGTTCTCAACTCTGCATGTTGTGTGTAAAAATGTGACGAATAAAGGAATTCTTCTTCTTCTTCTGCAATTCAGATGATGGCAGCATAGACATAATAAAGAGTAGACGCCGCTCGGGGATCTGCGCAGCGAGAAATACGGCCGCCATCTTGGTCCGGTCGAGCTTCCCATACGCTCCGGTCATTCATACGGTGATCCAGCGATGCGGGAGCACTGTGCGGCTTATTCCTGTGCCAATAGGCGGATGGTAGCGAGCAGGGCTCAAGGAATAACTTTTCACAGGTAGGATTCAACGTTTTTTCAACATTACACCTCACTGTAGTCATTTGCAAACAGCTAGCTTATTCACAATACCAACTTACCAACTTTGGTGTATTATCAACAAATTTGCATTAGATTTTTTGTGGTGATGTCCTGTTTCATTTTGAAGATTTCCTGAAGAGAGAAATGTGAGGAAGAAGTGGGAGGTCGCTCTAAGGAGGGAGAAATTCACAGCAAGTGACGCATCTGTGCTCTGTAGTGAACACTTCAAAGAACAAGATTTCGACCGGACAGGACAGGTTGTCCGTCTTAGAGATGGCGTTATTCCGTCCATCTTCAAGTTTCCAGATCACCTCCAAAGAGTAGGTGCATCACAATAAGGCTGTTAGCATTCTTGAAGGGAAATATTCTATTGATTACAGAGCATAAATTACTTATCATTGTGATTCTATCTATCTATCTATCTATCTATCTATCTATCTATCTATCTATCTATCTATCTATCTATCTATCTATCTATGTCTTTCTGTCTTGTCTTCATTTTAGCCAGAAAAAAGCAGGAACACATCTGCCTCCAGAAAATCTGAGGAGAGCCTGTCTGAGACTCAACAGGATGACCCAGCGGCCTCAACCTCACATTCAGAACATCAGCCTAAAGATATGAGTATTTCAATTTGACATCTGAGCATGTCATAATGGTTTTAGAGACGGGTAGCGGATTTAACAGCTGATGACTTTTAGAAATGATGCGAGCCCATCTGTGTCATGTGTGATGCAGCTAGTAAAACATAACTCAAACAATGTTCATCTCTCCTCATCCTAGGATCACAGCTATGTAATGCCTTCCTCCCCAACCGCTTTAAAGGCCAGACTCACCGGAGCTCTGGAAAGAGCAGACATATTGGAGCGAGAAAAAAAGAATGCCAAGGCACGTGAAAAGAGGGCAAAGACCAATATGAAGAGTCTTCTTGCACAATTAAGTGACAAGAACCTCATTAATGAAGAGCTCAAAGACAGACTTGAGTTCTACTCAGGTACAATGAAATTACCACTGTGAAATGTATTTATTAGCTAAAACTTTTAGTCATAATTGAAGGTGACTTGTGAATTTTGCCTCATATTATTTCAGATCTTAAACTCGACTTCATGGCCAGGCGGGGTCATGAGTACTCAAAAGAGCACAAAGAATTTGCCCTGACCCTCCAGCTTCATACATAGTCCTAAGGCCTACAAATACCTCAGAGACACCATGAATTTTCCCCTCCCCCATCCACATACATTACAAAGGTAGTCATAATGTTATCAAATTCAGTTTCGGGAAGTTACATCCAGTAGTATAGGCTACATGTTAAACTGCTATTTCTCAATATTTTTTTGTACAGGTGGCTTTGTTCTGTGGATGACAAGCCTGGCCTGAACAAAATGATGTTGGACATGCTGGAGAAAAGACGGAAGGATGACCAGGCTAAATATGGGCGTGTTGCACTCATGTTAGATTCCATGGCCATAAGAAAACATGTGCAATATAATCCACACAACCAGTCAATGTCTGGCTTTGTAGACATGGGTGATGGAAACAATGAGACTGATGTTGCTACTAAGGCGCTTGTGTTCCTGGTGGTTGGCCTTCAAGGACATTGGAAGGCTCCCATTGCATATTACCTGATGAAGACTCTGTCTCCAGACACACAAAGGGTCCTTCTCACTCATGCTTTGGAGGAGCTGCATGCACGGGGTATTCAGGCGGTATGTGTCACAATGGATGGCCATGCTACAAACATCAGTATGTGCAATCAACTTGGTTGTGAGCTGAGGGGTAACCCACAAGAGCCACTTAAAACCAGTTTCCCACATCCGTCGACTGGTGACCAAGTATTTATAATGATGGACGCATGCCACATGCTGAAGTTGGCACGTAATATGTTGCAGGTAAATTATTATTGTTGTATACCTATTTGTACAAGTTATGTCTCTGCTACTAAAAGTTAACTCTTAATATTTTTGTCTGTTCAGTTGCACATTTATTACTGGATGTGAAGATCAAAATTGTGCTGTTTGTACTTGTTTTTGAGCAGTGACCAATTCTTTCTCTGCAGTCATACAGTCCGATTGCATCTACCAGTGGACAGATAAATTGGAGGTACATCGATCAGCTCAGTGATGTGCAAAAAAAAGATGGACTGCATGCCGCAAATAAAATTACAGACAAGCATGTCCACCTTGAGAACCACAAGATGAAGGTTTCTCTAGCCGCACAAACACTGAGTCGCTCAGTGTCAGTGGCTCCCCGCACAATGCGAGATCTTGGGTACTCTCAGTTCAGAGACTGTGAGGCAACAGCAGATTTCATCGAGGTAATTCCCTAATAATTCTGATTGTATCATAGGTTTATTATATTTAACTGACATGACATTTATATGCCAATATTTTTTTTTATAGATGATTGACAGTCTCTTTGATATTATGAATGGACGCAATCCTCGTGCCAAAGGATTCAAAGCTCCTTTCGGTGCTTTAAATTTGATAGAGAGGAAAGCATTTTTGTCAAGAGCCAGAGAGCACTTGCTCACTTTGGTGACAAAAGATGGAACACCCCTCCACCGCTCTAAGAGGTCTATTAAAAAAGAGCATTAAAGTTGAAAGTTCGAGAAAGTTACTGCATGAGTTCATTGAAACAGTTCCAGTTTTTGTTCCATGCATCGAGTTCATAAGATGCCTCATTCTGTAACAGGTTCATATGATACAGTGTATTTTCTTTTTGTTTTGTCTGCCCCAACATGATGCTCTTTAATTACAATGTTTTTCTGTGTCCAGTTGTATTTGTCAAAATTAACGTGTAATCAGTGTTTTCCAGGTCCCAGATGCATATAAATCTATTTTTTCCCCCCAACATCAAGATTTGTAGGTGTCAAAAAGAGAGCTTGTATGAAGGAGGGATGTCGTCGTTTTCTGCCGCTTATCCGGGTCTTGGTCGCAGGGGCAGCAGCTTCACGAGGGAGGCCCAGATCTCCAGGGGGATCCCCAGACGTTCCCAAGCCAGGCGAGAGACATAATCCTTCCACCTGGTCCTGGGTCGGCCATGAGGTCTCCTCCCGGATGGACATGTCTGGAACACCTCTAACGGGAGGCATCCAGAAGGCATCCTGACCAGATGCCCCAGCCACCTCAGCTGACTCTGGTTAAAAAAAATTTCTGTTCTGGTTAAAAAAATTTCAATCTGCAGTTTTGTTTCCATTTGAATTGTCTTGTATTAAGTGTGTTGCAGGTCCTAGATGCTTCTAAATGAGTATGTATTACACAACATCATGTACATGTAAGTCAAAACGGTAAGTATTGTATGTGTTTGTGCGTGTGTTCGTGCATGTGTTCTTGTTCTCAAGTTCCCAAAAACATGGATGCAAACTAATTTTGTATCTGCTCTGGTAGCTGCTTTTCATTATCTGAGTTTGCACCCAAGAAATGCAACTTTTTTCTTTTGCAGGTATTTGTCTGTCATTGGATTTATCATTAACATCGAAACATTGATGGTAATGATTCCAGAGCTCCTCCAAGTTCAGCAGTATGTCCTAACATACAGATTTAGCCAGGATCACTTGGAGCTCCTGTTTAATTCCATCAGAGTGTCAGGTAGGCTCTTTTAATTAAATGAATTCAGAAAATATTCTTAACGAATCTTATGTCATGTGAGTAATGCAGTGAGTATTATCCGCCTGTTTTACATGCAAGGTGGCTGGAATAATAACCCATCTGCGAGCCAGTTCCAGGCCATTTTCCGCTGCTTGATGGTTCGATGTGGTGTGTCACCCAGTGAAACCGGCAATGTTGCAGCCCAAGATGAGACTGTGTGCCTAGCTGCAGTACAGATGTCCTCTCCGGAAACAGCTGAAGAACTGCCATCTCCATTTGCGAACATTTTGGCCGTTGTGACAGATCACAGTTACCTGCCCACTCGGTTCGGGGGGCTGGTGGAAAATGCCCTTGTCTACATCGCAGGATTTGTGGTCCGGCAGATTCTGCAAAAGCTGTCCTGTGATGTATGCCGTGCAAGCTTGGTGAGAGATGCTGCACTGTCATCATTTGATGAAAACTACCACCTGCTGACACTGAAAAACCGTGGTGGCCTTGTGATTCCATCACAAGGTACCGTGAAGGTGTTAAGAGCTGCAGAGAGGGTCATCCGGCAAGCATCAACAAGGCAGGCACCAAAGTTGTCAACAGTCGCCTACATTGTCCGGGAGGAGGTTGGAACAGAGGACGTTTTTCATCTTGGGGAACACATCGAGGAGACGCAGTTTGGCATTGACAACCACCATTTTACACTGTTGTCATTGGTTGTGTCTGTGTTTCTGAAAATAAGACTACACCACATTGCAAAACTCACCTCTCTGGAGCTGCAGAAAGGGAGCACTCGGAAAAAAAACACCAAAGCAGTCCTCTTTCAAGGCTTTTAGGGCCTGAGCAAATCAATGTAAATATGTAGTTTAGGTGTCTTGTTAAGGTAGGGTTGTGTCATGTACAAAAATAATACTTTTGGCTTCACAGTACTTGTTTGTTCACAGTGTATAGTGTTATGACAACAAATTGAATATCATCTCATCTGTTCTTGTGTTTAACTTGAAAGTGTGCATTTTTTTATATGTATATATGTATGTATGTATATGTATATTTGTGTGTATTTCTTCATTTTTCCAATTATTAAAATAGACAGTCTGCTTCTATATGACATTATTTGTGTGTGTATACAAATAGATAAATAAAATTAAACTAAATAAAATATAATCAAATAAATATATATTAAATTAGCCTAATAAAACCGCCAGTTATTAATAATTATTGAGACATAGCAGGAACCTAGCTCTAAATCTAGATATATCCTTGATTAATTATTATACTATGGTGTCTACAGCCACTGCCGCCATCCTCTAAAATATTATTTTATTCATTTTGAGTATTTGAAAACGCCAAAAAAAATTATGGTCTCTATCATGCCTCTTTGACGTTTGCAGAGGAATAAAAAATTGCGTAGTATTGAGCGAACTATGATTCATTTAATGCGCAGAGACTTCATTGTGCTGGTTAAACAGCAGTGCAGAGTGAGGCGGACGACCGGACCAAGATGGCGGCCGCATTTCTCGACAGCGCCTATTCGTGGTAGCGGCCGATGCAGGGTCTACTCTTTATTATGTCTATGGATGGCAGAGGATTTGGGTTTAGTGGATATACGGAGGTTAGTGAACCCACGTGAGAGAGAATTCACCTTTTACTCTCATTGCAAGTCACACTCAAGGATTGATTTTTTCCTTATATCTACCACGTTAGAAGACTCAGCGTGGATTGTGAGATAGGAGCTATTGCCCTCAGTGACAATGGGACAGTGCAACTTCATATCGATGACAAGGTTAAGAGGTCGGTGGAGGCTCAATACTATGCTGTTACAAAGTGATTCATTTAGTAATACTTTATCAGAGGATATATTCTTTTTTTGAAGTTAATATTGGATTCACATCAAAAATTGCCTCTGTTTGGGAGGCATCAAAAGCATACATAAGAGGGAAAATTATTGCCCACTCTTCAAAAGTGAAAAAAAAAATGAGAGTGCGGTTAATAATCTCCACACCTGATTCAAATGATTAGCTCGTCACCAAGCTCTGCAGTGGCTTGATAACGAGCCACTCATTTGAATCAGGTGTGTTGGAGCAGGAGCCACCTGAGCCCAAGTTTACAGGGTATTTTGGCCCCTCTGTTTTCAGAAATAACATTGTGCACACAACATCGTTTTCAAAAATGTTGTCATTTACATGAACCCGGATAAATACACCGTTGAGCGCATCATGACTATGCCAAGCCTATGGGCGCGAGTGTAAACACAGGTTGCTCACATGACGTTAAGTATTCAGTCGCATGTTGTGACGTTTCGGAACCTAAAACGCCGTTTAACCCAGTGTACACGCCGGCAAATAGCCGGTGTTTTCAGAAATCTCTACTTTGGCCAGAGTTTTTTATAAAAATGATCGTTTTGAGTGAAAAAAAAAACAAAACAAAAAAACAAACAAACAAACAAAAAAAACAACTCTGTTTGCCTGTAAACGAGAGTCCAAACTGCATGAAAACATTTGCGTTTCCCTAAGTGTGAACAGGGCCTAAAACATGCAGGGCAGTGGGGCCTGAGGACCGGAACTGAGAAACACTGGTATAGGCTGATACTAATGATTTTAATTCTTCGGTGGAATAGGTGAAGCCTCATTGCCAGTGGCCAAGGTTTCAAGCGGTTTATAGTAAATAGGAGCACAAAGCCAGACGTATGTCCAAGAGTCTTGATTAAAACCTTATTTAGATTTTCTTTTATATGGATATGATGCAGTGAGGTGGGACAGGAGAGAGGGGGGAGGAGGTGGATGTGGATGTGCTACATTTGTAAGCAAGGCATTCCCTACGAAATAAAGTATAGGAAATGAACAAGAGTATGCGGTAGTGGAAGTGTGGGCTGAAAAGAAAGAGCTGGTGATTATGAATTATTGTAATCCATGCAAAAGCCTGGCATTAAACAAGAATGAAGAGATAGAAGGGCAGAGTAGCAATAATATTGGTTTGTGTGGAGATTTCAATGGACACAACACTTTATGGGGGAGCAAAAGAACAGACAGTAATGGTCAAGTAATAAAAGAGTTGCTACATTAAAAGATTTTAGTGTGCTTAAATGATGGCGGTTTTGCAAGAATTGATGTAAAAATAGTAGGGCATATAATAGGGCATTTAAACTAGTCAAAAGGACTTTTACAACATTTGATTCAGCAAGCCCAGGCAGTAGTGAGTGAGAATAAGACAGGTAAAAAGGGCACAGTGAGAAAGTACTGTGAGTCAATTGGAACCATAGTTTAGATAGAAGGTTTGGGGGATGAATAAAAAGATGAGAGGGGATAGAGGGGAGTGGAGTTACCTAGTGCTGACTGATGGAAGCAAAACTGCAGTAACGAATAAGGAAAAGGCAGAGATGTTAACAAAGTATTTCATCATAGTGCATTGCTCCAGTAATTTATCAGGGGAAGGCAGAAGAGGCAGAGAGACAGCAAAATATGAAAACATGGAGGATTTAGGTAGAAAAGGTACTATATGTGGTTGGGAAAATATCTATTTTCAACAACAAAAACACACTAGACAAAACAGGAAAGACAGCATCCAGTAAAGATGAAATATGCATGTTATTACAGCATGTTAAAACATCTAAGTGTAGGAAATCTGGAGAAACTATTGATACGATATAACAAAGTGTGGAATGCGGGAAGAATGCCACAGGTTGCTGGAAAGAAGCAGTAGTCATTCTAATAAGGAAACCTGGAAAAGCTAGTACCAGACCTCCAAACTATAGGCCTATTGCCTTGACATTGCACATTTGTAAATTAATGGAGTGTTTGATAAATGAGAGGTTTATGTATGTTTAGGAAAGTAGAGGTGAGGTGGCTATGTATCAAAGCAGATTTAGGAAAGGAAGGAGTACAATGGATCCAGTAGTGTCTTTAGAAGATGAAATAAGGAAGGCACAAGTGAATAAGGAAACAGTGGTTGCAGTGTTTTTTGATGTTCAGAAAGTCATGTTATGGAAAGAAGGGCTTCTAATTCAACTGCACTTAATGGCAGGGAAAATGTTCAATTGGATTACGGATTTCTAAAATGGAAGAACTATTCAAGTGAAGAAAGGGTCTGAGATATCAAGTCAATAATGTGGTAGAAAACAAGATACCTCAGTGGAGTGCAGTTAGTCCAACCTTATTAAGTGGCTCATGAGGTAGAGCAGTTGTCCACCTATTAGGTCGGCATTCTACATGTCGAAGTATCCTTGGGCAAGATATTGAACCCCAAATTGCTCCTCAGCATGCAAATGTGTGTGACTGGGTAAAGTAAATAACAGCGTGTGTGAATGGGTGAATGTGTTGTAAAAGTGCTTTGAGTGATTGTCAGACTAGAAAAGTGCTATATAAATACAGTCCATTTACCATATATTCATCAATGTTGCAATGGATATGGAGACTTTGCTGTTTGCAGATGATGTGGCTTTGTGGAGAAGAGGGAGAAACATTGAACACATAGCTAAGAAAATGCAATATGGGATCAAGTTGAAAAGTGGGGAACAAAATGGGGATTTGAATATTCTATGGATTTAACTTTTCTGTGTTTTTCACAAGAAAGAAACTCAGGGAATGTAGTTTGAAATTGTATGGAGATAACTTAGAAAGAGTTGAGAGTTTTTGTTTTTTTTTTTGTTTTTTTTTGAGTGTATTTTGATTAGAGATTTATACGGAGAAAACTCAATAGACAGTTGATAAATATAAAAATGAGATGTCTGGCAGGATATGGGAATGGGTGCTGACTTTACATCATTGAAACACATTTATGTACCCTTAGTAGGATCATGATTAGATTCTGGAAGCATGTATATGGATCAGCAGCAAAAAGGTGCAAGCAGACCTGGATACCATGCAAGCCCAGGCTCTAGGATTATGATTAGCAGCACTTAGGACTTCGCCAGTTTGTGCAATCAAAGTTGAAGCAGGTGAGATACCATTATGGTTACACTGGAAGCAACTGATGGCCAACTGTTGGATCAATATAAGGGGGCATGGATACAGCCATCCAGCAAAAAAGGTGCTCCAGGTGTATTGGGAGAAGGAAAGAACACATAAAGAAGGATTTGGCTGGACAGGAGATCAAGTAGCAAACGATATGGGAACAGATGATAAGGAGTTTGGTGCAACTGTAGTGTGGTCAGTTAGGCCTGTTTGGATATTAGAAAATAGTGTCAACGTAGAATTACGCAGAATTAAGCACATAATGCAGATTTAACCAGTGAATGCTATAGTTACAGAGACCATAAATATAAAGACAGTACTCAGTATTTTTTCAGATGGATGAAAGGATCCTCAAACAAAAAGCAACATGGTCTGCAGGCATGGGTCCCAGCACATTCAGATATCTTGGGAAACTAGAGAGCAGACAAGCTGGCAAAAGAAGCAGTCAAAGAAAGAATGGTTGAAATTTTGGTATCTCAATTAGAGGGGAAAGGCATAGTGTGGAGAAAGATGACTTGACAGTGGCAACAGCACTTGGATAACATAGCAAAAGGGATACATTTACATCTGATCCAAAACTAAGAAGTAGAGGAAATAAGAGGAAAAAGCAAGTCATATTATGCAGACTGTGAATTGGGAACAGCAACCTTACCAGCACACTTTCATTACAGGAAAACCTCTAATAGGGCTTTGCAAGTCATGAGGCTGAGACAGATGAGCATATTCTTATATCATTCAGGAAAAGTTATACATGACAGACAAGAAGCGATGACACAGTTACTGAAAGAAGGATTGGTGATAACACTGTTAAAAGTATATTGGACAAAATTGTCCAATTGTCAAAGGTTTGGACACATAGCCAAGAACTGCAAGGAGAAGAGGAGATGTGCTAGGTGTGGGGGGAGACCATGAGTATGGAGAGTGTGGAACAGGGGTGCAACCAAAATGTTAATGTTCATTTAACTGTGGAGGAGTCCATAACGCGGCATATGGAGGATGTGAGGTTATGAAAGGGAGAACAATATCCAAAAAGTAAGAGTGGAAAGAAAGATATCATATGCTGAAGCTGTAAGAGTGTCAAGGGGGCAGAATAATGGAACTAATGATCAAGGAGTAATGGGAAATCAAGAGGGGCAACAAAGAACAAATAACAGGATGTATATGGATAAAAGAGATTTGGTAATATTCATTGCAGGGGTGGTCAAAAGTTCGGCTGAGGTGAAGCCAAAAAGTGAAAAAATCCGGCTGATTGTTAAAGCAGCAGTGCATCATTTAGGATTAGTGGGACTGACATGGGAAGAAGTGAGGGACAACCTCACTAATCAGTCAGGTCAGGAAACACCATGGGTTGGTTAATACTAATTATGGTAATAATCCTACAATGGAATGCCAGGAGCTTACTGGCTAATGGCCAGGAATTCAAGCATTTCATTAAAGAGATGGCTGAAAAACCAGATGTAATGTGTGTGCAGGAAACGTGGTTAAAACCAAATTTAGACTTTGTGGTACATGGGTATACAGCGTTAAGGAAAGACAGAAGTCAAGGGGGAGGAGGAGGTTGTGCTACATTTATCAAACAAGACATTCCATATAGGCTACTGGAAAAGGATGTGTCCAGGAATATGTAGTTGTGGAAGTATGGGAAAGAGGGTAGAAGGTGGTTATAATTAACTACTATAATCCATGTAAGAGGTTGATTTTGGATAGCCTATTAAGGATAAAAGGACGAGACAAAAATAAGGTAATTTGGTGTGCAGATTTCAATGCTCACAACACGATGTGGGGAGGGTTACAGACAGACATGAATGGACAGGTCATTGAAAATTTGATGCATGAAAGGGATTTGGTGTGCGTGAACAATGGCAGAGGAACAAGGGTAAACATAACAGCGGGTACTGAGTCAGCACTGGATATAACTTTAGTGTCTAATACATTGGCTGGAATCAGTAACTGGGAAGTTTGGACAGCATCAACAATAGGAAGTGATCATTACCCAGTCTTATGCATGGTGGGGGAGAGAGTAGAAGTGAGAAAAAGTGGGGGAATCATAAAATAGGTATTTCAAAAAGCAGAGTGGGATGAGTTTCAGAGATTGAGTGAGGAATCAATGAACAGGGTAGAAATGCTTGGAGACATTGATGACCTCAGCAATCATAAGGGCAGCAGATGTTACTATACCCAAGAGTAAAGGCAAGAGGAACAGGAACATGGCACCATGGTGGACAGAATAATGTCATCAGGCTGTAAGAAATAGGAACAGAGCATTCAGACAAGTTAAAAGAACCCATAACATGCAGAATTTGATTCAGTACAAAAAGGCACAGGCAGTGGTGAGAAGAACAATACGTCAAGCTAAGAGGGCAAGATGGAGGAATTTCTGTGATGAAATAGGAAGAACTACACCGGTGGGAGAAGTATGGGGAATGATAAAGAAGATGGGAGGGGACAGAAGGGAATGGGACTATCCGGTCATAATATCTGAGGGGGAGACAGCAGTTTCCAACAGGGAAGAGGCAGAGATCATGGGCTAAGGCTTTCGTAAAGGTGCATAGCTCAGAAAATTTGTCAGAGGAAGGGAAACAGAGAAGAAAAAGAACTCTGACTCAGTATCCAGGGGGGGAGGGAAAATACAGCTGGCATGATCGATGAACCATTTACCATTTGCCATCATCTGGCAGAGATGATGAGGGCTATAAAGAGATCACAACCAACTTCTCCATGAAAAGATCAGGTGTGTTACAGCATGTTAAAATATTTGGGGAAAGGAGCATTAGTGAAGTTGCTGCACCTTTATAATAGAGTGTGGGAGGAGGGAAGGTTACCAGGCGCCTGGAAAGAAGCAGTAGTGATTCCAATGAGAAAACCTGGCAAGGATCCATCCAAACCCACTAGTTACAGGCCAATAGCATTGACATCAAATATGTGCAAGGTAATGGAAAAGATGAGAAAGGTTGTCATATGAACTTGAGAAGAGGGGACTTTTGGCAGGCTATCAGAGTGGTTTCAGGAAAGGCAGGAATACCATGGATTCAGTGGTAAGGTTAGAGTCTGAAATAAGGAAGGCTCAGGCAAATAAAGAATCAGTTATTGCAGTATTTTTTGATATTGAGAAAGCCTATGACATGATGTGGAAGGAGGGATTGTTGATAAAAATACACAAGATGGGTGTTGGTGGGGGGCTGCACTGTAGTGCAGCAGGTAGTGCCTCACAGCAACAAGGTTGCCGGTTTGATTCCTGAGTCGGGCCTTTCTGTGGGAAGTTTGCATGTTCTTCCCGTGCATGCGTGGGTTCTCTCCGGGCACTCCGGCTTCCTCCCACAGACCAAAAAAACATGCTCATTAGGTTAATTGGTGACTGTAAAAAAAAAAATTGCCCCCAGGTGTGAGTGTGTGTGTGAATGGTTTGTTGTTTGTGCCCTACAATCGACTGGCGACCGGTCCAGGGTGTACCCCGCCTCTCGCTCGCCCGCTGACGTCTGGCATAGGCTCCAGCACCCCCCACAACCCCGAAAGGGATAGGTGGTATCGAAAATGGATGGATGGATGGATGGATGGATGGATGGATGGATGGATGGATGGATGGATGGATGGATGGATGGGTGTTGGTGGGAGAGTTTTCAATTGGATAAAGGATTTTCTATTTGGAAGAAAAATCGAGGTACGAAATGTGAGAGGCCGCTACTCTTTATCATCATGATCAATGACGTATTTTCAAAAGTGCCAGCAGATATAGGCAGATCACTTTTTGCAGATGATGGGGCATTGTGGACAAGAGGAAGGAACATGGAACACGCCATAAGGAAAGTTCAAGGTGCAATTGATGAAGTGGTGGAGTGGGGGTATGATTGGGGGTGCAGGTTCTCAGTGGAAAAAACACAAACACTATTTTTTCACCAGGAAAAGAATTGAAGAAGGGATGACGTTGAAGATGTGTGGGGAAACTTTAGAAAGGGTTGGAACATTTACATTTCTGGGAGTTCTATTTGATTCACGGCTAACATGGGCAGACCATATCAGAAGAATTGAAGAAAATGCAAAAAGGTAATAAATGTTATGAGATGTATGACTGGAAGGGGTGCAAGCTGTTAATCATTGAAGAGGCTATATGTAGCATTGATAAGGTCTGTGATTGATTATGGCAGTGTGGCTTATAGGTCAGCAGCTAAGTCTTTCTTAAACAAATTAGATGTGATTCAGGCACAGGCTCTGAGAGGGCAATCAAGACTTCACCAGAACTGCCTCTAGAAATAAGGAGAAGGCAATTAATGACGAACTACTGGGCTAATTTGCAGGGGCACAATGATTCTCATCTCACGAAGGGAGTCTTGCAGGAATGCTTGGAGGATGGGAGGAGCCAGAGACAAAACTTTGCTAGAGAAGCGAATAATGTCGCAAAGAATTTGGAGTATTCAATCTGAATATAAGTCCAACGGTACTTTATCCAGAGGTGGCTCCATGGATGCTTGTGTGGCCTGAGGTTGACTGGTATTTGTTAGAGGCTAAAAGGAAGGAAAAAGGTATGGTTGATTTGGTGAGTGCATTTAGATGTCATGTAATGACAGAGTATAGTGATTTTACACACATATATACACAGATGGTGCTAAACAACCTGAGACAGGAGTGACAGGATTTGGAGTGGCAGTACCAGCAAAAGGAATTGGGATTAATAGAAGAACATCAAATAAGTTAGGAGTGTGCACATTGGAAATGGTGGCAGTGCTGGTTACGGTGGGTGGAGAAAGCTGGTCTGGATAAGGCATTGGTACTGTATGTTCAGATTCATCTTCAGTGCTAGTGTTACACCACTCAGACGACAACAATGAGGCGTTGAAAGAGTTCACTATTTATTCTTCACCGGCAGGACAGAATAAAACATGCAAGTCACGAGCACTGGGCACACCCACTCCTCCGACCAAAACGTGGTTCCGTCTAACAACTGAAAAACTCCGCTTCTTCTGCTACTTGACTAGTAGTTATTCACCACTCACTGTTTAGTTTTGTTTGGTGGCACAAGTGATAACACTGTCGCCTCACAGCTAGAAGGTCCCCGGTTCAAATCCTGCTGTGGGCGTGTCCTCCACCATGTCCTTGGCGCCTGCTGCTCGAGGAAAAATAAGGGCCTTTCTGTGTGGAGTTTGCATGTTTTCCCCGTGTTCATAAAAAAAAATACCCCCACTAAAAACATGCAAGAAGATCACCATCTGACTAATGGTGACAAAGGAGAGCTGGGTCCCCGGGCACCGGTCGACTGGCAGCCCACCGCTCCTGTTCTGCTGTGGAGGAAGGACTGACCATGGATGGGTCAAAAAGCAGGAAAGAATTTTACAGATGCATGGCGTGTGCAGTTTCCCTGCATGTTGTATGTAAAACCATTGTGACAAATAAAAGAATTCTTCTTTAACTCTGCCCCCTGCTGGCAAAAGTAATTATCATTACTTAAACAAAAGAACTAGAAATAAATGCCTATTACTGAATGAAATAGTTCATCAGGGAGGTCAGCTAAAGTTTCTGTGGGTTCCAGCGCATGTAGGGGTGAGGGGGAATGAGAGGGCGGATGAGTTGGCTAAGAGAGCTTTAATGAAAGGAAATATAGATATGCAGCTCAGTATCAGCAAAGCAGAAGTTAGAAGTGTAGTCTGGGAAAAGACCAATGTAATGTGGCAAGAAAGGTGGGATGGAGAGGTGAAAGTGAGGCATCTTTATCAAATTCAAAAGAGTGTTAGAGGTGGGAGGATGAGCAGTGGATACAGGAGAGAGGAGATTGTGTTAACAAGGTTGAGGTTGGGGCATAGTGCACTAAATAAAACACTGAAACTGATAGGGAAGCATCAGACAGGCCTGTGTGAAGGATGTCAGGAGGAGGAGGAGTCAGTGGAGCATGTCGTTCTGAGGTGGAGGTATGAGATGCAGAGAGAGGAGATGATGAATAAGATGAAGGACTTAGGGAAACAGGAATTTACATTAAAAGGATTGCCAAGAATGGGAGAGAGGGCACAGGTTAGGGCACTGATAGAATTCTTAAGGGGGGCAGGGGTTTATGATAGAATCTGATGGAAACGCAGGGATAAAAGAATAGGGGGTTGTAGAAGACATGGGTGTGGAGAGTTTAAAGTAAGATTTTTTTTGTTTTAATTTGTATAATATTGCTTTTGATCTAGTTAGGTAAAGGAATAAGACTGTAAGTCTACTGTTTGGTCCACACTCCGGAACAGAAGGTGGCGGTAATGCACCAATAAGCTGGATGCCAACCGCCGTTAAACCAGAAGAAGAAGAAGAAGAAGAAGAAGAAGAAGAAGAAGAAGAAGAAGAAGAAGAAGAAGAAGAAGAAGAAGAAGCAGCAGCAGCAGCAGCAGCAGCAGCAGCAGCAGGAGCAGGAAGAGCTGCGTTGAAATGAAGATCTGTGTCTAGCGAGTATACTGTATACTTATGGTGGCTGAAGACCAACATCACAGCGGCTTTGATAGACAAATACCCGTAAGTTAGCCCCATTGCTAAAGCCCTTGGTACAGATGATACGAATTTAGACAGTGTAGTTGTGATTGTTGTATTGTTTATTGTATGGTTTTCTCTTTGTGTACGATGTTAGCTGCGACTATGCTAACTAGTAAGATAGCTTTGTCAAAGACCAGATTGAACTTTACAGCGTAAAAATTTTAAACGAGTGTGACTGTTATGGAACAGTGGGGCTTCCACAGTTTTAACGTTAGTTCTCAAACTGTAAAAAACGTACGTAACGTAAGTGTCACATGTTTATCAGCTAGTTAACACATATAAATAACGTTTTTGTAGTTTTGTTCAAAGTTTCATACCTACAGTGACATGCGTTTACGATGTACCTTGCGATCAGTGAGTGAGCTGTTATCCTTCACGTTCGCACATTGTTCATGAAACAAACTAACGTCTGGAAAGTAACGTGGACAGAGTTACCAAAAGGCACACAACTTTCACTGAGTACTTGATGATACATAATGCTAGCCACATTAGCTAGTACCCAATGCCAAATTGAACAGGTTTACCAGGAATACAAATAATAAAACAACATAATGTATCAAGGTTCTAAATTTGACATCAGTATTGTTCCATCCCTGAGCTTCAATTTTGAAGTGAATCCTGCTTTATATTTACCCTCAAAGCAGTCCGAAGTAAAATGATTAGTACATATGTAATGGCCGAAGACTGAATATACTGCCCACCCCTAATATATCCTGACTTATAGTGTCTGAAGCTCTATTCAAACTGAACTAAAGTTAACCCAAGCCCTTATCTAAACCTAACCCTCTGATCAGTCAAACCAGTTTTTCATGGATTTCACTGCTCAGAAACTGAATGACCACAAGACATGTCTGCCGATACCAAGGTTTTTTTTTTGTTTGTTTGTTTTTTTGTCTATTAAATATCTGCATCAGATTTTATGTTGTGTAGAAAATGCTTAGTGACCTCAAAGTTTCAGTAGAAATTATTAGGGATGTAATAATACCAAAGTCTCACAATTAATACCCAGATATAAAGTCCATGGTTAGGGTTAGGGTTATTTATCAAAATCTATTTTTTTTAAATTCCCTTTATTAATAAATGAGTGTGTACAGCATTTTTTAATTCATAGAAGATTTGTTTGCTTCTTCTTTCCTTCTTTCATAAAAATAAATTAAAAGTAGCCAGCCACACCTAACTGCATCAGAAATTGCCATGAATTGTCTTTGGCAATGAATGATTGAACCATGTACAATTTCAAAACAAAAACAACACAGTAGTCAGTAGCAGTCCTGTTATAAGATAATTAAAAGTGCTGTTTCATCCATGATCAGTTTATGTACTGGCAGGTTAAACAGTCTCCATCTGCTGGCCAGCTCAGCTGTGGTAGTTGAACTGTGGTGGAAAAAAAAGAAAGAAAAAAACAACCTGCTGCTACGTGCCTCACTTGACCAAGCAGACAGCTGAAACAGACTCCCTTCAAATCTGCTTGTGATGCAAGGTTTAATGTGTGTGCAAAACACTTTATGTGTGGGGAGAGTCCGGCCTCTCTGACCACTGCATCCATATTTTGTGCATTGTCTGTAACGCCAGCAGTACCATGATGATTGTTGCTATTCTTCATGTCAAGCTCCCACTCCAAAACAGCAAATTTCAAAACCTCAGCTATATTTTGTCCAGTTTTTTTTATTGGAAAAGAGGCCACGCCTGTAGGACAAAACTTTTCATTTAGCATTCACTGATCAACTGATGAAGTCTTGACCTGAGGTGTTGGCTATCCTGTGTTGAGCCATGCGCTTGTGATGCGGTTGCTTTGTTTCCTAAATGTACAAGTGTGTGCATTCCTTGCTGCATTGCACTGCACACACTACATTACCCTGCTTGTGTCTAGATGTTTTGTCCCTAGGGTGGACAAGCTTTTGCCTCAAAAGCATGGGCATGAAGTGAACAGGGGTGTGGTGTTAGTTGAAAATCCTTCTGAGTTTTTCCAGATACTCCTGCTAGGGTTTGGCGGTAACACAAGCAATTTGCTCCACCACCTTAGCCACAAGCATGTCTTGGAATATCAAGAATGTGCTAAGTTAAGATCAGCGTCCTCCACATCAGCAGGTAACACGGGACAAGAAAAAGAAAAATCGAGCCAAATGTCGCTTCAAGGCGCGTTTACTAGAGGGACTCCCTACGACAGAAAAAGCAAACGGTGGATCGAGTTTACGAACTCTCTCAATATCCACCTAGCCAAAGACATGGCCCCGCTTAAAGGGGACAGGAAACACTTAACAAAGTTTACACACTAAAACATTACCCAATGCCTAACATTGTTAATAAATTGTAAGAAAAGAAATTAACTCCCAAAGTTTATGTTGTCAAACAAGGGCGCAGCCATATTGTCTTGGCATAGAGCGTGACGTGACGAGGTTGGTTGGATCGAGGTCTTTCAATGCTCCACTGGTGACAACAGTGACAAAATGGAACCACAAAGGAAGAAGAACTGCAAGGGAGGTCATTTTTTTTATCGCTCCAGGCTGTAGCAACGAATTCTACAGTGAAAAAAAACAAGGCAAGACTGTACATTTTCATGTTTTGCCACTAAAGCAGCAATTGGTTCTCTGTTTCGCTGGCTAGCTGCTCTCAAACGCCAGAGTTACGCTCTCAGTCCCGCAGCTAGGGTTTGCAATGAGCACTTTGTAAATGAGGACTACATTGACGAGACTTTTGAATCAGGTGTCCTGGTGACTCGTAAAACAAAGCCAGAAGCTGCTCCATTTGTGTTTGATTTTTCATCTTACAGTGTAGGGTCCACAGACCGCCTGACACAGTCCGGCGGTAGCAAGGCCGTAAGGCAAGAGCACAACACTGTGCTGTTGTGGCAGAGAGAGATAGGTTAGCTGGTTGAGATCGCTAGTACTATGCACAACTGATCAAACTGCAGTTTAGGTCATACATTTAGGTCATTAAAGCAGAAACTGACTGCACTGGCTAGACCATGCACTGTCCTGTGTGCGTGTTAGAACCACCTATTAGTTATAACCATTACATCGTCAGACGTAGAGCCGGCACATTTACGGCATGGCTGAAAAAAAAAGCTTCCTATCTACAGTATAATTTGCTTTTTATTCCTGCTAACACTGTGTAATTTAAATGGACCATGCAACACATTATTCCACTGATGGCAGGCTTAAAAAAATACTGTGGCATAGTTATTACATAATAACTACAATGATAATTTTTCTTCATTTTCTATTATTATAAGCATCGAACTATCAATTCATATAATTAATAAAACACTCATTCAAGATTCTCGATTACTTAATTTTTCCCATACACATAAAAAAGCAGTTAAAAACTATTTTCAATCCATGTTTAATCTCTTGTGAAATTCACAAATAGTTAGAGACCCTCTCAGTCTGCGATCATTGTACACTGCCTCATCACCTCAACCATCACACAGGGTCCGCATTTCCAATCTGCCATCCATGTAGTTGATTCCACACCATTCCTCAATGTTGGGGTGACAGGATGCTGCCAAGTACATAAAGTACCTGTAGTATCATGTGAAAAAACCACAGGTGTGCGTCCTCTGCATCCTAGAGGGATGAGACACTTAAGCTAAGGTTAGCTAGCTTACGCTGTTTTTAGCTAGTATGTTAGTTTGTTTACTAATGTGGCGCTAGCAAGGTAATGCCACAATACACCTAACGTTACCACACCGGTGAACTTACTGGTGTGACATTAGCCAGCCGGTTCACTAGCAGGTTAGTGTGTGACGTTACGCTACGTGTGTTTGCTGTGGTATTACAGCTACACGAGTAAGCTAACTAGCCATTGAGCTGGTTGACTAATGACATGCTAGCAGGTTTACAATTGTGGCACACAAGTAACTTAGCATGATTAACCTGCAATTTTGATGAGGACATTAGCCAGTGAACCATAATGCTGACTAGGGCAGACTGTATTCTGGACATAATGATCCTTCAATCAGTCGAGCCTTTCCAGCTCAGCAACTAACGTTACCATTAAATTACCTGCTGTTAATGAGGCGCAACAAGGTCACGGCACGGACATCTTTCAATAAAAGCATGGCCACTCCCAACACCTCCCTCTTGCAGCAGAGCATCTGGTAGGTGCGAGATAAAGTGCTGCAGGGAAGATCCCCCAGAAGATGGCCCACGTTCGCCTCCCGACAACAAATACACTCTGTCGGGGTGGGCATTTTCCCTGCAGTTGCCACACCCGCACCACGCTCTCTCAGCACCTGCATAAACCATCAGCTGCTCTTCCTCCAAAACAAATGCTATCGGGTGTGATGGCATTGCTTCGAAAGTCTGCTCAATTTCGTCCTCTTCCATTCTTTCTTCATACTGCCAAGCTAGCTACGTATCCAACCTGATCCAACCAACCAACCTCATGACATAGCTAATGACTCAATAACAACATGGCAGCGCACTATTGCTGAAGCACTTGATCAGCAGGAGAAAAAAACTCTTCTAATTTTATGTAAAACCACTTTCCATCTTAAAGAAATCCCAGACATATTCCCACACACTTAATTCTGTTTGAAATGAATCGTGTGTGTTTCATGTCCTCTTTAACACTGTAGAAAAAGAAGGCTTCAGCAGATGATCAAGACAGTGGATCCCAGGTACGAAATACTTTAGCCAAGTTGCAATCCCTGACATGTACGATCTGTTCAATACGAGCACCACCTGTAAAGGGGGCAGTGTGAGATGCGCGCAGTTCAGATGATCAATGCTGACGCTAGGAAGCACCAATCCGAACTTGTAGCATCAGAATGATGGGGAGTAACTCAGCTAAGAAGAAGAAGAAATCCCTTTATTAGCCACATTTTACACACAACATGCGAAGTTAGGAGAGGAAACTGCACACGCCATGCATATGTGAAATTTATTCTCTGCCTTTAACCCATCCTTCATGTTCTTAGTGGGGGTACATTTTATGCGGGATACCCCAGGTCAATATGGGGAGAACATGCAAACTCCTCACAGAAACTCCACACTACCAAGAATTGCCACCCAAATGAAACATAATTCATACAACAATAAATTACGTATGTATGTAACAAAAAAAATGAAAATAGCATATGTCTACTTTAGAGCATCTGCTAATTTCACCACTTCACACAAACCACACAAGCCTGGTATCATATGAAAGCAGAGAGTCTTCCAATCATGAGGATGTCTGCCTCCTCACTGCGGCGAAAACTGGACGAGCTAGCATCCAAACAGTAGCAGAAAAAACTCCTTAAATCATAAAGTATGTCTTACCTTTGCTGTTTTGTGGTCAAAAGTTATATTCCAGTCGGACAAAACACTGCCAATGTCTCCTCCTATGACACTGCGTGAGTTTGAGATCAATCACGAAGGTCCTGGTTGTTAAAGAGGAGGGGGTTTCTAGAGTGGAGGGAGCGCTCTTCATGCGATATACTATCTCTGGGGTTACTTCCTTTTAGATTGTCATTGGTGATACTATGGTGAATTTAGGCATTGCCCCTCGAATCTCTTGACTCTGACTTGTTGACAGAGGTGTCGATCATCAAAATTGATCAATTGGTTGCTGAGCTATTGACTAACTGCGCAGTTAGTTTCACTGCTCCGTCTCATTAACACATTAATGGCCAGAGTGCTTAAAGAGGACACTGCCGACCAGCCTGAGGTGTTATTTTACTGTTTTATTGGCATTTCGTCCTTTTATGAGAGATAAGAACAATAGCAAGCAGAAAAAAAGGCTGAAAAAGTGTTTTCAACAGAGGAGGTTCTCTGTATGCTTGGACGAGAGAACAGTACTCTGCCCAGATGCGCCCAAATGAGCGCCTGGACATACCTGAGTTAAAACATCTGTCTTCCAGATGAAAGAAAACAAAATACCGTCATATACCATGAAACCGTTATAATTTTGAAAAATACCGTGATATAAATTTTTGGTCACACCCGCCCAGCACTAACTCCTGCAATTTAAGGGATGACAGTGTTGTTCCGCTTACGGTCCTTTTCTTTTCTTTCTGTTCTGTGTCTTTTTATGGTTTTGATGAAGGCCCAGCCAGACTTTCTGGAGTGCTTCCCTGATGCGTTTTTTTGCTCCTTCTCCTTGCCTTCTGTCGTTATGGGCACTTTTTGAGCTTGATGTTTTAGGGTTCTGATAACCACAAGCTTGTGCTCCAGAGGGTGGTGTGAATCAAAGAGCAAATTGATCAGTGTGCATGGGTTTTCTGTATGCTTCAATGTTGAGGCTCCTGTCATCTTCAATGTGCACTGCGCAATCCAGAAAAGCCAGACTGTCCTTTGACATTAGTGAACTTGATGTTGCTGTCCACTGCATTGATGTGAAAGAAAGCTTTCACTTTCTGTGTCCTAATGTTGACCCAGGTGTCATCCACGTACCTAAACCAATGGCTGGGGAGAGTTCCTGTCAGGGAGATCAGGGCTCTGCTCTCTGCTTCTTCCATATAGAGATTACCCATTATAGGAGAGACAGGTGACCCCATGGCATAGCCATGCCTTTGTAAAAACCCTGGATGTACTGGAAAGAGGTGGTTGTCAGGTGGAGGTCTAGTAGTACATGTGTGATCTGGGGTGAGGTTGGTTCTACTGGAGAGAGTGCTGTCCTGTAGCAGTTGTTTCCTGACAGTCTTCACTGCTCTCAGGGTGGGGATGCATGTGAAGGAGTGAGGTGACATCATAAGATACAGTGGTTTTATCCAAGTCCAGTTTTAAATTTCCCACTTTGTCGGCAAAGTCCTGGGAGTTTTTGGTGTGGTGTGGAGTGTTGCTAACAAAAGGAGCTAAGATGTGGTGGTTTTCCTGTCTCTATAGCGATGTCAGTGCCTTCCTTTCTTGGAAGGAGAGGTTCGAAGGTGGTGCTTTGGCACTGGACAGGGCAGCTGATACTTTCAGGTATCTACCGTGACATTACATGATTATTTACCATCTCTCTTTGTTAAAAATTGTATTGGTTTTGTTTGTACGGCAGAGGGCTAAACCATAATAGTCAAGAAGATAGACTCCCATCATCCTTTTTGTGCAAGTCAAGCACTATTAAAAATAAATCCATGAAAATTATGGATGAACCTATCAATAATAAAAAAGAGATTGAGCATGCTCAATCAACCTGATGTGTGGCCACAGCAAATTCTGCTGGATGATGGGTCATGTGTTTAGATCAAACACCAGAAGCCATTTGGCACATCATCACCCAGAAAAGCTCAAATCACAACAACAAAATCCTGTGAGAAAAAGCTTTAGCCATGCCAAAGGAGCATTTGTAGCCCAGCCTCTGTCCAAGAGCTGAAGAAATAACAAGATACATTCAACTCACCCTGCTCCTGGCTAATGTCTCGTCGTAGAAAAAAAAAATGGATGAAATAAGACAGGCTCACTCAGCAACGGAAAATAAGACACTCTTGTGCCTACATTTTTACATAGATCTGGCTCCATCATAATGTTCCTGATCAAGCTCTTCCACTGGATGAGCGTGTTCCATGCCATCGGAATGCATGACGCTGGTAAGACAATAAGACGTAGACTTATGTTTACATCAATGATGCTTGGTGCTCTAACATAATAATAGTGGATGGACCATGTCTCCCTCCTGCCTGCTTACTCCCAGGTTAACAGGGTCAAACCATCAGAAAAACGTGACAGACAGACAAAGACAGATAGCAAGCAACAGCAGCTCAACAGGACTGCTTTGAGTGCACAGACTGGCACATGTTTAGAGATGCCACCATCCAGGACATCCACATCAATCTTTAGGAATACATGTCATATGTGTGGCATCATACATAAGAAAATGTGTGCATGATGTGGTGATTACAAAGACAATCATTCGCCAACATGAAAGCCTGGAGAAATGGAGAGGTGAGGGATCTATTCAGAACCAAAAAAAAACTGCCTTTCAGTCAGATGACAAGGAAATTATATATGATTATAAGTTAAAATCACAGATTATAAATAGAGAGCCTTTCTGGTGATTACTAAAAGTTGGTTACTGTTATTTGTTCATCAGATCTACAGTTAACTCAAATCCAGTGCTGTCAAGGTAAATCAGACACTAATAAAATCTAAAAGTTCAGGGTACTGTGGCATTACATCAGCGTTGGTTGTGTTATTTGTTCTGCTATCAAACTGCATGTCTGGGTAGCCTCCTAACTCCGAACTAAATAAGTGAATTGAGACATACGTGACTGCAGACCGTATCAATTTCCAGGTGACCGATAGAGTGAGGAGACATGAAATTGGGCAAATGAGAAGCACTCCCTATTTGTCCTCTTGCCTTCCATTAACTTGTTCCCCTTTGTTATGTTTGTTGTCCAGAACTGAGGTTCATACTTGGTAAATAGAGTCTGCAGGCTGCAGGAAGGAGGAAGGTTGTTGGTATAAGTCTGAGCAGTGACACAGAAGTGATGGGTCCTAGGAGGAAGGCCTCTAAACTCCAGCCTGTAGGGGGGAGTGGTGGAGAGGAACTGGTCCTGGGACCCAGTGAGCCCAAAGACTACATCAATGAGCTGTCCCATGAAGTCCTCTGTCATATTTTCAGGTACACTGCCCTCCATCTATCTATCTATCTATCTATCTATCTATCTATCTATCTATCTATCTATCTATCTATCTATCTATCTATCTATCTATCTATCTATCTATCTATCTATCTATCTATCTATCTATCTACAGACACACACACACGTGTGTGTCATAATACATACATACATACATATATATAAAGTGTATATGTATGTATGTATGTATGTGTGTGTGTATGTATACATATACACACATATATACACACACACTGTATATGTGTGTGTGTGTATATACACACACACACACACACACACACATATACATACACACACAAACACACACACACACGTGTGTGTGTGTGTGTGTATATGTGTGTGAGTATGTATATATGTATATACACACACACACACACACACATATACATACTCACACACATACATGTGTGTGTATGTGTGTGTGTATGTATATATGTATATGTATATGTATATGTGTATATATATATATATATATATATATATATATATATATATATATATATATATATATATATATATATATATATATATATATATATATATATATATATATATATATACACACACACACAGTACTCACAAAAAGCTAGGGATATTTGGTGAAATATCACTTCAAAATGCACTATAACCTATACCGGTGAACTTAATTTGACGTTTTCTAAACTTTTGAATGCACATGTGTAACTGTTCACTGTTTCAGTACCTTTTTCACAACTTTCTGTTCTCTGACAAGGAGCTGAACAGCAAAATTCACAACAGGTGTTTTGATCCATGAATCAATTTAATCAAAATAAATTTCCTGGTTCAATTAGAGTTGGTATTTTAACAGTCCTCTTCATCATGCTTTTCACATTTTGACATCATGAGATCAAGACGACACCTAACAATTGATCAATAGTACCTCGCCATTGCGAGGCTTCAAACAGGATGTTCTCAGAAGGAAGTGGCTATTGAGCTTAGAGTGTCACAGAGTGTCATCAGCAGATTGCAACAGAGATACAGAGAGACTGGAAGAGTCACAGAAAGGCATAGAAGTGGACGTCCTTTTGCCACTTCCCACACTGATGACCACTTCATTGTGAACAGTGCCCTGCGGAACCAGATGATGAATGCCACTCAACTCCAGGCACATTTAAGGGAGGTGAGAGGCACCTAAGTGTCACATCAGACCATTTGAAACCATTTACATCAGCGTGATCTGCGTGCTAGATGAGCTGCAAGGATAACTGACCACACCACCAGGCATCGTCTTTCAATTGCCAGGGAGCCTCAGTGCTGTTCTCTAATGAAAGTCGATTCACGTTGAGCAGAAATAATGTCTGCCAACGATATTGGAAACGTCAAGGAGAGCGCTATGCAACAGCCACTGTTGTAACCAGACGTGCCTTTGGTGGTGGTGGTGTTACAGTGTGGGCAGGTGTGTCTATTCAATACAGAACTGCCTTACACTTTGTGAATGGTATAGTGACAAGCCCATACTACCTGAGTAACATTATTAATCCAGTCAGTGTCCTCCTGCATGAACAGCACAGGCCTAATTTCATATTCATGGACAACAATGCTCCAGCTCATCATAGTCGCATCATTAGGGAATGGCTGCTGGACACTGGGGTACCTCAAATGGAGTGGCCTGCACTTTCTCCAGACCTGAATCCCATCGAATTTGGAATTTCCCCTTACGGGACAAATAAAGGTATATTGAATAGAAAACCTGCGCAATCAGCTGAGTCGCTGTGTAGAGGCTCGTAACTCTGTACCCCAGAACCTCAATGACCTGATGGCTGCCCTTCAAGAAGAGTGGGATGCCATGCCTCAGCAGACAATTAGTCGACTTGTGAACAGCATGAGACGTTGTGAAACTGTAATTGATAATCAAGGGCACATGACAAGTTATTGAGACATTGTTGTGGTATACCCACCACTGTTGTTGGCTTTTGTTTCAATAAATTGTTTGAGATGAGGAAATCACCATTGCATGTTTCTACTTAAATGCCTTACTTTCATGATATAATATCATTGTAGCGTGAACTTTTTACGTTTTCCATGAATTTCACCTGAAAGCCAAATATCTGTAACTTTTTGTGAGTAGTCTATATATAGATATGTCACTATATGACCAACCCAACTCTAGCATACATATGACTATACAGAAATTGGAGTGACACATAAGCTTGAAGTGCAAATGTTTGAAAATTTGAACATTATTTTGTTTTGTAGGTACCTTCCCATGAAGGACATAATGTGTATGGAGTGTTTGTCCAGAAAGCTTCGAGAAGCTGTAACTCTGTACCTGCGAGTGGTCAAGGTAGTGGATCTTTGTGCTGGTCGTTGGTGGGAGTATATGCCTTCAGGTAAGACCTCACAGCACAACCACTGCACCCCTACTAAATAAAAAACTATTTATTGTTGGGTGTAACAGTACAACTGCTTAGATTTCTTTTTAAAGAAAACCTAAGTTCTATCATATGATGATGTGAAGATGAAAAAGTGGTTTTCAGCCTGTCATGAAAGATGGCAGTGACTCTGTTACCCTGACTTTAGTGAAGAGTTAATTCTACTACTTTCAAGCCAGAACAGACAGGAGCTTTGATTGAGAAGAGATGACAGGCTGGCCTGTCATTGGGAGGTAAAAGAGCATAATTGTCGTGCCAGAATATAAGGTTTGAAAAGTAATGTAGGTGGAAAACTTGGATAGGTGGAATACGAGGTGTGTAGCAGCGACTTGGACAAGCTGCAAAGGTAGATGGTAGGGAGGGTGTTGCAGTGGTACAGCATGGCGGTGACAGTGTTGTGGTAATCTAATAAGCAGGGGTGCACATGGCTTTTTTTTAGTCAGGTACTCACGTGAGTACAAGGTGTATGGTACTCACTCCATACGTAGCGTGGCCTTAATAAATGCAATCATCTTCATGTCTCTGTGATTATCTTTGACATCTTTGAATGTGCATCAGGCTTAAGAGATGAAGATGAGACAGATGAGACCTGTACTTGATTTTTATTATGTGGAGATATGAGAATCCCCTCTCACATGCTGCACTGCTCCAAGGCAATGCAAGAGACAATTTAACCACCTTATTGGCGTTGGAGGAACAATCTGGATTGCTTGTATTTGAATTAAGTCATACACAGAGGATGCTGCCATGTATTTTCCTGCTTCTTTCACAGTGGAGTCTGTCACGTTGCAAGATGGCCACCATGCTGAAGAGTGGTTCACATCATTGTATTGTCAAAATGGTGTAAGTGTATTTTGTAAGGCCAAGTAAAAGAGAAAACCAAAAACAAAGATCAGATGACTTGTTCATGATTAATAATTACAATCTCCAGTGGTCAACAAGACAAAAGACAAAACACTGACAGAACAACACATGGAAGAACAGTGAATACCCCAAAAAAATAATAATAATAATAATAATAATACCAAAAATAATGGTAATAATAAACAGAACAGGATTATTATTTTAGTTTTCTGTCTGTCTGTCTGTCTGTCTGTCTGTCTGTCTGTCTGTCTGTCTGTCTGTCTGTCTGTGTCTGTGTCTGTGTCTGTGTGTGTGTGTGTGTGTGTGTGTGTGTGTGTGTGTGTGGATGAAAGAAAGAAAACTAAGGGACAGCATAGGAAGAGAGATAAATAAATTCATATATTTATCCATATAGTATATGTACAAAACTACTATTCCTAATCTGTCAGATTTTCCTTCTGAAATCCATTGGATGTGGTCTTCAAAAGAAAACCAAAAATACCCTGAAAATGCTCTGTGCAGATATGCTGCAGGTCACTGCTGTCATTTGCATGGCAGACAAGAGTCCTGATATTTTCAAACCTCCATGCAGACCATCTGATACTTTCAAACTTCCCCATTTTCAAAGAGGAGATTCCACTCTCTTCACACAACTTCTTCAGCACGTTGGTATTTTTTGTTCATACTTTGTAAATGAAACTGCAGTAGCTTGGCAACAGAGCGATTGAAATGTTTCACAATAAGGAACCTTGTGATCAGCTGATCGCGAATTCGTGCATTTTCGTTGTTCGTGCAGTTCTCAAGGATGCACTAGTTTTGGTAAAATGCTGTTGTACATCCCAACGTTGACAGCAGCTCTGTCTGTCTGCATGGCGACCAACTTTGTCGTCCAGTCATCCAAGCCTACATCATGGAAGAGCTTCACAAGTCCATCCATGAGGGCCTGTGCAGTTCAGTCAGCACCCAATTCAGTCAATCCAAGGAAGTCCAAGGTAAACTCTCCATTGTTGGACACAGACACATTTAAACAATCTCACGCATACACAGTGCACACAGGCGCTTTTTGAAACAAGTGACATTGCGCCTCTCTGATCTTTGTCGTGCATCTATGTACCAGTTTTGTGCACCCCTGCAAATAAGAGAAACAGGCACTGGTGAGTGTTTTCAAACCAGTGTACTATGTATGTATATCAGCTTACTTCACAGGTGTTTTTTATTTGGTCCTTTAGTGCAAAGCTGAGATATTTGTACCCTTTGTCAATCCACCCTAACTGCGAAAAAGTTAATTCAATTTAAATATAACAGAATGCAATAATTTGCTCATCCTGTTTGTCAAAGGCAATGTATTTAATGTTTTGCCCCAACAACTCTGTTGATTTATGTAAAATTATCCTTATTCTGAATTATATGCCAGCAGAACATTTCAAAAGACTTGAGACAGGGGCAACGAAATACTGGGAAAGTAGTGGAATGCTCAAAAATACAGGAACATTCCATGGTAATCAGAATCGAAATTGGAATCAGAATGAGAACTGGAGGCGGCATGGTGCGGCAGCAGGTAGTGCGCGTGCCTCGCAGCAGGTAGTGCGCATGCCTCACAGCAAGAGGGTTGCCAGTTTGATCCCCGGGTCGTGCAGGGCCTTTCTGTGTGAAGTTTGCATGTTCTTCCCGTGCATGCGTGGGTTCTCTTCAGGCATTCTGGCTTCCTCCCACAGAACAAAAACATGCTCATTAGGTTAATTGGTGACTCTAAAATTGTCCTTAGGTGTGAGTGTGAGCGTGAATGATTGTCTGTCTCTATATGTTGCCCTGCGATCGGCTGGTGACCGGTTCAGGGTGTATCTCGCCTCTCGCCCGTTGACAGCTGGGATAGGCTCCAGCACCCCCCGCAACCCTGAGAAGGGACAGTTGGGTATAGACAATGGATGGATGGATTATTATTTTTGCATTTACAGTGTCCCAACTTTTAGGAATCAGGCTTGAAAATGGAAACCCATTGCATTGAGAAACCCTCAGCTGTTTCATCATTTAATAATGCCGTTTTTGCACATATTGAGACCAGGGTCTAACCATGTTTTGTTTTCTGGTTTAGGTTTTACAGACAGCAGCTTTCTGTTCCTTTTGAAGAAGATGCCAGATCTGGAGCAGCTATATGGCCTCCACCCTCGATACCTGGAGAGGAGACGAGTCAGAGGCTACGAGGCTTTCAGTATACCTGGAGTCCTGGAGGCATTACAAACTTGTCCCAATCTGCTGGTCAGTATGTAGTGTGAGAATGACATGCTATTGCAGAGAGGTGCACTTATACATCGCATAGAGACAAAAACGTGCAACAACCACACCGTTAAACAAACAGTGCTTCCGGAGAATATACTTTTTTGCTTGGACCATCTGTCAAACTCTGCATGGCATAATACAGTGTATTGTGTTGTTACAAAAACGTAAGAGTAACCTTTGGACCTTTAAGTTAAGATATTTGTTTAACTAGTGTTTACAGGGATCTGAACTCTTATACTTCTGAGGGCTTTCGAAAGCTTTCATCTGCATGTTATGGTCATCCACAGTGGATGGAGATGAGCAGCTCTATTCACTGAGGAAAACTACAAGAGTCGAAAAAACTAGTGAGTGGACATTGACCAGATTTTTAACTTTATTTGACCTAATTTCAGGGTGTGGAGACATCCCATCTGGAGCTGGTGGAAGCCATATGGAACTATATGCCTCAGGTTCACATACTGGGAAAGTTCCGCAACCGTAATGGCGCTTTTCCCATTCCAGCTGAAAACAAACTGACCATCCCCATAACCGCAAAGATCCAAACCCTCCATCTAGTGGGTAAGAAGGACATCACAACAGACAATTTCTGCTATTGCCTCTACAGTACAGCTGAAACACAATGCAGTTAACTAATCAGAAATACTGGATGTAAGTCAGCTTCATCCTTGTCAGTGCATAGGTTTGTGATGGATACACAGGCCTGAGGAGTGTTACTGTTGTATACATAACATAGTGTTTGTTAATTATAGGTGTGAATGTCCCAGAGATCCCCTGTGTGTCCATGCTGCGCCACCTCTACCTGAAGTGGGTTCGTCTCACAAAACCACAGCCATTTAAGGACTTTCTCTGTGTGAGCCTGAGAACCTTTGTCATGCGGAACTGTGCAGGGCCAACCAACTCCCTCAAATATGTTCCCCTGGTTACTGGTTTAGCATCAGCCCGGAACCTGGAGCAGCTGGAGTTAGTGAGAGTTCCCTTCCTAGGAGGCCTGATCCAACATGTGGTGGAGGACAGCTGGAGGTCAGGTGAGGAGAGTGTGTTTATACAGAGCCCCAAGCTTTGTTTTTTTAATGTGTATTTTATTTATTGAAGTGATTCAGTGACTTGCTATCAGGCTGTGGATATCCTGAAAATACTGTTTAGTAGGAGTAATTCATTGTTGGTTTTATTTTTTGCATGGTGTTTGTGACGGTAGTTTTTTACCACAAGTTTATATGTTTATCTGCCTGAAGTGTCCCCATTTTCTTTAAATATTTAACTAAAATGCTGGCAAATGCACCCGAAGCCCACCGCTTTTATTAAATGTTAATAAGTTGTGTTTGTTCACTGTAATGCTGTGGATGTGTACCTCCAGGAGGATTTCGGAACCTCCACACCATTGTATTTGGAGCCTGTAAGAATGCTCTGGAAGTGGACTTGGGCTACCTCATCATCACTGCTGCTCGCAGGTACTCAGCAGTTCTTTAAACTGATGTAGAGAAAAACACTCATTTATGTACAGCTTATGTTTTCAAAGCAAAATGCAGTGGGTCTAATTGGAAGCTTATGGGCAAACGTGCACAATGTTCATTCCCTGTTCAGTCCATAATGAAGTAGATGGAAAACATCCGAAGTAAGAAGTTCAGTGATATTTATATGGGATTGTCAAGACCAGCACCCACTTTTACACTGAAGTTCCTCATAGGTAGTATGTTATGTCAATTCTGCGGGCAGTATATTCATTACACAAAATTATTAGAGATACACCAAGCTGAATATGCTGTAATATCGGATATCGGTGCAGCAGCAACTCAGTCCCTCCTATTGTCTGTGAGAATTTCCTACCGTTATTATCAGCTGTGTTTAGCTCCCGGTTAACCCCCTGATGTCCCCCCTGTCTGTGTATTTATTTGTTGCATTTTGATTTTTCTTCACACAGAAAATAATGATCCCAGTCTCTTAAACACAGTGAGGGATGCAGCCTATTAATTAAACACTGGTATTGGATGGGTACTCAATATCAGCAGACATCCAAATTCAGGCATCAGTAGGATTGGGCGGTAATCCGGTAATAAGGTATCCCGCGGTATCTAACGATCAACGGTATCAGTTTCATTACCGTCATTAAAAAAAATGCTGCGCATATAGGTTTATAGGGGTCTAACATAATTGTAGCATTGTAATAACAAAAATGAAGTCCACTCTATTCAATGTATCTGGTTGAATTTTTACTTGAGAAAAAGGTGACTGTGCAAAAGTACATGCTAAAAAATGAACCTGAGCAGGTTTACAGGTGTTTTAACACAGGTGTGTCCAGGCGCTCATATGGGCGCGTCTGGGCAGAGTACCGTTATCTCGTCCAAGCATACGGAGAAACCCCTCTGTTGAAAACACTTTTTCAGCCTTTTTTCTGCTTGCTATTGTTCTTAGCTCTCGTGAAAGGACGAAATGCAAATAAAACAGTAAAATAACACTTCGGGCAGCTCAGCAGAGTCCTCTGTGAGCACTCAGCTCTTTCATGAGCAGTGGCGGATCCAGAACGTGACAGATGGACGGGCGTAGATTAAGTCTGGGCGGGCCTGATCACCACTTCGCCAAAATTGATAGGGTGTGTGTGTGCGCAGCATTGTCACCGATGCTGAAATTGGGTCCTATGAACGGGTTTGACTTTTGATATCGGGTTGCCGTGCTAATATGATAGCACTAGGCATGCGCACGGCCCGGCGTTTGCCACACGGCCCGGCGTTTGCGCACTGTATCACTCTCCAAATTTCCTGCTGAGGGGAATTTGTCTAGTTGTTATTATTATTATTATTATTATTATTATTATTATTATTATTAAACTGGACTGTTAAACATGCAGTTTAAATAGATTTTGAAGGAAGGAAGAGAAATCTTCTTGTCTGACACGAACGAAGTGGATGGCTGGAGTGGAGGAAACACATGTGAACGCAGTTTATGCACCTTTACTATTAATGAAAAAAAAAAAGAGTTCATGGCATGCACCTCCATGCCTTGAAAAATGAATTCAACCCACGGTGCTCTTCTGTCCTCTGCCGCTGGGAGCCGATGGAGCGATTTGTGCTCCTCTTTACAGCCAATAACAGAACAACGCCTGGACATGATTCATAACCCAGTGCTAACAGCGGATCTGTGGGAAGGTGGCGCTGGGTGGAGAGACACCGGGAGCGCCAAATTCAAAGGGCTTGTGTGGAAGCTGCAGGCAGGGTGCTTACAGGGATCGTATCTCACTCAAAAAAGCGTGGACGGTCTTGTTTCACACTTTGTATGTGTGTGGCAGCACCAGAGACCCAAACAAGTGAGTTTTTAATAATATGGGACATAACTGTGAAAATCGTTTTATTTAAATTTTTTTTATTTGAATTTCTGACTGGGCGGGCAAGCTGTCAATCTGGGCGGACGTATGTAGCTCCGCCCCTGTTCATGAGATGGAGCGGTGAAACTAACTGCGTGGTTACGCCGGTCAGTAGCTCAGCGACCCGCTCAAATACACCATAGAAACACCAATGACTATCCAGAAGGAAGTAAGCCCAGAGATAGGTTATTGCATGAAGAGCGCTCCCTCCATTCGAGAAACCCCATGTAAACAACCAGGACCTTCTTGATTGATCTCAAGCTAACGCAGAGTCATAGGAGGAGACATTAGCAACGTTTTTTCGGGCTGGAATATAACTTTTGACCACAAAACAGCAAAGGTAAAACATACTTTATAGTTTGGCGGAGTTCTCATCGCACAGTGAGGAGGCAGACATCTTCGTGATCATCAGACTCTCTGCTTTCAGATGATACCGGGCTTTGGTGGTTTTGGCGTGAAGTGGCGAAATCAGCAGATGCAGTGCCTTTGACGTGCGCTATTTTCGTGCTTTCGTTACATGCACATATAATTACACATATTACACATGCTTGGTAGAGGCTTTTAACTGAGTTTCTCCCCGTCATTCTGGTATGCTACAAGTTAGGACTGGTGCTTCTTCGTGTGAGCATTGACCATCTGAACTGTGCGCATGTCACTCTGCCCTGCAAAGTGATTTTTAATTAGTCACGGTAATACCGTATACCCCCGGAAAATGTGGGGAAAGTTTGACAGTATCAAAATTTGGATACTGCCCAGCTCTAGGCATCGGAATTGGATCTTAACTGAAAATAAATGCATCATTGCGTCTTTAAAAAAGATGTCAGAATAATTACCAGGGCAGTGTCTTGCTACCTCTATATTAGAACATTTACTTAAATATACATTGTGAAGTTGTTTGTTCACTTTCAAGTAATAGAAAACTCAACATCACCTTGCAAACCAGTTGTCAATTGCAAAATATTGTAATGGCTTAATAAAGAAAAACATAAAGGTATACATTTAATGACATGATTTCTGTGTGTTTTACAGGCTTCATGAGCTGCGAATTCAGCCTTCACTGACGAAAGATGGAGTCTTTTCAGCTCTCAAAATGGCTGAACTAGAGTTTCCTCAGTTTGAGACACTCCATCTCGGATACGTGGATGAGTTCCTGCTGCAATGTCAGTCTCTTCTCTAAAACATCATGTTCTCAGAGAATATTGGACCTTTCCCTTCAGAAGCAGAAATGAGCGATTCTCCTGTACTTCATCTACTGACCTTGTTTTTTTTTTGTTAATATTTAATTTTTTCATATCTATCAACATCTTAAACTCCAAACCACTAGGATGCTCCTGCTCTTACTGGCAAAGTCACTCATTAGGCAGTCTCATCAGGCTCTCATACAGTCTGTTGTGATTTTTGACTGAACTTGCCTCTGCTTTTCTCAAATATTGCACTCAAATTTGAGATGATTTTTGTCATTGCAGCAACATTTAAAAATCAGAAATTCAGAGTAAGAAAGTCCAATTCTGGTGACTTGAATTTTGTAAGTTTAGCTTGTACAGGGGTGTGAAAAATATTTTGTGTGTGTATAAATACAGGTAAGATGAGTCATTCGGAGCTGGTGAAGTACGGTCTGGCTGATGTCATTGAGAACCCAGGCATCATCACTGATATTGGCATAAAGGTGGTGAACGAGGTGTTCACTAATATTAAATACCTTCTCATCTACAACTGTCCTCACCTGCATAACCCTCACCATTGGATAACAGGTAAAACACGTTCCTGACTCAATTCAGTTCAATGGGGCTTTATTGGCATGGGCAATGGGTGTTCACAGAACAATTATGGTGCCTGGTGTAAGGAATATACAGAGGTGTAAAAAAAAAAATAAAAATACGTGTCTGTGTGTTGATATATTTTGGGCAGCAATATATACCTTGTCTCTGAGTATGTTTTTATTTTTAGAGGTGTTGCTTATTTTAGTAGGAGGAAGTGCATCTCTGTCTCAGCCTTACATGTCCATCAGTTTCTTTTGGTTGTCATGACTTTTTTCGTGTCTTTGTTTTTCGATTGCTAATTTGTGGTCACTGAGCCTGTACTTGTTTAGGATCTCTCTCTGCTTTCTATCTCTGACAGTAGAGAGATGTTCTGCCAATTCATTTCTTTTTATGGCCAAATAACATTCAGATCTTCTTTGGGTTTTAGTTTATACGAATGGGTTTTAGTTTATACGAATGGCGCCACACTAGAGGCAGCTTGTTACAGCAGCTCCCGCTCACTGTGAGCTTTTTTCTGTTTTGGTTTCGTCTTTTTATTATTTTTTTAAAATATATTCTTACATATTGTGTTTCTTAATTGATTGGTGCACTATGGAGACCACAGTCGACGTGGTTGCCCTGGTCTTTCTTTTTTTTTTCATTGTTTTCGACTGTATCTGGGGACCCCGTATGCAGCCATGGCTCTATTGTTTACAGTAGGGATCAGCTGTTGGCGCTCCGCAGCAACATGGTGCTGCCCCACGAGAGACCCGATGTTCCCTGCAAGCTGAAGAGGAGGAGAAGGGGGAGCCATGCCGGAGCCGATCTCCGTGCCAGAAGGAGGAGATACAGACCGAGACAGAGATGGAAGATCAGTGAGGGGAAAAACAACTACAGAAAGAAGATAGAGGTTCAGCTGCAGCAAAAATGTCAGTGGAGTCTGGAGAGGCCTAAAAACCATCTCTGGCCACAAGGAACCTGACTCCCAAGCTGCAGGGGACCAAAAGTGGGCGAATGACCTGAACATGTCCTTCAGTAGATTTGATCAGTCATCTGCCCCTCCCCCGGTCCAGTCCTCCATGCTGCAGCAGTGGGGGGTGGCCGTGAGCTGAGTGTTCAGCTCACGGCCACCCCCCACTGCTCATCTCACCAACCCAACCCCCCCACCCACACCCTCCAGCAGGCAGCCCCCCTGCTCCAACCTGTCCCTCACAACAACCCCGGTGAGAAACCAGCTCCGGAGAATCAAGGCGAGGAAGGCTGCAAGCCCAGACGGCATCAGCTCCAGGCTCCTCAAGTCCTGCGCAGGTCAGCTGTGTGCTACAGGCCAATGGCACTAACATCCCACCTAATGAAGACCCTAGAGTGGCTGGTCCTTGTTCATCTCCGCCCCATGGTGAGCCCATCGCTGGATCCACTTCAGTTTGCCTACCAGCCTGGCATTGGGGTGGACGATGCTGTCATCTTCCTCCAACACCAAGCTCTCTCTCACCTGGAGAAACCTGGGAGTACTGTAAGAATCATGTTTTTTGATTTCTACAGTGCTTTCAATACCATTCAGCCTGCACTTCTGAGGGACAAGCTGGAGCATGGCGGGGTGAACCATCTCTTCACACACTGGATTCTGGACTATTTCACCAACCATCCACAGTATGTGAGGACCCAGGACTGTGTGGCCGACATGGTTGTCTGCAGCATGGGGGCCCCACAAGGAACAGTTTTGGCTCTGTTTCTCTTCATCCTCTACACTGCAGACTTCTCATGCAGCACACCCACCTGTCACTTGCAGAAGTTCTCTGATGACTCTGCAATCGTCGGCCTCATCACAGATGGGGATGACAGAGAGTACAGAGAACTGACGCAGGACTTTGTGGACTGGTGCCAGTGGAAATGCCTCCGGATCAACGCAGGGAAAACCAAAGAACTGGTGGTGGATTTCCACAGACGAACACTCTGCCCCCTGACACCAGTGAACATCCAGGGAACGGACATTGAGATGGTGACATCTTATAAGTACATGGGTGTTCACCTGAACAATAAACTGGACTGGACTCACAACACAACACAAGAAAGGCCAGAGCAGACTTTATCTGCTTCGGAGGCTGAGGTCATTTGGAGTACAGGGGGCACCCCTGAAGACCTTTTATGACACTGTGGTGGCATCAGCCATCTTTTATGGAGTGGTCTGCTGAGGGAGCAGCATCTCGACGGCTGACAGGAAGAGACTTGACAAACTGATCAAAAAGGCCATCTCTGTCCTGGGATGCCCCCTCGACTCAGTGGAGGTAGTAGGAGAGAGGAGGATAATAGCTAAGCTGTCATCCATGATCGATGACTGTCGACGACGACTCCTACCGACTCCCACCCCCTGCAGGACACTTTAACAGCACCGGAGAGCTCCTTCAGCATCAGACTGCTTCACCCAAAGTGTGTGAAGGAACACTATCACAGGTCCTTCTTTCCTGCAGCAGTCAGACTTTACAACCAACAGTGCTCCCAGTAGACCATACACTCACAAGACTTTCAATATGACTGCACTATAATACACATCAACTGTGTTCACTCATACTGTGAAAATATTTAGCTCAGGTGAATTTCTACATAAGGTGCAATATATCAATCTTTCAATCAGGTGTATTATTACTCCTATGTGCAGTATCAACACTCCGGACAGGAGTACTATCATCCAATGTGCAATATCAGTACCTGGCGAATCTCTAATTTCCATTGTGCAATATTGGTATTTCCTCTGTGCCATGGTGTAAACTTGAAATCACTATATACTGTTACCACTCCCATATTTTACTTTTCCCCATACTAGGTTGCTTGTTTCTGTATTGACCCTTGTTTAAATTGTTCATATTTTTCAATATTCCTTGTTCATATTGTTTATATTGCTTGTTTGCTATTTAATGTCCTTTTAACTGATGCCCTCTATCTATCTACTTTGCTGGTGTAATACTGGAAATTTCCCCACTGTGGGACTAATAAAGGAATATCTTATCTTATCTCTCTTCTTTCCATCTCACTCACTCTCCACATAAAGTCCTCATTGCTACTTGCCTAACTTCAGTCACACATGGCCTGAATATTAATGCCCATGTGTTTGTGATGAGCTCAGTTTCTCAATGTAAAAAAGAGGGCACTGGCAACCAAGAGAATCTTCTATTTGCTGCTGTCTTTCATCTGTCTGTGTTTTTGGAAAGTTAAGTGATGTAGCGCACAGTGTAGCTGTTACATTCTGCCTTTTTCTGTCCTCAGATCAATCCAGATGGAGCCGTCTCGTTGATCTCACTTTGGTTCGCTGTCATGCTATCAAACTGGAATCCTTCTCCCAATTCATAGAGTTACTGCCATGTCTGGAGTTCATCTGTTTGGACCAGATGTTTAGAGAACCACCCAAGGTATACAGCATGTTCATAAACACACACATTCAGTGTTGTATACCTTTCACGTGCTTTCATACATCTCATGGATCATATCTCACACATGCTTAAATTTTCTTGAGTATATCAGTCTCAAGCATGCTCTCAGAATTCCACCTATACTTTACACCCTTTATCCCTTAACTATTTATGATTAACTGTTGTACAATAAAGCTTTCTATTGCAGTCCCAACATACAAGACAACCAGGGTGTTTTTTGATGTGCTTAATGAAGACACTGCAAAAACTCGACTCTCAAAACCAAGAAAAAAGCAATAGAATGGAAAACAACCTTGTGAAGATGCTGGAGGAAATGGGTACAAATGAATCTATATCCACAGTAAAGTGAATGGAGATGAAGAACCACTGATGAACACTCACAGTACTTTTACAACACAAATCTGCATTCACCCACTCACACAGGCCTCCTGCTCATTATGAACGTTAACCATTCACACACCAGTGACACAGCATAAGGAGTCAGTATCTAGCCCAATACTTTGACACGTAGACTGCAGAGGCCAGGGATCGAACCACTGACATTCTGATAAGTGGGCTACCACTAAACCACCTGAGCTACTGTAAATGAGTCCTGTTTTAATGTAACCTGAAAGGCTGGTCAGCATGCTAACAATCTGGCTAATGTTTTTTGCAACTGCACATGGGGACAAAGGCCTTACTTTCCTGAGAAATGTACTCCTGTTTGGTGAAAGCAAAATTGGACAGTTTGGCCATAATGACCATTGTTATGCTTTGATGAAAATGAGGAGGGCTTGCAAGCCCAAGAACACCATCCCAACTGTAAATCACAGAGTGATAGCATAATGCTGCTGCACTTCACAAAATAGATGCAAAATAGAACATCAGCCAGGAAGTTTATGCTTGGTAGCAAATGGGTCTTCCAAATGGACAGTGACCTCAACTATACTTTCAAGTTGTGGCAAATGGTTCAAGTATAAAAAAGTCAAGGTACTGGAGTGGCCATCAAAAAACCCTGACCTCAGTCCAATAGAAAATTTGTGGGCAGAATTGAAAAAGAAGTGGGGGAAAAAAGCAAGAAGGCCTACAAATCCTGACTGAGATACGCCAGTTCTCTCAGGACGATTAGGCCAAAATTCCAGCAACTGGTTGCGAGAAGCTTGTGCAAGGCTGTCTGAAAAATTTTCTCCAAGTTACAATTTAAAGGCAATTCTGCTAAATACTAACTAACTGTATGTACACCTCTGATCCACTGAGAAGTGATAAGAGAAATAAAAGCTGAAATAAATCATTATCGCTACTATTATTCTGGCATAAACTTAACATAAAGTAGTGATCCTAACTGACCTAAGACAAGGAATGTTTACTAGGATTTAATGTTAGGAATAGTGAAAAACTGAGTTTACATTTATTTGTCTGAGGTGTGCATGATGATTTTTGATGATGAACGCAATAGACTATGACTACCAAGTAGAATACTGATGCTCCATCAGTTCTCCTCACATGCAACAAGCAGCTCTGGCTATGACCACACTAATATGTTGTCATTTTCCAACAGCATTTCAAAATGAAAACAATCTGTCCTTGTGAGCATTTTAACTCCATTTCAGACTCAGACTCAAACACATACATTACAAAGCTGTATTGCAGGGGTATTACTGTGGCAAGTTCTTTCATAGCACGCACAACATATGTGTTGTACTGTACAGCCCTGCCTACCACCTCAACTGGGTTGAGGGGGCATTCCAGGATGGAGCTGACCTCCTAACCAGTCTATTAAGTCTCTTCCTGTCAGCAGTTGCAATGCCACTGCCCCAGCAATCCACTCCTTTCTTATGAGGCTAATGATTACAGAGTCATTTGCACAATTACTCATAACTTGTCTATGATTTGATTTTGTGTTCTGCTTTAATTGGTTTTGCTTTGTAGGTGTTGAAGAGGTTTTTTTTTTTAGTATTTTGAAGATATTGAAAGGTTTTAATGTCACATTTTTTCAAGATCCCACCTAGATACTGTGCCTTGAATAAAAATTTGTCTGACATGGTTCTTCCCTCAAAAATGTAATAATTAACTTCAGTTAAACATCTTTCATATGCTGACATAACATTTATCCTGTCTAAAAGCACTCAGGTTCATGCTGTTGTAGGGTTAGTGGTGTTGTGCCCAGAGACAGACCTGAAACAGCTGCTGTGATCAGAGCTGATGCTGCACCAACTGCCCTCTTTGTCCATACTACAGCTGAGATTTATTACATGCTTTTGCAAATAATCACTTCACCTGTTTGTGGCTCTGTCTCCTTTCTTCTTTTTCATTGCTAACCTGCTAAACCCCATGCTATGTAGTATTTTTTTTTATTCCAGTTGCCAAAAATATGATTTAGCATCACTATTACTACTTTACTCAGTCACAAGCCCACCATATAATTGATAGCAGTAACACTGAATTTTATAGTGATCAACAGAAGACAAACTTGGATTTAATATGAATTGTTGATTTGTGGCTCATATCTGATTTGCTAAATAAAGTGATAATGATAGTTATGCCTTATGTGTGTGTCAGGGCTGTGCCAGGGTTGGCCTGAGTGCAGGAACTGGTATTGGTGTGTCCTCTGCACTGGTCAGCAACCAGAACTCCAATAATGACAATGACAACAACAACCACCACCACCACCACCACCACCATAATAATGAGGCCAACCTGCCTCCTGCTCCTCCACCTGTCAACAACATCAACAACAACCAAAGGCAGCAGCAGCAACAGCACAATGGCAAGTCCCATCTGCATTCTTAATCAGCAGAGTGGCACTAATCCTAACACAGCGGCTCCCTTAACTTTGAACAATGAGTTATGGCAGCTTAAATTTGACATGTTAATGGTGTGAAACCCAAATGTCAGATGTCATCACCAAAAATCGGAAAGGAGTACATTAAGTAGATTGCTTTCAGATGTGGCAACGGCCTTTAAGAGATCCTGACAATGGGACTGGAGACATAACCTCCTCTGTGAATGCACATAACACAGTTTTGTTTGTTTGCACAGCACCAGTGGAGGTAAATGGGATGGAGGATGAGGAGGAAGAAGAGGAGGAGGAGGTGATGTTGGAAGAGGAGAACATGGAGCCTGAGCCTCAGATAGAGCTGAAAGGAGCAGTAGAGGACGTGAGAGTGGAAGAAACTGATGCATCTCCAGGGCCCAGTCATCCAGCTGGAACAGCACAACATCCTGATGAGGAGCAAGCAGGTTTAAAGCTGCTCTTTTTTGATGATTAGCAGAGGTTAAGGCAAGGGTTTTCTTGGCAATCTGTTGTGCTTTTACACTCCTACTCCCCATTTTGTAAATTAGAGAAATACTGTTAGAAAGCTACTGATATGTCCTTCCCACTTTCAGGTCCCAGTGGTTTAGTCCAGCAGTGCAGACCAGCTGGTGTCGCTGTTCCTGAGCCCCCACTGGTCATTTCAGACTCGGACAGTGAGGAAGAGGAAGGCCTTGTTTCAAGGCTAATGCCAGCCTCCTGTTTACAGCAGCCAGTTTCCTGTACAGAAGGTGTCAACACAACACAGAACACACCCAGCTATCACAACAGTGTGTTTGATGAGCTTACCACACACACAGATCTACAGCTGAAAACAGGAAACAGGAAACACGCCTGATTTTAAAGAGCTTGGTTCTAGAGTGAATGGAATTAAATAGTGTCCCTCAATGTGTGTGTGTGTGTGTGTGTGTGTGTGTGTGTGTGTGTGTGTGTGTGTGTGTGTGTGTGTGTGTGTGTGTGTGTGTGTGTGTGTGTGTGTGTGTGTGTGTGTGTGTGTGTGTGTGTGTGTGTGTGTGTGTGTGTGTGTGTGTGCGTGCGTGCGTGCCTGCCTGCCTGCCTGCCTGCCTGCCTGCCTGCCTGCCTGCCTGTCTGTCTGTCTGTCTGTGTGCGCCCCCATGTATTACTCATGTTGTGGAGACAAACATCTGTTTACACAGTCACATGTGGGGACTCACCTTACTTGTGGGGACAAAATACAGGTCCCCACAATTTAAATCATTTCATTTTAGGGTAAGTCTCCAGGAAATGAATGTAAGTCTATGTATGGTATGTCTTCACAAGTGATGAAAACCTCACGTGTGTGTGTGTGCGCGCGTCTTTTCCCAGGTAAAGGAAAAACTCCTCTGCGACGGAGCAACAATGGGGCTGTATCGGTGCCAGATTCTGCAGATCAGACAAAGGCTCAGGTGTTAGAGAGCAGCTGTGAGAAGAGCTGTCAGGTGACCAGTGAACAGATCAAGGCAGACATGAAAGCTGCTGCTGAGAACAGCAAGAAGAGTATCAGTAAAGGGATTACTGCTCAGGCTGGGGAGGCCACTGACAGTGAGGCAGTACAAGGCACTGAGAGTGCTGGAGCAGCAACAAGGACTGGAGTGATGCCAGTGACTGGATGTGTTGGCAGGGTTGGACCTGGGATAGCGAGACCTAGGCAGATGGGTGGATGTGGGAGAGTGGTCGCAGGCACCGCTCACAGAGCAACCACAACTACTGACAGAGCTACAGGAACTGGCAGGACTAATGATGGCAGAGAGGGCCTCTCTAGAATGCAGACTGGGGACAGCTGTACAAAGGAGGCTGAGGCGAGGCAGAGCTCTGGTCCTGCAGTTGTGCACAGTCTGGACCCCACAGATACTGCTGTAAACCACGCTCTTAGGAGACCAGCACTGCTGGCTGGACAGGGTGAGAGACAACCTGTCCCTGCTAGTGTTGCCTCTGCTACTGGTTCAGGTTCACAGCAGGGTCAGGCCAGAAACAAAGACTTTGTTCCTAGACGACCTTTGACCCGGTCTTGTACCCGTATGTCTTCTGGGTCCCTGATACCTGAGACAGGTAAGACTGAATGTATAAATGCACCATAACCATAATTTTACAGGAGTGCAACTGAAATGTGTTGCAAAGGCTTGGACCTGTAGCAGGCAGCAAAGATGTGACACCACAGAGTGAATCAAGATAAATGTGTTAGGCTGCAACTAATGCATAAATACAACCATATTTTTTTTTTTTTTTTTTTTTTTTCACCTCTTTTTCATTTTACCCCCCTCTAAAGTAATCCTAACCACCACCAACATTTTGAGACGAAACTGACACATACTTTTATTTTTGTCTTGAACTTGGTCACTAGTGGTTCTTCCCACCCTCTTGATTTTAAAGGGTGTAAGAAACCTTTTTTTAAAAATATACAGCAGGCTTGCACCGATCAAGCATAACATTATGACAACTGACAGGTGAAGTGAATATCTCTTCATCCTGACACCCATGCTGACCCCTGTCCACCACCGAAAATGCCAACAGTGGGCATGTGATTATCAGAACTGGAGCGATGGAAGAAGGTGACCTGGTCTGATGAATCACATTTTCTTTTGCATTATGTGGATGGCGTGTGTTTCACTTACCTGGGGAACACATGGCACCAGGATGCACTGTGAAAAGAGGGCAAGCTGGCAGAGGCAGGTGATGCTTTGGGCAATGTTCTGCTGGGAAACCTTGGATCCTGCTATCCATGTGGATGTTACTTTGACATGTACCACCTATCTAAGCATTGTACACCCTTTCATGGAAAACAGTATTCCCTTATGGTTCTGGCCTCTTTCAGCAGGATAATGTGCCATGCCACAAAGCAAAAATGGTTGATGAATGGTTTGAGGAGCACAACAACGAGTTTGAGGTGTTGACTTGGCCTCCAAATTCCCCAGATCTCAATCCAATCGAGCATCTGTGGGATGTGCTGGACAAACAAGTCCAACCCATGGAGGCCCCACCTTGCAACTTACAGGCCTTAAAAGACCTGCTGCTCACATCTTGGTGCCAGATACCACAGCACACCTTCAGCGGTCTAGTGGAGTCCATGACTCAACAGGTCAGTGCTGTTTTGGCAGCAAAAGGGGGACCAACACAATATTAGGCAGGTGGTCATAATGTTTTTCTTGATCGGTGTATTCATCGCTGGGAAGAAAACTGAATAAAATTGTTATGTTTAAAGTTAAGATTTTTATGTATGACATTAAAAAAATCTCACAGGATAAGAATTCCATGAAGACCTGAACACAAGCTATATAGTCTTCACCATATGCTAAACAGTCTTGTCCTGTATTAGAAATTATAGCACAATGGCCAAGCATCAGGGTGAACAAATCACTAAATTTAGCAAAAAAGAAGGAGAAGCACATATGATTGTTAAAAATTTAAAATATTCTCTCTCATGCAATATTCACAGGAAATAATCTGCTTAAAAATCATCACATTGCTGGTTTTACACAAACCTCCTGCAGGTATTGCATTCACAATTTCCGTTAATTGTACAGTTATCAGTTGGTCTGTACTATTGCTCCATGCATCCATTTCATATGACATATCCATAAAATATGTCACTTCATCAGGGGCCTTCAGGTTACTCATAGAAAAGAGGTCCCTTAAGGGAAAAAGTTGGAAACCACTGATCTGCCTCACCCCGAAAAGATCTCTTTCTTGATCTAAACATCAATGTCCCAAGTAGGCAAAACAAGAAATAGAAAAAAATGAAGCAAAGATTGGTAAACTCTCATATTTGTTCTGTTGTATATCCTCCTGCTGAGTACAGAGATAAAATGTACAATTAAGCAAGGGATTATAAGCAATTTATAACTACCAATAACAATAACATTATCATTATTATGGTCACACATGATAATGATTAGGTGGTGGAATAGAATATTGAATTTTTGATATGTATTTTGTGTAAATTAATTGTTATATTAACCCATTAACAAAAAAATAATCCTAAGAATAATCAATATATGATTGTTACATTAATTGACCAAATCAAAAAGGACTCGTTTAATGAATGATGCCTGAAAAAATAATAATTTGATTGAATAATTGTATAATAAAGTCATTGGACTTTAATATATAAAACAAATGTTCATTTTGCTTTTCTTGTATGCAGTGAGACTTTGGCTTATATTTAGTCAATTAAATGTCATTTAACAAAGGAGCAAAGTATTGTAGTTACTGTGTTGTTAATATGCAAAGATTAAATATGTAGTTGGCATACGGTGAATGTTCTCTGAGTGTTGCTTGCTTTGGTATGCTTCAAGTTGATATTTTAACTAGTTGTGTGTTACAGATCTTTCAAGAACCAGACCACGGGTAGCAGTGAGGAGGAAAAGAATGGCTGACAAATCAACCAGCACCTCAGACCCGGTCACCGAGGACGACCATGTGCAGGTATACACACACAATCCAATTTTCTTTTCACTGTGACATTATAGTCTTAGTGTCACTGTCAGTCAGTGTTAAAAATTAAAATCAGTTCACTGACATTCAAAGTCCAAATGGGGAGGTGAATACTTTTTATAAGTACCGTACATAATAAATTATAAACTGCACACTGTAAATTTGTTACAAGGTGATTTTCAAAGTATAGTATGATTAAGATTTTCCTCCCCCTAGAGGGAGCCAAAGTATTGCAGAGTTGGGCCCAGCAGTAGAATTTTGAGTTCAAAGGGACCGTTTCCCTCATGTTGGTTGTCTAAACAACATACATAGATCTGTCTTTGGTGTTCTCCGTTGCTTTTCTGTTGTAAATGCTTTTAGTGGACATCACCAAATCAATGTGATGTGATCTCAGGATGCACAACACCTGGCCATTAACGTGGGCTTAATGTTGTGCATCCTTTTTTGGTATTATTAATATACTGAAATGCTTTTGCTTGTGCAGATTTTGTCTCTGAAGAGTAAGAACCTAGTGGGCATCACACTGACCAACTGTGGAATCACTGACCTGGTCCTCAAAGACTGCCCCAAGATGATGTTCATTCATGGTAACAAACAGACAGGGACACTAATGTTTGATGGCTTCTGTTGATGTCTTTTATTTTTGCATTACTTTGGTGGAAAAATGATAACCAGAGCAACAATGGTACCAAACACCATTTCCTCAAGAAAGAGGCTTTGTTGAAGGTTATTAGTACATATTTAGTCAATTTTGATTTATTTAAAGTGGTCTTGTGGCTCAAAATGTCCAAAGCACAAAAGGGAAATTTGCAAGGTAGGCACTCCAAAACTCTAGCCAGCCACCAAAAAATGACTCATGTTGATCTTCCGGGGTCGATATAATAATGTCACCAAAACATATTGTAAACCATCTCATATGTCCCTAAGTGTACATGCCACATGCAAATGGTTTACATCCACATCCTTAGGTTGAGATGCATTTAATGGTACATTCTGGCCTATACAAATTTTCACTCATACTTGTACTCATAGTCTTCCACTTATCCTGGTCCGGGTCGCAGGGGCAACAGCCTCAGCAAGGAAGTCCAGTTGCTGAGGGATCCTGAGACGCTCACTGGCCAGTCAAGAGACATAAGTCCAAACTACCTCAACTGGTTCCTCCTGATGCGGAGGAGCAGCAGCTCTACTCTGAGGTCCTCCTGGACATCTGAGCTCCTCACCCTGTCTCTAAGGCTGAGCCGAGACACCCTGCGGAGGAAACTGTATTCGCGATCTCATTCTCTCTGACATTACCCAAAGTTCATAATCATTGGTGAGGGTCGGAATGTAGATCAAACGGTAAATTGAGAGCTTCGCTTTCCGGCTTAGCTCCCTCTTCACCACATCGGACTGTTTGAGCGCCTGCATCACTGCCGCCACCGCCCCAATCTGCAAAGTTTAAGTATCCTGAGATACTTGAGATGGGGGGGGGGTTATTTTAGTTAAACAGATGAAAATTGTGTCAAAAAGTGTCTGCCAAATGACAAAAACATTCTTTGGGACCTTTTTTGTAAAGTGTTGGAGTATATAGTGTAAGTTACTCAATTAACATTTCATAAGGAAAACTAATAAACTTATGTAAATATGACTGAAAAGACATTACAATACCCACACTCTCTGCCATGCTTAATATCCACACATAAACCTTGGAGCTGCCTGTTTTGACAAAGTCAATGTTGACAGCTTAGTTTAGTTTAGACATATTAGTCTGAAAACGTTCAGGAACAAAGTGCTCTGTCTCTTGTGTTGTCCCCCTCTGCAGCCACCAGATGTCGAGTGTTGAAGCAGTTGCGAGTAGAAAGTGCCCCCATAGTGAACAGGTTTGATTATGCTCAGTGTAAGAAGCTGGACATGGAACAGGTCCTGGATCAGATACTAAGAATGCCTCCTGAGAGGAACCGCATCATCTACATGCGCCCTATGCACCAGGTTGGTAGACTGCAATGTCAACTCTTTTTCTGTACAAACTCAGTCCACAACATGACTTTATTAAGATTGGAGGCATGTTAAAAATGTTTGCTTGCAGTTGGTAGTTTAAAAAGTGTTTAAGTGAAGGTAATTTATCAAGGCTTTTATTTTGAAACTGAAAGTCATGAGTAACAGACCAACAACCAAGCAGATTTCAGTTTTCAACCAGTTGGACATTTTTGCTTTAGTTAGTAGATCCGTTTTATGCAGCAAATTCAGCAAACACTTTAGTAGTAAGCATTTCCCATGTTTTCCATGATGTTGAAATAGTTATGTCTGTCTAGTATACCCTCACTGGAATACTCTATCTCTTTATTTCTCTCTCTCTCCTCTTCTCAGATTGACTCAGTAGCATTGGAGCGTCAGCTCTTCCAGGGGCCCTATCCCTATCACATTGCTATAGTGCATGAGTTCAGCAACCCTCCAAATATACGCAATAAGGTCCGCATTCGCAGCTGGATGGACACCATAGCCAATATCAGCCAGTGAGTAGTCAGTGTCAAATATCAATGACCAATTATGAGCTCAAATCTTATTTTGAACATGATCTATCACTGCTGACTGATCTGTGTATGCCCTTTTCTCTGTCAGAGAGTTAATAAAGTATGAGTTCTTCCCAGAGGCCACCAGGACAGAAGAGGATTTGAAGAAGTATCCCAAATACCCGTGGGGCCGGGATATCTATACACTGGAGGGTAATGCAGTCATACCTACGCTAACCCTTACAGATTTCTAGTTTTCTAGACATCCACATGCATATCAACCAAGCGTTTTTCTGCTTTCAAGTAACACATTTAGATCATGTCTTGTACACTGTTGTTGGATTTGAACTGAAACAGTTACTCTTATTTTAATGTGATGTTACTCAGATTTGATTTAAGGGTGTTTATGTTCGCATCATATGATCAGTTTTGAAAATTGTGCTCTTTTATACTCAATCCCTCAATTTTAGGTAACCTTAACATATTGTGCATGTTAAAATGACTTTGATAGGCATGACAATATTTAATATGTGATTTTTTAAATATTTTTCTGAAGCCTCCAACCCACAGACATCATGGCTGATACTCCTGTAATGCAGTCAGCTTCACTTCCTGCTTGTTTGGATGGTTGCCATGTCTGTATGCTTAGGATCTTAATCTTGCTGCACAAGAAAACAGGCTATAGTTCTAAAAGAAATCAGACATTACTCCATGCCACACCATAGCTTCAGTAATACCAAACAGTACACCATGTGGAGGATGTATTCCATTGCAGAAGGAGTCTACTGTGCATTAATAAATGAAACTCTGTTTGTGCGTGTGTGCTTGTATGTGCGTGTGTGTGTCTGTGTGAGTGTGAGAGTGAGTGTGTGAGAGAGAGACAAGATTATACTTCAGACAAACCAAATGACCAGCTGGCAGACTGGAGACACATGAGATGTGTTCATCAAACCTTCTTTTTTAAAGTTAACCATCTTCTGTGATGTTAATGTTCAGGACTGGTGGATGGTGCTCCCTACAGCATGATAACAGACTTCCCCTGGCTGAGAACTCTGAGAGCAGCTGATCCGAACAGCTATGCCCGCTATGACTTTGAGGATGATGAAAGCAGTGAGTGCAGTCAATACATCCATCTGTACCATCAGCAGTCACTCGTGGTTGTTCACTAAATGTACACAATTCTTAGGCATTACAATTGTCACAGCATGGATATCAGAGTACAAGCATTTGAAATGTTTTCCTCTCTGTGTCGTGTTAGCCACCATCTACGCCCCACGGCGTAAAGGCCAACTGTCAGCTGACATCTGCATGGAGACCATCGGGGAGGAGATTTCTGAGCGCCGACAGGGCAAAAGAGGAGTATTTCAGAGAGTGGTGGTCCTCTTTCTCCATCACTGTGATACACCAGGAGAGCCTGTGGATGATGACTACATCTAGACACCACAAAACACTCCTCTGTCCATCACATCAAGAGGAATCCCAGCAGGCAACAGTCCTGCTGCAGCAGTGCCTGAGCTCCTGATTGTGAAAACATGTCTTTGGAAAAGAGGCAGAGAGGTGTAAAGTCTGTATGCTGTAGAATCTGCAGGTCAAAGCTGTGTTCTTACACACTGACATGCACATGATAATTCACAGACAACTAGCTTCACATTTTGAAAGCATCCTTTAAAAACTCTTCCAATGTACACTTACGTGATGTGGTTCATTGGGTTCAGACTGAAGGCTTTGTTAATTTTGACCCTTTTCAGTTCCATGGGAAAATAAATGGATAGTCTTAAGTGTGTTTAGAACATTTGGATAAGGTTCTTAAGGTTCCTATTTGCTGATTTTCTTTTTATTTGAACAAATCTGAAGGCATGATTAAAAAAAAGAAGTTATACATACAATTTCCACCATTAATTGTAAATTCAACATAATGCACATTTCATTTTGGGAATGAAAATATTGGCTTTCAGCTTGAGGTAGTTTGGAACGAAGGCAGGTCACGAGCATTGTCCTGTTCCAAATCTAGGCCAGACTCTTTCTGCTGTTGAAGCCGCAATCAAGCCCCAGTTGTCTGCACATCTAATGTTTCCAGCTGCTTTTGTAATTTATCATGCTATAGTCCAGAGAATCCATGCAGAGAAAGGACAGTGCTCTAGTGTTGGCCTGATCTTTCATCTATCCACTGCTACTGTCTGTCTTCCTCTGTTCCACTCCTGACCAACAGACAGACATGGTCTCAGACAGAAATATCAAAGAAAACATGCCTTTTAATTTAGTTTCCCTTTGGAGGTTCATGGGTCAGTTCATGTGCTCATACTCGATGTGCGTGCATACATAAACAGAGAAACCACAGTGCTAGCTAAAGTGCTATCGAAAGCTGTGATTCTAGAGATGCAGGTCAGATTTCAGCAATGTCCAGTCACAGCCATGATGTACAGTACTTTTTTGATGTTACTACTTTGTTTTATCTTCCTGGTTGGTCGTGCAGATTATGCAATGTGGAAAAATAACTTCTACAGAAGTAATTCTACAGAATTCTGACTCTACGCTTTGACTTTTTTCCCCTCATCCTTCTGACTTTACTCTGAGAATTCTAAAATAATTCTATCTACAGTTTTCCATGGGTTCAACTCTGACTTCCCTACAGGGATTGTAAAAGACGGGTAGGTCAGTGTTCTCATACATGAATTCATACAGAATGTATCAGTAAGATACACCTGAGGATAATCAGACAGAGAAATTTCTCAAAGCGGAGAAATACAGCGAACAAGAGATAAACATTCACTCAATAATTTAATGACAATTCTGTACTGCACAAACAAACAGCTTACTGCTCAGCCTGATGCTTCACTGCTCTTGTGTAAAAGGAGTTGCATCATCAGCGGCCTTGAGAAATTAGATGTTTTTCTTTTTCTTCCCAGAATTTACTGTCTTTGTGAAGTCTAACAGTCCCAAAATTTCTGGATTACGTTTTCCTCTAGTTTCTAGAAGGAATAAGAGAATCGGTTTCATCAGTCATTTATATGGACAGCTCTGCCCTGCACTTATCTAGGTTTGGGATGTGGGTTTTCCTCAAGTATAGAAAAGGGTTTGGTTGAGAATGATGAGCAATGCCAATAAAAACAGTAAATATTATAAAAAAAAATGTGTTTGCAGGTATATAAAAATGAATATGATACGAGTCCAGCCTTCTGTTTGTACATTGACAACTGTACAGATGTCATGGAAGACGACAAGCTTTCCTGGTGTTTATATGTCCATAAGGAAAGAAGAGTATTTCACATACTGCAAATTAAAATAATGGATAATAATTTTTGTTGTCTTTGTTACATGCCTTCATCTCTGATTTTCTGCCATTGACCGTGGAATTTATTGTCAGAGTCTAATATTGCGCATCCACCTGGGTTGAGTAGTTGGAGTTCGCTGTTTTGCTCACAGCTGATCACTTTGCCAGAGACTGCGCTCTTATCTGTAGTGGAGACATTAAGATCAGCTAGGGCTACTGGTCAATTGTCAATCCTCTGGTCTACTATTGCTCGACCAGCTGCCTTTGACACGGTTAACCACCAAATCCTCCTCTCCACACTTGCTGAGTTCAGCTTCTCAGGATTTGCTCTCCACTGGTTTGAGTCCTACCTCTCAGGGAGATCCTTTGCAGTGTCTTGGAGGGGAGAAGTATCTACATCCCTCCATCTCTGCTTGTCCACAGGGGTACCTCAAGGGTCAGTGCTTGGACCTCTTTTCTTTTCAATATACACCACTGCACTTGGTGCAGTCATCCGCTGACATGGCTCACAGCTCCTTCTTTCATTTCCGCCAGACGACTCTCTTGGCACGGATATCGACATGCCTCACCAATTTCTCAGCATGGATGAAGGAGCAACACCTTCAGCCGAAGTGAGGGCATGTCACTCCACTGCTCATATCCCTCCACTGGCTCCTTGATGCTTGCCTACAAAATTGCCACCAAAACCGCTTTGACCTACCTGAACTCCCTCTTTCAGATTTATGCTCCCTCCTGGTCACTATGCTCTGCCCAGGAATGTGCCTGGTGTTGACCAGCTCAAAAAGGCCCTAAGTCTCTAGCTAGACTTTTTTCTTCTGTGGTTCCCTTGTGGTGAAACGAGTTAACAAACTCCACTTGTTCTGCAGAGTCCCTCTCAGTTTTTAGAAAAAGACTAAGGACCAAGCTCTTTACTGAACACCTTCTTTCTTAAAAATAAAATAAAAAACCTCTATGTTCACTCTATGCATTACTTTGCAGCACTGTCTGTAGCACCTGTGTCCAGTTTGACCAGAAAGTTGCGTTGTTCTCTCACATCTCTAGAACCTTGCTTGTGATATATGAAAATCTCATACGTACGTGACTTTGGATAAAAGCGTCTGACAAATTGTAATTGTAAATTGTAATAACAAATGCCAAGGCAATTTGATTGTTATTAACGCGGTGAAAAAAGTCAAGGGTGTGGAGTCAAAGCAGTAGTCAAAGTGACTCAATGTCGTATAAAGTCATACTTTTCTGTTAATTTGCAATCAGTAAAAAATGAAAAGCTTTGTACTGTTGTCTGCCAGTCTGTTTATGACACAAAATTAAGCTTGAAGATTTAAATATTTCTAATATTCAATATTTCCAACCTAAATTAACCTTTCAGGAATAGTTCAAGCAGGAACATAAGTATTCTGATTTTGCCAGCTCTCTCCATCTTTGAGCTATCCAATCATTTCGCTGTGAACTGTATGTAGGTTTTCTTGTCGTTTCAGGTTATCTTTACTAACTACCTATTAACTATTTGGTGTCTCTGCTGTTATATGTTTCTTTCTCAATGTGATTGATATCTTTCCTGATTGAAAAGTTAGTGAGTGTTTGAAGGTCAACCGATGAAACGTTCATGTTAGGCTTTGAGCCTGCTGTTCATGTATTAAAGCACAATGGAGCTGACAGAGAGCAGATACAAGCAGCAGAACTGTAGAGACAGAGCAGATCTACCTGTACACACTGTTCTAATTCTGGCTTCCCAAATCTATGTTCTTCCTGCTTTGACAAGTTGGAGTACAGCAAGATGGACTAACACTCTCAGTCTGATCACACATACACAGTTTTCCAGTGAATCAGATTCCCCTGCTGCAGTCTGTGAATATAAACACAGTGATACTGCCCACAGCCTTCTGTCAACCTGTACAGCCTCTTGCTGTTCCCTGGACTTCTCGTGACACTAAAACAGCCTCTGTTAGGTCTTCACATTGTGTCTACACAACATAGACTCTCATCTCATGTTTAATGAGTGCATTATTCATAGAATCATGCCAAGAGTCAATGTCATGTGTCTATTTAAAGTTAGAAAGGGCACAGCTGGTGGTCAGAGGTCTCTGCATGAGGAGAGTCCAATGTTAAAAAATGTGCTCTGAATGAGCAGTAATCACAGAAATCTGCTGTCAACTGCTGTTGGGGTGCAAGCAGGGAACTGATCACCCTGACGAGAGTGTCTGATGCTGAAAGACCTACAACACCCAATGGCCCCAGGTTACCTCACTGATGATGCATCCCAGCACATCCTTTGAATGTATTTCTAACGTTCTGCACAAGGTTGAGACTAGGCCAGTTTGATAAAACCGCCATACTGTGAAATTTAAACCACATGAAAATGAAGTGTGCATATATCATCTCCAATATATCCTAAATGTGATGTGTGTGCATTCATGTCAGTTTAAGGCAAGTTACTAACTTCTTCCCCGAAGTCTTTGCGCTTTCTTGTCTCGAAGGTTCCTGTGGATAGCAGCTGCACCTGGATTGTACCTCCTGCTGTGGCCCAGATTAAAATCCACTGCAACTATTATGATTAGTCACAGTCATATTTCTATTATTATTAGATTCACAGTGTTGTTATTATGTACACATACTATCTGATACTAACGTATACATATGCTATACAGATAATATACCATATACTTACTCATATCTATACTATACATAGTATATATTATATACCACTTTATCATTAGTCAGATCTCTATTATAGCTGTCATTATTACTGTCATTGCTATGCATCCTTTTCTCTCTCTCTCTCCATATGCTTGTGAAGCAAAACAACTCTGGGGATGTTTTTGTCCAGTCTTCCTTCTCAGGCCACATTCTTCCATCTTTGCCATAACTGGCAGATCTCAGGACTAATCATGCCCCTCAACATCTAAATTTATCTGTCTATAACTGACTACATTTCATTGTTGGAGATTTCTGAGAACAGCAAAGAGTCAGAGAGGTAGCTCTGCCTGGAAGCCAGTCAGTCTGTTTGTTCCCCCAAAAATCAGACCTCAAATGTTGCTGTCTGCTTTTCACATCCCTCATACATGTTAGAAATCCATTAAAGGTTTTAGTCTTGTGCTTTACATGAAGCAAGTAACTAGATGTGTTAGTTCAGTTACCTTAGTGCATAGGACTCATCTCCATATATGGGAAAAGACTGCAAACACATACCCTGGGAGATTTGCATAAAAATTAGTCCTGATGTGGACTTATTGTACATTTAGTAGAGGGTTATTTAAATGAGTGTGTGGGTGTGTCCATGCTTGGTTTCCATCACTAATAACCCAGTCTCGTCAGCTGCTGTAAACAGTGAACCATCTCCAAACATTACCTTATAAAGAAACAAGAGACAGAACAGACAGAGAGGAGAGTATGAAGCTCGTTCGTACCTGACCCTCTTCTCTCTCTCACACACACGCATCTTAGTTACACAATTACTTCAACTGGAAAAAAAAAAATCTATATTAATGAAACAAATGTGCCGAATTGCTGTATGTTAGCAGCATTCTCTTAAACTGATGAGTGCTATTCATCAGTAACACCCATGATAAGACCCTTCCATAAATTCTATTTAAGCAAGTAGGAAAAAAAATCAGTTACATAAATAAACACGTAGAATGTCTGTCATACAAGCCTCCTTAACAGATCATCCTAGGCCGAAGACAGTGCTTCAATGTTTAGAGCTTTGGAATCCACCAAGTCAAACAACTCCAATTGTAAGGCCAATGAATGTATATAAAATATGTATGTTGATGAATGTATATTTTATATGTATATAAAATGTACATTCATTCATTCATAAATGTCATCAACCAACATTCATATTGGCTAGAGTCTGGGTTGACCCTTTCTTAATAGTGTATTTAATTTAGAACTGACTTTGTTACATACTGAACAGAACTAGCTGTCTTGTTTGTTAGTGGCCTAAGTAGTGAGCATGAGAAAAAGAGAGAGGAAGAAAAAGAAAATCAGAGAAGGACAGATGAAGGTATTACATTAATCAAACACAGTCGAGTACTAAGTAAGAGACTGTGTCATGGATGTGGAGGTTCTGGGTCTTGTTGGTGAAGTTGCAATCAGAAATAAACTGTTCTGGGGAGATGAGTGTCTCAAAAAGTTTGTGTTTGCAGTGGGAAGATTGGCCAGCAAGCTTTCATACTGGCCTCAGAGTCCTAGGCTACTGTTGAATTTTTGAGGTCAAGGAGGAATGTTGAGGTTTCCAGCGTTAGAGGAGAGGAGGAGGTCTCAGTAGTGTGATTTGAGTGGAATCTGGATTGAAATGTTTCATACATGTTATTGGTGGAGACGTGGTGTTTTACTTGAGGGCTACAGCATGTTTCAGTACTTTGGACAGAAAAGGTAGGTTGGACATTGGTCTGAAGTTATTTGGTGTCTGGGTTGAGTACAGGTAAGTGTGAGTACGAGAAAGCAGGCCTTGACAGAGCAGGAGGGGATGGGGTCCAGGGTGCAGGAGGCAGTTTTCATTCCTGTAATGAGTGTGGAGAGCTCTGTAGGGGAAACTGGGGAGAACTGAGACATGGGTTGGCAGGATATGGGGGGCAGGCGTGGTGGAGGTTAAGTTGCTGTAGATGTGATATGTTTAAATGTGTGTTTAAATTTGAAATAATGAGAAGAAGGAGGTGCATTTGTCGACTGTAAATGACTAATAACTGCTGTCCCAGGGGCTGAGGAGTTTGTTGATAGTGGAGAAGAGTGCTTTTGGGTTTGTGGAGCCTGACTGAATTAGTTGAGAGTAGTAGGTGGACAGGGCATTTTTTTATTGCTGCAGACTGGTCTTTGAAGTCTCCCAAATGAACTGTGAGACCTGTTTTGTTGTACAGTCTGTCGAGTAGCCGGGCACAAGTTTTCATCATACAAAGTTTGGGGGTGTACATGGGAGCAGAGTGGTTGAAGTAAACTGTTTTGGTTTTGATGGGTGAAAGCTGGTCGAGGCAGGAGGAGAGAGTGCAGTTGTAGTAGTTAGTGAGGTTGGAGGGGCTGTGAAAGTCAATGAAGGGAGTAGTGGACATTTTTTCACAGAGGGAGGATGAGAGTGAGGTGGGGAAACAGAGTTGAGTTTCTAGAAGATAATTGTGTGTTTTTGCTTTGGCAGTGGAGTGGGAATGTCAATGGTCAGGGTGATGGCTATGTGGTCAAAGATGGTGAGGTTGGAGCCAGATAGATGATGCGGGGTGAGTCCAGTGGAACAGACAAGGTCCAGAATGTGACCATGGTTTTGGGTGGGAAAATATACATGTTGAGTGAAATTAAAGTGATTGAGTATTTCGGAGAAGTTGGTGGTTGTTGTGGATTGAAGGGGAGAACAGAGCTGGGTCAGAAAATCGAAGAAGTCAGAAAGAAGTGATGGGTGAGATTTGGAGGAGCGGTAGACAACTGTCTAGGGCTGTTCGATTTTGCCCCAAAATAAAATCCCGATTTTCTTCTCTCAAAATCCGATTTTCGATTACGATTATTTTGTGAAATGACAAAAGGCAAAGAAATGATTTCAAATATGCTGTTTTTTATTGAACATTTTGCAAATAATTTCCCCACTGAGATTTGAGTGCAAACCTTGCTCTTCTTAAACAAAAGAAATCCCTCAAGGGATTAATATAAAGAAAAATCTATGAACTTTTGCCATCTGGCTTTGCTCCATGCTATCTTGTAAACAAAAGAAAACAATCACTTTGGGATTAAGAGAAAAACCTCACTTTCACATTTATCTTAAGGTGTGTCCATCCCCTTGATTAAACAAAAATGAATGAATAAAGTGCAAAACTTTAACTTTTTGTTTCGCACGAGTTGTGTTGTACAGATGGGGCAAGACAACTTCGCCAAAGTGTTTTCGCCCTGGTAGCTCGTAGCGGGGATCCAGCGTATGAAGCAAATGTTTGAAACCAGCCTTTTCTACTGTGTATATTGGGACCATGTCTGTTGCGATGTGAAACGCGACTGCGTCCATAATATTTTTCCACCTCCTTTCAGTCTTATGATATGGTACCCCATGTGAAAATGAAGCTGGCAGAGTAACTTGCTTTGGAGTTGGTGGTGGTGGTGGTGTAGCCGCATCTTCGTTCCCATGTGCGGCCCGCTCTGCAACACACTGCTGCCATTCCAACGGGTGGTTTTTCTGGAGGTGTTGAAATAAATTAGTCGTGCCGCTTTTAACTGCCACTGACTTACAACAGATTTTACAACGCGGAGTACTTTGCTCTTCATCCTAAGAGTCGAAGCCGAACCACTTCCACACAACAGACTTGCTCTTCTTTTTGTCAACTAAATCCAACGCCGACATGTTTGTTCACAACGAATGTGTAGGAAGAGCACGATGGGAGGACAGAGGCGGAAGTCACTACGGCAACCCAGCACGGCCCAAACACATGAACGGGGGCTGTACCGTAATTACCCTAGTTAAAGTGAAAAATCGATTTTATGAGTTTTACGTTTTTAACATCGTCCTAACTAAATAATCGCGATTACGATTTAAAATCGATTAATCGAACAGGCCTACAACTGTCATAACTAATTGTAATTGTAATTGTAAGAAGTCTCTTGGATGAGAGGCAAAATGTCTTCTACAACCTCAAGCAAGTCCAGTTGCCCTTGTTAAACACTTAGAAACAATTTTGTGTGTGTGTGTTTGTGTGGCTGGCTCTATCCATAGAGCAGCACACTCTGTTCCGCCTAGGTTGCAAAATATAAATAAATATATTTATTCAGTGCCTTTTTATTGGCCAACAGCCTAGCATTTACATGCATATTGCATAAATAAATGCTTTAGGTTGTAGGGATGCCTGTGAGATGCAGTTGATATATGAGCCTGCACAGAGCTGATGTTGCATAGATTAAAATAAGACCATATCTTTTGTGTGAGCAGTGTGAGTAGGAAAGGCAGATCTGACAAAGCCTGTCTATACAGATAGTAATATTGTGAAGTAACTTTTTTACTTTGACCCAGACTTTGACCATAGCCACTGCAGCCTGATATTCCTCATTGGCCATTCTGGAGAATTCCAAGGTCTCTATGTTCAAAAAGGATTTCTTTTTTAAGGTACTGCTTCATCCACCACTAAAAGGACTTTCAGTCTGATTCAGCAATTAAAGGGTCAACACAGCACATCATTTGCAGTCTTTTGGCCTTTAGATCTGTTTTCAAAATTCCACTGGAAATTTGTAATGTGTTGCATACCACTCTTCCCTCCTTTTTAGCACAACAGCTAAAAAGCTGAGGTAAGCGTATCGTCTCACTTCCTGTTTCTGGTTGCTGCCTTACGAGTAGTGTGCGTTTGTCGCTCTTGTTCCTCTGAGGGTAATTTGCTCTGTGTTTTGTTACAGCGGCCTTTTATCTGCGCTCTAGAGTAACATTAGTTCTGCTCAAGCACCCATAAGTCTGTTTATTTAGCGACCGTCAATTTTATTTGTCTACGCGCTTGTCTGCTCCGCTAGCTATACCTTATCTTATCTTATCTTATACCAACTTAGCCTAGCAGCTAGCGATGGCTTCTCTCTGTCCCTCTCCAGCTCTCTCCTGCTTGGTGTGTCACATGTTTAGCTACTCCTCTGCCTCCTTTAGTGATACTGGTACGTGTAAGTTAGTGACACCAGCGACCATAGTCAAATGCCTGCCGGGGGCCAGAGCGGGCGACGTCGAATCAAATTTGAAACTGCTGGCTAAGGATAAGCGTAAATACCGTAAGATTGTTATTCACGTCGGCGGTAATGACACCCGGTTACGCCAATCGGAGGTCACTAAAATTAATGTGGAATCGGTGTGTACATATGCTAAAACGATGTCGGACTCCGTAGTTTTCTCTGGACCCCTGCCAAATCTGACCAGTGATGATATGTTTAGCCGCATGTCATCGTTCAATCGCTGGCTGTCGAGGTGGTGTCCAGCAAACGGTGTGGGCTTCATTGATAATTGGCAGACTTTCTGGGGAAGACCTGGTCTGATTAGGAGAGACAGCATCCATCCCACTTTGGAGGGAGCAGCTCTCATCTCTAGAAATCTGACCGATTTTATTTATGAACCTAACCCCTGACAACTCAGAGTTGAGACCAGGAGGCAGAGCTGCAGTCCTACACGCTTCTCTGCGCCTCCATTAGAGCAGTTACCCACCCAACACTCCATAGAGACTGTGTCTGCCCCCCGACCACGTAAACTAAGTAAACCAAAAGTACAGAGAAGAGGAGTTAAACATAAGAATCTAATTAAAATTAGAACAACCTCTGCAATAGTACAACAAGATAGGAGAATTAAATGTGGACTCCTTAACATCAGATCTCTGTCCTCTAAAGCTGTTCTAGTAAATGAGTTAATATCAGACCATAATGTTGATTTATTTTGTCTGACTGAAACCTGGCTGTGTCCTGAAGAGTATGTGAGCCTAAATGAAGCTACTCCTCCGAGCCATATTAATACCCACATTCCTCGAGGCAGCGGCAGAGGAGGTGGAGTTGCAGCCATTTTTGACTCAAGCCTTTTGATCAACCCTAAACCTTAACTCGACTAACTCATTTGAAAGCCTTGTTCTCACTCTTTCTCATGAGAAATGGAAAACAGTGCAGCCACTTTTATTTGTTGTAGTATACCGCTCTCCTGGTCCTTACTCCGAATTTATAGCTGAGTTCTCGGCGTTTCTATCAAGTTTAGTTCTTGAAGCAGATAAAGTAATTATTGTAGGTGACTTTAATGTACATGTCGACGTTGATAATGACAGCCTTAGCACTGCGTTTATCTCAGTATTAGACTCAGTTGGCTTCCGCCAGAATGTACATGAACCGACTCACTGTTTTAACCACACCCTCAACCTTGTTCTGACATTTGGCATTGAAATCGAAGACTTAATAGTCTCCTCACAGAATCTTCTTTTATCAGACCATCAATTAATAACTTTTGAATTCATATTACCAGACTACCAGCCAGTAGGCAAAAATTCTTATACCAGACTCCTGTCTGATAGTGCTGTAGCTAAATTTAAGGATATGATCCCATCAGTATTTAATTCAATGCCATGTCTCAATACAACAGAGGAGTCTTATGCTAACATTAGTCCCTCCCAGATTGACTTCCTGGTTGATAGTGCTACAGGATCGTTGCGTATGACACTTGACTCTGTTGCTCCCCTAAAAAAGAAGAAAATTAAACAGAGGAGGTTAGCTCCATGGTATACTCCTCAAACCCGCAAATTAAAGCAAACTTCACGGAAAATAGAAAGGAAATGCCGTTCTACCAATTTGGAAGAATTTCGGTCCGCCTGGCAAGACAGTCTTAAAATATACAGGAAAGCCCTCCGCAGTGCCAGGGCAGCCTATTACTCTGCACTAATAGAGGAAAATAAGAACAATCCCAGGTTTCTCTTCAGCACTGTAGCCAGGCTGACAGAGAGCCATAATTCTGTTGAACCATGTATTCCTTTAGCTCTGAACAGTAATGACTTCATGAGCTTCTTTAATGATAAAATTCTATTAGAGACAGAATTCATCGACTCCTGCCGTTAACAGGTACTGTTTTGTCTTCAAACGCAGAAATCGTAGAAACTGTTACTCAGTCTGTCGCAGTTTTAGACTGTTTTACTCCTGTTGACCTTCACCAACTAATTTCAATAATTTCATCATCAAAATCATCTACCTGTATTTTAGATCCTATCCCGACTAAGCTGTTTAAAGAAGTATTACCTCTAATTGACTCTTCAGTTTTAGACATGATCAATCTCTCTTTATCAACAGGCTACGTACCACAGTCCTTTAAAATAGCTGTGATAAAACCGCTACTGAAAAAGCCTACTCTTGATCCAGGGGTTTTAGCCAACTATAGACCGATATCCAACCTTCCCTTTCTCTCAAAAACTCTTGAGAAAGCAGTTGCCAATCAGCTGTGCGACTTTCTAAACAATAATAGTTTATTCGAGGATTTCCAGTCAGGATTTAGAGTGCATCATAGCACAGAGACAGCACTGGTTAAAGTTACAAATGACCTTCTAATTGCATCTGATAAAGGATTTGTCTCTGTACTAGTCTTACTGGATCTTAGTGCTGCATTTGACACCATTGACCATGGCATCCTATTGCAGACACTGGAACATTTCATTGGCATTAAGGGAACTGCGCTAAGCTGGTTTAAATCCTACTTGTCAGATCGCTCTCAGTTTGTACGCGTTAATGACGACTCCTCTGTGCTCACTAAAGTCAGCTATGGAGTTCTGCAGGGTTCTGTGCTTGGACCAATTCGATTCAACTTATATATGCTTCCTTTAGGTAAGATTATCAGGAAGCACTCAATAAATTTTCATTGCTATGCAGATGATACCCAGCTATATTTATCAATGAAACCGGAAGAAACCAGTCAGTTAACTAGACTACAAGCATGTCTTCATGACATAAAGACCTGGATGACCTGCAATTTTCTGATGCTAAACTCGGACAAAACTGAAATTATAGTAGTAGGCCCTAAACATCTTAGAAAGTCACTTTCTGATGACATAGCAGTTATGGATGGCATTGCGCTGGCCTCCAGCACCACTGTAAAGAATCTGGGAGTTATCTTTGACCAAGACATGTCCTTTCACTCCCATGTAAAACAAATTTCAAGGACTGCCTTTTTTCACCTACGTAATATCGCAAAAATCAGGCATATTTTGTCTCAAAATGATGCAGAAAAACTAGTCCATGCATTCGTAACTTCCAGGCTGGATTATTGCAATTCTTTACTATCAGGCTGCCCAAATTCGTTGCTGAATATTCTCCAGTTGCTCCAGAACACTGCAGCACGTGTTCTGACAAAAACCAGGAAGCGAGATCATATTTCTCCAATACTCCCCACTTTGCACTGGCTCCCTGTAAAGTTTAGAATAGAGTTTAAAATTCTCCTCCTTACTTACAAAGCCATAAATGGCCAGGCACCTTCTTATCTTAAAGAGCTCATAGTACCTTATTGCCCTACTCGAACACTGCGTTCCCAGAATGCAGGTCTACTTATGGTTCCTAAAGTCTCAAAAAGCAGAACAGGAGTCAGAGCATTTAGCTATCAAGCTCCTCTCCTGTGGAACCATCTTCCAGTCTTTGTCCGGGAGGCAGACACTGTCTCTACATTTAAGAGTAGGCTTAAAACTTTCCTTTTTGATAAAGCTTATAGTTAGGGCGGGCTCAGGCTTGTCCTGGACCAGCCCCTAGTTATGCTGCTATAGGATTAGACTGTCGGGGGCATCCAAAGATACACCGAGCTCCTCTGTCCTTCTGTCCCTCTCCATCCGCACGCTCTCATGTCCTACCACGGCGTGTTACTAACTTAGCTCCTTCCCCGGAGTCTCTGTGCTTTGTCGTCTTGCAGGTTCCCATGGACAGTGGCTGAATCTGGATTGTGGATTGCAGCTGCGTCTCCTGCCTTGGCCCTGCCTGACATCCACTGCAACTGCTACTGCTGTTATTACATCCACTGTCACTGTTACTGTGACTGCATGTCTGTCTCTCTGTCTCTGTCTCTGTCTCTGTCTCTCTCTCTCTCTCTCTCTCTCTCTCTCTCTCTCTCTCTCTCTCTGACTGCATTTCTGTCTGTCTGTCTGTCTGTCTGTCTGTCTGTCTGTCTGTCTGTCTGTCTGTCTGTCTGTCTGTCTGTCTCACTCTCCCTCTCTTGCTCTTCCTCTCTCACCCAACCGGTCGAGGCAGATGGCCGCCCACCCAGAGTCTGGTTCTGCTCGAGGTTTCTGCCTGTTAAAAGGAAGTTTTTCCTCGCCACTGTCGCCAAGTGCTTGCTCATGGGGGAATTGTTGGTTTCTTTGTAGATAAAAGAGCTTGGTCTGTACCAGCTCTATATGGAAAGTGTCCTGAGACAACTTCTGTTGTGATTTGGCGCTATACAAATAAAATTGAATTGAATTGAATTGAACAGCTATCTTTTCTCTTTCATCAGACTGTAACGACCCCTGTCAGAACTATGTCACCGCCCACATTCATTCACGTTTGTCTCTGATACCACCCACAGTCATTCAATAATCCAATCTCCTTTTTCCACATAGCCTGCGCAGTTTTCAAAAAGATCGATAGGAAATAATACGAGAGACAACTGAGAGACGCCAGTGAGTCAGTGGCGCGAGAGCACACCTACTTACCGGGACTGCAGCTAGACTTTGGAATTGAAGCCAGTCGGTTGCAGACGGATCCTCTTTGTCAGAAGCAGCAGCAGCAAGAATAAATGAGGACTGAATACTTCCTTGGAGTTTCCTGGGAGTTGTTGGTGCCTGTTGAGCTAAGATCAACACGGTCTGACCGACACCAGTCCTGACCCTTTCTGACTGACTGACAGGTCCCTGGTATTGTGAGTAGTGTACATATTTGCCAAAATGGACTTTTGAATGTACTTGAGTTGCAGGGGAAAGAACACAGGATTGGACTGGACTGTGGGGAAACCGGGGCGGACTGTCACCTTGCGAGATTGAACTGGATACCATTGCCACACACATACATGCCTGTACATTGCTCACTGGTTGTTTAATACACTGTTGAATTGAGTTGTGGTCTGTGTTTATTGCGCGTTTTTTGTTTTGCTTGTGCCGGAAATCATTCAGTGTCTGCTTGTTTACCAGTTTTGTTTGGTTTGACCTACTTACTTTGATTCTAGTTTTTTATTTGTCAGACTTACTCTGACTGGCACCCCACCTCATTAAATCAGGTCAAATCCGCTACAAAAATGTCACCTCAGATTTCTGCATCCATTAACCCCTAGATTTTTGTCCAGCATTGGTAACAACCAACAATATAAAGCTTCAGCTACTCCTCTTTTGATGTACACTATGAAAATGGCCTCAGCAGAGGATAGGACTGAAGAATACCAGATGGAGGACATCACTGGATGGGATACTCTTTCACTGGACTCAAACATTAGGAGTGGAGTGGAAACAATCCACTAAACTCAGTCAGCTCCAAAAGAAGAAGAAGAAGAAGAAGAATTTCCTTTATTCGTCACATTTTTTTTTACACATAACATGCAGTTGAGGAGGAAACTGTACACGCCATGCATATGTGAAATTCCATCCCGCTATTTGACCCATCCATGGTCAGTCCTTCCTCCATGGCAGACCAGGAGTGGTGGGCTGCCAGTCGACCAGCGCCCGGGGGACCGGGTCATTCTTCAATAAACAGTAGACCCCAACAGTAGAATCACTAGTATGCATTACCTCACATTCCTTTGTGCAGGGTCTACAGGAGTTTGGCATCTCTGGAGAGAGCAGTGGCACTGTCATACCGCGACAGTTGAAAGTACCAGTAACTATAAGAACCTGGAGGTGCAACACTTTTGTAGACACAGGCTCCACATATACCTTGCTCAGTGAACATGTGTGGAATATTGTCAAAACACAGAAGTATACACTTACTCCATGGACTGGAGGTCCCCTCTATCTGGCAGATGGGGAACCCAGGAAGCCACTTGGTTGGGTGGAACTGGAACTGAGCCTACAGAACAAAATCTGGCTGGTGCCCATAATAATACTCAACACCAAATCCTGGCATTCCCTGCTCTGCTGGGTTTGGACTTTGCGTTCTTTACAGGTATGCAGCTTGATGTTGCAAGCAGAGCATACTGGTTTCATGAAGAAGAGGACAAAAGTCATTCTGTGCTGACCCCCCTCTGCTAGGGGAGGGGGAGACCAGCAACTATCTTGCTTTCTTTTCTGTGGAAGCTCCATCAGTCACAGCACTGTTACCTTGACAGACAGCTTTTGAAGATGTGGACGTAATCTTGAAGGCAGTCCAAGAGTCTCACCTGCACAAACATCAAAAACCTCAATTAAACAAACTGTTAAGCAGCAATACTGATGTATGTACAACAAAGGTGGGACGCACAAAGGTAATGAAACATCAGATCTGTCTCATCAATCCCCTGCCCATTCGACAGAAGCCATATCGGTTCTCTCCTGCTAAGCAGAAGGTGATGAAAGAACTTATTGAGGACATGCTCAAGGATGACATCATTGAACCCTCTTATTCTGCTTGGGCCTCCCCTGTGGTCCTGATTCCTCAGAAGGTTGGCAAGCCAAACCAAGCTGCAGAAAAACTAGTCTATGCATTTGTAACTTCCAGGTTGGATTACTTCAGTTCCTTACTATCAGACTGCCCAAATTCATGCTGAATATCCTCCAGTTGCTCCAAAACACTGCAGCATGTGTTCTGACAAAAACGAGGGATAGAGAGATCATATTTCTCGACGACACAAGTATATGTATTAAAATACTGTATAGTAATTTATGATAAAGCTAAATGTTACTAATATGATCAGAACTACAACAATTCACAGATTTTTCAATTCAAGAAAAATTTTGATAATTTCAACATTTGAGTGAACAATCCAGAAAATGATGAGCAAATTACACATACAATAATATAAGCAAACACACACTATTTAGACAAAATATCAGAAATTACGTACTCTCGTGTTTCTTTATCTTCTCAGATAAATGTTTCTTATCCCTTACTCCTGTAACAGTTCATGCTGTATCTGTCCCAGCCATTTTGAAGAGCAAACATGGGAAGCAATATAAAGCATTTACATGACTGCATCCAGCTAGCCAAGCCTTCCTGCTGTACCAATAACGAGAGAAGCCTCTTGTATAAACTTTACCTTTCTTGCTGGCTTGTTGGCTTATTTTGATGTTAGGCTGATCTGGGCCTCGCTGTTTTACTTTGAGTTTTTCCACCAATGTTCTCCTCTCAAATGAATTTTGGAGAAGAGCGTATATTTTCACTGTCCGCGTCATCCATCATTGTCATTGTCATCACAGATAACCAACGTACTCCCACAGGCACACTTGGCATCAGATTCCACAACGCTAATTGAATAAATTCCTGTTGCTATGTCGAATCTCTTGTCGGTAATTGGCTGCAGGAAACTATTTCCCCCCAAAATTCTAATCTATATTTTGTATATGACATGTCATTGCAAATTTAAACACACATGGTGTTCAAAATAAGTGATTATTGTTTATTTTCAAAATATTTATTTTAAAAATGAAAATCAAAAACACCGGGGGGGGGGGGGGGGCTGGTCGAGGCAGATGGCTGCCCACCCAGAGCCTGGTTCTGCACAATATGAATAAAATTGAATTGAGTTGAATAAAAGTGACAGCAAAGACTGTTGTAGCAGAATGTATTTTCATTTCATCAACATTCTTCTTCCTTGTCAAAACCTGTCGGCTTCATTACCCACAATGCAGTGCACATGTCGAGAGCTGAGTCAAAAATTCTGGTTTGTTATGCTAGTAGTGCTAATGTAGCCTCGAGCCTCGAGCCTTAAGCAGAGTTAAGGAGAGGACCACAGAGTTTGGTAAGGTCACATCAGACTTTATTCATATTCAGATTTAACAAATAATTCCCAACTGATGCTGACTGTAGTGATGTTTCACAGCTCCCACAGCTAAAGCTTTTTTTTTTTTGCAAAGAGTCAAAGTACAAGTTTAGCAAGGTGGTGAAAGAGGCTAATTGACTGTACTCTGAGAAGCTCCAACACCAGTTCTCAGCTAACAACACTGCGTCTGTCTGGAAAGGGCTCAGCAGATCACCAACTACAAGCCTAAAGCCCCCCACTCCATCAACGATCGACACCTAGCCAATAACCTGAACGAGTTCTAATGCCGCTTTGAAAGACAAAGGGACAGTCCAGCAACCATCCCCCACGACACCTCGCAACAGCTCCAGCTCCAGTCACCTCCACCAATGCCCACCCTAAAGGTACTCCGCAGGAACCTACGCTAGGATCTTGTTCGTGGATTTCAGCTCTGCCTTTAACACCATCATCCCAACCCTGCTTCAGGAAAAGCTCTCCCAGCTGAGCATGCCTGACTCCACCTGCAGGTGAATTACAGACTTCCTGTCTGTAACAGTGCGTGAAGCTGGGAAAACACATCTCCGACGCTAAGACCATCAGCACCGGATCCTCTCAGGGCTGTGTTCTTTCTCCTCTGCTCTTCTCCCTGTACACGAACAGCTGCACCTCCAGTCACCAGTCTGTCAAGCTCCTGAAGTTTGCGGACGACACCACCCTCATTGGACTCATCTCTGAAGGCGACAAGTCCGCCAATTCAATTCAATTCAATTCAATTCAATTCAATTCAATTCAATTCAATTCAATTCAATTCAATTCAATTCAATTCAATTCAATTCAATTTGTATAGCGCCAAATCACAACAGAAGTTGTCTCAGGACACTTTCCATATAGAGCTGGTACAAACTAAGCTCTTTTATCTACAGAGAACCAACAATTCCCCCATGAGCAAGCACTTGGCGACAGTGGCGAGGAAAAACTTCCTTTTAACAGGCAGAAACCTCAGGCAAAACCAGACTCTGGGTGGGCAGCCATCTGCCTTGACCGGTTGGGTGAGAGAGGGAGAGCAAGAGAGAGAGAGTGAGACAGACACAGACAGACAGACATGCAGTCAGAGAGAGAGAGAGAGAGAGAGATTTGATTTTGATTTTTGAAACGGACTTCATTTCATCAGTTTTTCACCAACACAACATTTGCAAAAAATACAACCATCCTCAAAAACACTCAGACACACACACACACACATACACACACACACACACACACACACACACACACACACACACACACACACACACACAAAATAATTAAATAAGTAACAAAAAAAAGAAAGCAAAACATAAATAAATAAATAAATAAATAAATAAATAAATAAATAAATAAATAAATAAATAAATAAATAAATAAATAAACAAACAAACAACTAAATAAAAACTCAAAAGAATAAGTGAGTCACATCATCTCCTGAATTGATCCACATCTTTCATTGCTCTGTAATAATTAAAGTCAATCGTTATTCTGGCCTTCACCATCCTGGTGAACAACAGCTCAACATCAACGTCTACTGAATTATCAATCTTTTTCTTCCTGCTGATGTAAATGGACATCTTTTCATCCAAGATGAAATTCATCAGTTGACATTTGTGTTTCTCAGACTTTTTGTACTTAAAACCCAGAATGAAGCTCTGCTTGGAGAAACCTTCTCCCAACTTTCTGAACAGGCTTTCTAACAGTTCAAACAGAGGCACAAGGCGAGGACACTCTGATTAACAGTGGAACACTGTCTCTCTGCTGGGACAAAAAGGACACCTGTTACTCAGACCTGGATCAATGACACAGAGAAAAGCATTGACTGCCACTATCCCGTGTAAAATTCTCCACTGTAGATCTGCCACCTTCTTTGTCAGTGGAGCCTTGTATAAAACCCTCCAAGCTGGCTTGACGTCGTCTCCCAGGCCCAGGTGACCTCACCAAGGTGTGTCAACCCGATCCTGCAGTTTACTTTTGTTAAGACATTTAACCATCATTTTGTACAGTTTTTTACCGTTTAGCTCCTCCAAGTTTAAAAAAGTTCGACATTTTTCATCTAAAAAAGCACCAGCACAATTTTCAAATCTGGGACGAACACATAGAGAAGGAAAAGGATCGTCTGTGTGAGGCACAATAAAACCTTCGCTGTATTCTCTCAGCAGCGTCCATTCATGTCCCGTCAGATGGTGTCTCCAGTGCTCCAGCAGCTTGCTGGTCATCCTCAAGGATCTCACCCCCAGGCCAGCTGCTAGAGCAGCTGCATTGTCCAGTGAAGGTCCAGCTATGGACACCACCGATCCAAGGGTCAGAATCCCTGCTCTGCAGCATAAGTCTGTGACGGCTGGTCCCGCCCAGGAGGGGGTGTCCAAACGTCCACCATGTTCCACCGGCTCCTGCAGCAGCCAGTGTAAAGTAAAAGTAAAGTGTAAATAAAACGTTTAAAAAACTCACTCTGTCAATGCTCCAAACTGGAGCATAAACAAGAATAAAAACCATGTTGACATTTTCGTACTGTGCTTTTACTTTTAAAATGTGACCACACATGATCTCCTCCACCTCCACAGAACAGGGAGTGAAGCCCCTCGAGAACAGCAGCCCGACTCCACCACTGTTGGACAGTTTGTGGCTGAGAAAGACTTGTCCAGGCCACTCCTTCCTCCACTCCCTTTCATTCACAGTGTCACTGTGGGTCTCCTGCACAAACACCACATCTAGTTTTTTGATTTCAAACAGTTTGAACAGGGAAGCTCTTTTCGCAGCACTTCTGGCTCCATTGATGTTCAATGAACCAAGAGTTAAATCACACATGATGAAGGAAAAGGCTGTCACAGCAACTAAAACACATACCAGCAGTATGTGGACAGACATCTTTGATTTGTTCATCTTCTTCAATGAGCAGAGCTCTGATTCTGGTCACCATCTTCTTCAGCCGGTAAACCTCTTGCTCACTGAAGGCATCGCTTTCCTTCCTCAGCTCACAGACCTGACAAAACCTCTTAGATCTGGAAAAACCAGTTCAGGTTTAACTGCTCTTTGGCCTTTAGTTTCAACCAGGAATCTTTTAATTTTCTCTAGAGGATAGGACACTGTCTCGTCCTCCTGTGAGGGTGTCCATTCACATGCATCCTCATTGTCAGACAGCTCCTCCATCGCTCTCTTGGTCTTAGCTCCACTCTGTCCTTTGTCACTGCAGTTCTTTCTTTTACCAGAATTATTAGAAGGACTTATTACATCAGACAGGTCTGCCTCCATCAGCACCTCACTGATCACACTGTCAACGTTATGACTGCAGCTTCCTTTGTTTCTGTTCTCTTTCTTCTTATCTGCTTTCTCACTGGTCTGGGCATTTCCTTTGTTTTCTATTGCGTTTCCATTCTCGTTTTCACCCTGCACATTCTGCTCCCTGTCCTGCACGTCTACCACTATCTCTTTTGTTTTCTAACAAGATCTTAGTTCGCCCAGCGAGTCTGACTCGGGCAGCGCATCAACCGAGGCCGAGCGGTCCGCGGGTCGCCCCGCGGCCACCCGGCCGCCCGCCATACCCGCGTCCCGCTCGGCGGTCCGGTCGGCCACCGAAGCCGCAGCCCGCTCCACGGGCGGCACCGCCGACGCGACGCGCTCCCCGGCCTCAGGGCAGGACCGCGCCAAGTGTCCCTCAGCACCGCAACCAAAACATTTCATACTTTGTGACGAAGCAAACACGACGTAGCCGAACCCTTCCACCTTAAGGCTGAAGGTTAGGTTCAGCTCCTTCGTGTTGTCCTTCAGGATCATGAAGACTTGTCTTCTGTGACAAACTACGTGCTTCAGCTTGGGAGACTTACAGCCCAGCAGGACCATCTTAATGGGGGACACTAGCTGTCCATAGCGCGACAGCTCTTTAACCAAGTCTTCATTTTTAATAAACGGAGGCGCGTTTGAAATAATTATCTTCTTTGCTGGACTAACCAGCGGGAGCACGGGGGTGAAAGTGTCACGGATCACAACGCCATGTTCAACCAGTTTTTCCACTTTCGAAACATCGTCTAGAAAGATGACGATGGCGCTGTTCATGCGAGAGGCAGATTTGACGCTCTCATAGCCCACAACCTCTCCAACACCACAGCCGGCCTCCTCCACTGAACAGCCGACAGTCGTTGATATCTTCACCGCATGTCGGCGGGTCAGCTTCTCCAGCTCCACCTGACTACTGACAACGGGCATGGTGCCCGACTGCCAGCCAACCCACATTCAAAAGCCAAAACAGAAAGAAAAATAGCAAAGTTAGAAAACTCACTGACTTCTTCCACTCACTTCCACGTTCACGCATGCGCTCAGAGAGAGAGAGAGAGAGAGAGAGAGAGAGAGACATGCAGTCACAGTAACAGTGACAGTGGATGTAATAATAGCAGTTGCAGTGGATGTCAGGCAGGGCCAAGGCAGGAGACGCAGCTGCAATCCACAATCCAGATTCAGCCACTGTGTAACCTGCAAGACGACCAAGCACAGAGACTCCGGGGAAGGAGCTAAGTTAGTAACACGCTGTGGTAGGACATGAAAGCATGCAGATGGAGAGGGACAGAAGGACAGAGGAGCTCGGTGTATCTTTGGAGGTCCCCCGACAGTCTAATCCTATAGCAGCATAACTAGGGGCTGGTCCAGGACCAGCCTGAGCCAGCCCTGACTATAAGCTTTATCAAAAAGGAAAGTTTTAAGCCTACTCTTAAATGTAGAGACAGTGTCTGCCTCCCGGACAAAGACTGGAAGATGGTTCCACAGGAGAGGAGCTTGATAGCTAAATGCTCTGACTTCTGTTCTGCTTTTTGAGACTTTAGGAACCATAAGTAGACCTGCATTCTGGGAACGCAGTGTTCGAGTAGGGCAATAAGGTACTATGAGCTCTTTAAGATAAGAAGGTGCCTGGCCATTGATGGTTTTGTAAGTAAGGAGGAGAATTTTAAATTCTATTCTAAACTTTACAGGGAGCCAGTGCAGAGTGGCTAGTAATAGGGAAATATGATCTCTCTTCCTGGTTTTTGTCAGAACACGTGCTGCAGCGTTCTGGAGCAACTGGAGAATATTCATCAACGAATTTGGGCAGCCTGATAGTAAAGAATTGCAATAATCCAGCCTGGAAGTTACGAATGCATGGACTAAAGGTGGGAGGTTGACCATCCGGTGACCTGGTGCAACCAGAACAACCTAGAGCTCAACACTCTAAAGACAGTGGAGATGGTTGTGGACTACAGGAAGAACTCAGCCTCATCTGCCCCCATCACCCTCTGTGACTCCACTATTGACACTGTGGAGAACTATCATCTCCCAGGACCTCAAGTGAGAGCCGAACATCAGCTCCCTCATCAAGAAAGCACAGCAGAGGATGTACTTGCTATGGCAGCTGAAGAAATTCAATCTGCCAAAGACAGTGACAGTGCACTTCTATACAGCCATCATTGAGTCCATCCTCAGCTCCTCCATCACTATCTGGTAGGCTGCTGCCACCGCCAAGTGGACAGACTGGGGCAGACTGCAGCGTGTCATTAGGTCTGCAGAGAAGGTGATCTCCCATCTCCTCGGGACCTGTACGCCTCCAGGACCCTGAGGCGTGCAGGAAAGATTGTGGCTGATCCCTCCCACCCCGGACACAAACTCTTTGAGACACCCCCCTCTGGCAGGAGGCTGCGGTCCATCAGGACCAAAACCTCAGGCCACAAGAACACTTTTTTCCCGTCTGCTATCAGCCTTATCAACAAGGCCCAGACCCCCCCCGACACTCTTCACACTTCACCTCTGCCTCATCTTGTCACACTGACAATGTCATAACTCTATGCATTACATTAACGCTCAGCTTGGACTTCTTTCTGAAAAAAACTTGTTTCTGGAAAAAAAATAGACTTGTGTATATATATATTTATATTGTTATTTTTTAATTAGTTATTGTTAGTTTGTAATTCTTTAATAGCTTATTTTTAGTAGATGTGTCATGCACCAACTTCACCAAAACAAATTCCTCGTATGTGTAAAATCATACATCAATAAAGCTTTTCTGATTCTGATTCTGATTCTGATTCTGATTCTATTTTTCCCATATGTAGTAGTGCTCCTTAACACCTGGAAACAGCGTGTGATGTGTAAAATTGATGTAGATCCACCTTAGATAAATTTGAGTTTTACCCCAACTGGAATATTACACTGCTGGATGGTAGTATTCCAGCTGACCTGATGGGTATTGTTAAGAGGATATATGCATTATTCATACAGAGTGGAAGGAACATGGGCCCACAGTTCATTCTTATCTGAAGGTCCCATAGGTTAATCTGGCCCTAACCACTCGTATTGTACAGAGTTTTGGAAATAATAGCCCAGTGATATGAGGTATATTCAGAAGCATGTTTCTGGCGCAACATCACTTTGCTGACTTTGCTGTCTGGGGATTTTATTAACAAGAGGAAACTCAATACTTGGATCAAATGTACAGTAATATTTTTTTTATTTTGCACTGTTGCACCTACATGAACCAAGACAGCAGGTGCACTTGGAGGTGCCCACTCAGTATGGCCACCCAAGACCTACCACCTAGCATTTGCTGTTGCACTTGCATGATTAAAATAGAGCCAGAGTGCTTATATCTGCTCTGAATGGCCACATTTGAAGAGCTGTACAATGAAATGCAAGCTGTAGTCCCTTTATGCTACACATAAACAAAAGGAAACAAAACAAAAAAAATGTATTCGTGGTGTAGTGTGGAGGATGAATTGAGGTCTTTCACAGCCTGGGGAAAAAAAGCAGCTCTGTAGTCTGGTGGTATGGCAGCGGACACTTTGTCACTTACTAGATCCCAGCAGGGTGAACAGTCTGTGTGAAGGGTAGGTTTTCCTTTGACTTCATTAGTTGATAACAAGTTCACAGTGATTAGCATTCCAAAATATAAAATGCAGACTTTTTGAAATAACAGCAGGGGTGCATACATAACCAGTGTCCATGGTGTGCTTCTGGCTAGGGACATTTGTTGCATTTCATGCCCCTCACTCGTTACATGTATCCTGTCTCTGCGCATGTTGAAGTATTAAATAAAGGCAAAAATACTAAAAAAAAATCTTTAAAAAGTGTTTGTGAGTTTGAAAGACAGTGAGAAAGAGAGACAGATTGAAAATAGTCAAACTGTTGCTCCAAATAATTACCCTCTTCCTGCTCTCTGTATCTCTGTCTGTCTCTCTTCCTCCCTCCCTCTCTGTCTCTCTCTTTCTGCCTTCTCTCTCTCCTTCCCTCTCTCTCTCTCTCTCTCTCTCTCTCTCTCTCTCTCTCTCTCTCTCTCTCTCTCTCTCTCTCTATGTCTGTCCCCCCAGCCTCTTTCTCTCCCCCCTCTCTCTGTCTCTCTCCCTCCCTCCCTCCTTCCCTCCCTCTCTTTGTGTGTGTGTCTCTCTCTCCCTCCCTCTCTCTGTCTGTGTTTCTTTCTCCCTCTGTCTGTCTGTCTGTCTGTCTGTCTGTCTGTCTGTCTGTCTGTCTGTCTGTCTGTCTGTCTGTCTGTCCCTATCTCTCTCAGCAGTGTAATAAGTTCCACATGTTATTTCAGTTTGCCGTCCAGTCCAGTCAGCTGCCTGATGCAGAAAAAGTCCAAATTTAGAAGAAATATGAAAATTGTCAACGTTTTTTCATTCTCAGAGGAAAACATGCCCCCCACCACACACACACACACACACACACACACACACACACACACACACACACACACACACACACACACACACACACACACACACGCTTCTCACTTCATATTCCTTTGTTTCTTAGCTTCTGCTTCCTTTTACTTCTCCTCATCAACTTCTACCTCTACCCCTGTCTTTCCCTGTTTCTGACCGTCGCCTCTCTCATCCCCTCCTTTTCTCCATTTATCCCTCTATCCTGTGCCTCCATCTCTCCCAGACAGACTCAACAGGTCATTAGTTGAAGCTTCATGGTGCCATCAGTCATGTTTAGAGGGGGCATTCCCTGGTGTAAGGCCCACCCCCAAGTGACCATACAAGGTAACAGTAGAATTCATGGCTTGGCAGTCCATCTGCTTCATAAGAAAGACACACAGAGAGAGAGGAGAGGGTGTTCCACTCTGATGAACAATCCAGTTTTAGTCTGATTTGAACTTCAGCTGACTGTGAAATACTGAAGCTGTGAAAGACTGAACTTTTGAAAGATGGCAAACCTGCTCCAAGACATGGAGATGACAAGCAGTGGAGTCCTCATCAATCCAGGAGTGAGGGAGCCTGCCAGGTGCTGAAGATGACAGCTCCAGCAGCACCTCAGCTGACCTGCAGCAGAGAATTCAGTAAGGTATGATTAGCTTACCAGTTCTTTCCAATGTTTTTGTGATCGTGCTATGAATCATGTTAACGTTACATCACTGTCATTATCTTTCAAAGCAAGCCATTTTTTATTTTTATTTTTTATGTGTTTTTGTCATCTAGGCAGCCTGGCAGCCACTCAAACTTGCTCAATTTAGGTCAATGAACATAATGTCATCATGCTTGGGTGCTGTCAAAATAAGGTTTTTGATTTATTCCTTAGAGCGCTACTCAACAGCACTACAACACCAAGAAACCGTATTTCGATCTCCACTGACGAGTCTCCACACTGTGAGATTTTTGACAGTTATGACCAAAATAGTGAAATATTTTGGTGTCACTCTGAAACAGTGGCCCCAGAACTCAGTCAAATGTATCCACTGATGGATAAATTAGCAGTTTGGACAGTATCAGAAAATTAGGACAAACTCTCACAACTGCTGCTACAACCCAGGTGTAAAAGACAGCCAATTGCAATACTGCATAAAATGAGAGAGATGTGCTCACCAGTGGCAACGTTGTAAGTGTCCATAGACATATACCACAGCGGTATGAAAATATTTATGCTATATGCCATTTTGGGGGGGAAAAGATTTTTTTTCTGCTTTTACAAGTGAATGAAGCCAGGTAATGATCCTTCACATCTTATTTATTCTAACATTCATTTCATAATCTGACATGCCTCAAAATTTTTATCTTAGAATCTGAGACAGACCCTTTTTAGTTTTTAGCCTGCAGTGAACCTGTAGGATTGTTGTTAGCACACAGTGTGTAGGCACCTTGAGATGATCAAGCAAGTTTTAAGTTGTTTTATAACATAGTAGATTGAGTGCCAACCAAAACAAACGTGGAGCGTCAGAAAAATGCAATCAGAAATCTAACACACTATGGTTTGCTTTGATAAATACTCAGTCATCATGTCAAGTATATGTGACAAAGAAAAAAGTCTGGTATGGTTCTTAAACGTTTGTTGAGACCCAGTCACTGCTTTGTTCCTCTTGTCTGGTTGAAGGTTTGTTACTGAGTCAAATTAGCTGCCGCAGTAGTTACTGAAAATGTAGCAGGTCTGTAAATGTAAAGCACTCTGGGTCAGTTCACTCATTTTAGAGTTTCATTTGCTCTTACTGTACCTGCCTGGGTTGGATTTAGGATTTCTTTTCCATCCAACTTTGCAAATTGACCTCAGTTGGAGGCAGGGGGATTCTGTGAAAAAGTCCAACCTAATCTAGTTACACATCCTGGGTAAGATTGGGGTGGGATACTGTCCTTAAATGGTAAAAACTGAGCAACTATCTGATGCAAAACCCTCCTGCAGTATGGCTGACATGACTCTCACACACAACATTTCATTTCACACAGCAGGCCAGCATCAATAACCGGACCAAATCTACACCATGGACAGCATGTACAATAAGCAGAGGGTGTTAAATCAAGAAGGGGTGAAAGAAATGGACAAGGTAGGAAGACCACATGTACACACACACACACACACACACACACACACACACACACACACACACACACACACACACACACTGTCCACACACGTCTTTTTATATTTGTGGGGACCTGAATTGACATTATGCATTCCCTAGTGCCTAACTTTAACCATCACAACTAAATGCCTAGTACAAAACCTTATTCTAAACTAAACATAATTTTAATCTGTATCTTAAAACTTAACATTCAAACTAATTAGTGTTATTATTATTATTTGGTCTTTTAATGATTATTTCTTGCTTATATACACACCACACCACACCACACACACACAAACACATACAGGCAAAGAACAAGTTTTAAATGCACTGCGCTAATTTTGTTTTAATTTATCAAATGTATTTATTTATTTTAATTGATTCTTGATGGTTTTGCAATATTGTTGTTGTGCCATTCATGCCCGTAAAGCAAACATTAATTTGAATTTGATGGTTTAAAACTGAAATTGGTTCTCAAAAAAAAAAAAAAAAAAAAAAAAGATAGCAGTACAAGCCCAAACACACATTTATTTGAACAGGACCAGGCTTTAGTGCAACAATGCATTTTTTAGTTTTTCCTTTGACTTTTAATGGAAACTTTTGCCCATGAGAATGTGTATGGAGGGAGGAGAGGAGGAAACGCTGTATTTATTTATAGAGCAGGCAAAAGTCTTAAGGGCACTGGGTTAGGAGGACTTTCACATAACCCCGTACACACACGCACTCACACACACACCCTCACACCAGTCCCCCTGGAACCAAGGGACCATGATTCCCAGGGTCAGCTTCACATGGGAGAAGAAGGGGGAGTAGGGTAAAGAGGAGGTGAGGCATATGGAAGGTGAGAGAAGTGAGAGGAAGGAGAAGAATGCAGGAAAAAGAGAGATTAATTCCTGAGGGCCAATTCACACAGAAAGCGTTTTTGGTATTCACAGTTTGCCTGTCTTGTGGAACAGATAGACTTTCAACTTAGATTTCAATCCCCGTACATGTGACCTTTACTTTCAAGTGTTTACAGTGTTTGTGCCTGCAATGTTCTTAAACTTTCTTCAGTGTCCTCCTTTTCTTGTTGTTGTCTTATAATTCAAGTTCTATGAAGTGGAGCCTCATTTCATTTCAGAACTGTGTGAAAATCACAGCTGTGTGAAAATGCAGTTTTTGAGTTACATAATCACAGGGAAAATCACGTCTGCTTTAGTGACTTCTTTTGCCAGTCACATTATGTGTGTCAGCAAACTACCTTACTGATCTCTGTGATCTATCAGCCAATGTAGGACCTAATGCAAAAAGCTCTTGAACTACAGTATTTCCAGCCCTTTTCCCTGCTGGCTGTACCTCCATATCAGTGATGTTGAAAGGGCTATGTAGTCTTTGATTTCTCCTGCATTGGATTTCTATATTCTAAATTTCTCAAAAAGGAACAGTGACTTGATAAGATCTTTGTCAAAGTAGCTGTGTTGGCATGTCTTCTGTCATTTTGGTTTTTAGAAGTCTGTGCAGAAAATGTTTTAATAAATGTACACAGTATATACTGTCATCCATTTTGGTATATGTCTGAGCTTTTCTTTTGTCAGCACCAGCCATATTTTAGACTGACATTTTCATGAGGCATCTCAACACATATGCTCTGTTTATAAAGGCTAGCCAAAACCACTCGAGTTGTCATTAGTATTAGTTTCTTATATTTCCTATTGTTATATATTATGCTGAATAAAAGACAAAACAATACGAGTTAACCATGTGAGGACAAAAATACAGAAGAATTCACCGCATTTTTTTGTAAATTAAGATGTGTTAGTTGTTCACCTTGTGTTTTTCAAATCAAGAAAACAAATTCGTGAGGTAGTGGGTCATCTGTTGATCATAAGGTTGGTAGTGCAATCCCCTCCCTCCTGTCCATATGTCAAAGTGTCCTTGGGCAAGACACTGAAGGCCAGCACCCTGTTTGGTAGCTCCCTGCTATTGGTGTGTGTAAGTGTGTGTTATGGGTGAATGAAGCAAAAAAAATACTAAGCTTAGCTTTAGTGATAGCAGGTCTGACAACCTGTGTGCTCTTTCAGCGCGCTTAGCTCTTTATAAAAACGTCCAGGCCAGTAGCTTAACCATTTTGGCTTGTGATCCTGTAAAAGTAAATAATGTCTACTTGTGACACTTCATTACAGGTTATGGCCTTACTATAGGCTATACAGAGTTGTGATCCTTTTCCTCCAGAAATTATTCTTTTTATGTAATGCAATCATATTACTTTCTTTCTTATTCTCTTGGTCATTTCGTGACTCCTCAGATTTTTCTTACTCTAAGACACTTTGGGCAATGGGTCCACCTAGGGCAATGGATCCCATGGTTGGTACAGGTTGGGAACACTCAAGGATTTCTTTTGGCACCATCTTAACACGTTTAAGCCCTGGGCTCCTTGTTTCCCATCCAGCATCCCCAAGTTCCTTTCAGCACTAAATTGTTTTCAAAATTCAATAAAACCTTACTAAAGCCCTTATGTTCTTTACTACACCACCACATGCCCATGTTTTAGCTGCTCTGACCAGGCTTCAGGGTTTGACTCAGTGTTCAGTTCAGCATTACCATTTTTGGTAAGTAATTTTAAGATCCACCATTACAGTGACTGTTATGTGTTATACTTGGTCTGTTGGTGTTTAGATCTGTATCCTGACAGTGTTTAGTTCTTCAGTCAGTCGGGTAGTAGACCTAACTCCACACATATCTGAGGTTGTCCTAGAGCTTTTAATTTTTAAAAATTTGATTTCACATTACACACACGTCACTTTCTCATCTCTCTCTCTCTCTCTCTCTCTCTCTCGATACATACATACATACATACATACGTGTGTGTGTGTATATACACACACACACACACACACACACATACATATACATACATATATATGTATATATATATATACACACACACACACACACACACACACACACACACACACACACACACACACACATACATCTATATGTGTGTGTGTGTGTGTGTGTGTGTGTGTGTGTGTGTGTGTGTGTGTGTGTGTGTGTGTGTGTGTGTGTGTGTCTACTGGAGAGACATTTAACATGACACACAGACAGAGTAAAAGAAAGAGGGCTTCCTGTGTGTGATTTACAGAGCCATGGGGGAAGAGAAAGAAAACCATATTAGGCAATGTTTGGCTCAATAGGAGAGATGGCTCTGACTGTTATCACAGCCTGTCTAAACACACACACACACACACACACACACACACACACACACACACACACACACACACACACACACACACACACACAGGCACGCTCATACAGACACATTCCCTCTCAGGGCTGGTAACCTGTAGTTAAACTGTGGCTATGAAGTTAGTCTGTACAAAGTGTAGAAATGTTTCGATTTATATGATGCTGATTTTATGGACTGGGGGACTTTTTAAGTGTCTTAAGCAGAGGACAAAATGCAAGAAAGACAAGAGGAAGAAGAAATACTCTCCAAACCTGAACATTGAGTTAATGAAACGCTATCAGATTGCTTCGTACAGGGATAATGTTTATGGTCTATCTCATTAGAGTTTTGCTCACATCTCTCACTCAACGAAAAACATCATAATGCTAGCAGTCATGGAAACTGATGAAAGCTGAGCTGAGCTTTTTCCCCTGTTAATAGGTCTATCAAATAGATTAAATAATAAATTTGCCAGCGTGAGAAAGCGAATACATATAACAACTATCAGCATGTGAATAAGCTACTGCTCAAATAGACCTGTGTTTTCAAATATTTTGTAGGCTGCTTTAAAGTATGGATTATAATTTATTCAACAGAAATGTTCATTCCATAAACTACTACTCATAATCACACCCCGTCCTAATAGAGACTAAATTCTATGATCACCCCTATCAGTTTCACTGTCCACTCTATGCCAGGTATCACTAAGAGTGCATTTTTTTTCTCTCTCTTTGACCAACCAATCACACCTTTTAAAAGTACCATACCTAGCAAAGAGGTAAAATATCTCGCCCCACTAAAATAAAAGTTTCAGGCCCTTCGTTGCTTTTCCTAAATCGCTCCTAAGCTAGGACTCCTTGCAAGAAATGTTTAGGCTATATTAGGAGCTCTCTGAGAGGACACTCAGAATGTTTGTGAATATTAGCCCCCGAGGATTGATGACACCTGCTAAGAAGTGGGTGCGGCACAGCAGAGGACAGTGGCATGACTCGGAACCGAGTGTTTTAGCCAAATCTACACTACAAGCCAAGCAAGTTTAAATCCATTCTAAGTGTCATTTATCTTAAGTCATAGGAAGCTTTACACCTTTAATTTATGTTGTAGTGAAGGTTACATAGAACTTATGTCTGAACTACATCCCTTACTTAACAATGAGAGGCCCAGCTTTGATAACTGTAATACCTTCAGGACTTAAATTATGCGAGACGTTGAAGCTGCAACAGGAATGAAGGAACACTGCAGGTTGCAGCACTTGTTTTCTGGTTAAAAACAAAAGGATGAGCATAATTTAAAAACACCATGTAAAAGTATCCTTACTCACATGACATGGCGCAGCAGGAAGGTTGCCGGTTCGATCCCCGGGTCAGGCAGGGCCTTTCTGTGTGAAGTTTGCATGTTCTTCCCGTGCATGCGTGGGTTCTCTCCGGGTACTCCGGCTTCCTCCCACAGACCAAAAAAAATGCTCATTAGGTTAATTGATGACTCTAAAATTGTCCGTAGGTGTGAGTGTGAGTATGAATGTTTGTCTGTCTTTGCATGTGGCCCTGCAATCGGCTGGCGACCGGTTCAGGGTGTACCCCGCCTCTCACCCATTGTAGCTGGGATAGGCTCCAGCCCCCCGCAACCCCAAAAGGGATAGGCGGTATAGATAATGGATGGATGGGAATGAAGGGAATTTCATTTGTGGTTTTCCATGCATCCAAAACCATTGCTGATTGGGTTGGTGTACTGTACTGTTGTACTTTGTTGTACTTTGAATGCCTTTCAATGCAGTGTAGTGCAGCTGTACATTGTTGTCTGTGGAAAGGGATATTATGTGAAAGTGTCCTCCATTGAGGAATCCAAAAATCTGAACATATTTGCAAATAATAGAAACTAATTGTTCTAAGGCAAAAGAATAAGAGCAAGCATGTCTGTGGATCATCTTGATCAAATATAGAGTATGAACTGAATATCTCTGATATGATCGGTCAGTAGACACAACAAAATGTGAATCAAGGCTGATGATGAAAATGGTGATGATTGTAACAGTGAAGAAAAGTGAAGAAATGGGGTGATGCCTTTCTCTCTCTCTCTCTCTCTCTCTCTCTCTCTCTCTCTCTCTCTCTCTCTCTCTCACACACACACACACACACACACACACACACACATACACATACACATAGCTGTGTTTCCATCACTTCACATTACTTCAAAGGATATTATGGAGGGAGAGAGAGAGAGAGAGAGAGAGAAACACACACACACACACACACACACACACACACACACACACACACACACACAGAGAGAGAGAGAGAGAGAGAGAGAGAGAGACTTCTTCTTAATATGGACTTATTGAGCCCGTACCAGAAGGACTGAGACAAGTAAAGCCCCCCTTTCTCTTTCAGCTGCCTTTTAACTGAGTCTATTCCAACTGTGACTAGAAAAGGGAATGTATGTAGCCAGCTGGAAGGAGGAGGTAGGGGTGGGGTGGGATGGTAAGAGGGAATGTTTATCCAAAGCAGCAATCCCATTTTCCATGATCTCCAAAATAAAAGGCTGGCTGACAAGCCTTATATGGGCACACTGGGAGTTTCCAGCCAAGTAGTCAAAGCATTCCTGGAAAACAACCCTCTCCCTCAGTCTCTTTATGTCTCTGTCTGTCTCTTCTCTCTCCTTGATATATCAAGATCTCAGTTAAGTGACCGTTTGAGTGTCAGTGCTGGTGCCAAGAGGAAATTAAAAGTCCACGAGAACATTGTTATCATGTTGTTTATTTTAAATGTATACAATACAAGCTTTGCTCACAGTGCTCTTTCATCAGGTGTTGCTGTTAAGATAATGGAGATCAAAGATGGTGAACCAACTGTAGGGGTTAAGAGAGACAACTTCAAGCTTCTATGAAGTGTTAGATAAGTAATAAGTTGTTACAGCCAGCAAGTATTACAAAAAGCAAAAACAGTGGCATAAAAGGGTCAAGATAAAAGTGTAGGATACAGAATAGAAAAACAACTATGTATATGCACATTTGTACAGATTATAAAAACACTAAATGCCATAAAAATCCTACTGCCCATAAAAATACCATTGTCAATATTCTTATGAGGAAAAACTACCAATCACTATTATCATTATCGTCATTATGTTGTGTTGCATGTTGCATAGAAAGGACATTGAATTTCACAAGTATGTATATGCACAATGTATAGAGTTTCTTAAAGTACTGATGTCAATATGGATAACAAATAGTGTTATTGCACAGTTGAGAAACCAGACAAAATGGATAATGTGAGCGTGAATTAGCATTGATAACAGTAGTGCAAAAGAAAAGCAGGTTTATGATGTAGAACTGAATCGATTGATTGAAGACAGCATCAACACAGTGCTACATTACATGATGCTGGCGTTCAACAGTCTGACAGCTGTTGAGATGGACCTGGAGTAGCGTTCTTTCTTTCTTACAGACTGGGCACAGCAGTCTCTGCACTGTCTCATGCAGGGGCTGGGATGGGTCGTCCATGATCAATGTCAGCCTGGCTAACATCCTCCTCTCACCCACCTCCTTGATGGTGTCCAGAGGACAGTCCAGGACAGAGCCAGCTCTCCTGACCAGTTTGTAAAGCCTTGTCTTGTCCCTCTCTGAGCTTCCACAACCCCAGCAAACCACTGCATAGAAAACTGCAGATGTCACCACAGAGTCATAAAATGTTTTTAACAGTGTCCTACATACTCCAAAGGACCTCAGTCTTCTAAGCAGGTGCTGACAATTTTGGCCCCTCCTGTACAGTCCAGTTTGTTGTTAAGGTGAGTACCCAGGTATTTGTAATCCCCCACGATCTCAATGTCCAAGCCCTGGATGTCCACTGGTGTAGTCTGTGGTACCTTCCTTCAGATATCAATCATCATCTCCTTTGTCTTGCTGACATTTAGGTGCAGGCGGTTCAGTCCACACCAGTCTACAAAGTTGGTTAAATGCAGGGTCTCCAAATTAACTGATATACCAACATCAATCAATAAAATGTTCCAGAACAGCTTAAATGATTCTTGTCATAGATTCTTCTAGTCTTTGGAAGTCTACTTTGGAAGAGCAGTATTCTTCAGAGAGATATTCTATCAGTTGATGTTTTTATGGAGGTGGTAGTATGGAGTGTACCTTTCAACGAGCCCTTCCTTCAACAATTTGTTCTTTGGGCTGTGCAATTAAAATGAAATTGGGCTTAAGATATTTGATGTTTGCTAATAGTTGGTATAAAAGTGGCATTTGAGTTAGTATTTAATCAGAATCAGAATCAGAATACCTTTTTTGGTCCCCCAGAAGGGAAATCGCCTTTAAGTTACATCCCGTCCAAGAAACATGAAAAAGACAGTGTTTACTTAGATGAGAAAAGAGGAGAACAAGAGGGAGGAAGAGGGAAAAAAAGGAAATGAATAAAATTAAAATGAATTTAAATGAATCAGTGTGTGTGTGTGTGTGTGTGTGTGTGTGCGTGTGCGTGTGTGTGTGTGTGTGTGTGTGTGTGTGTGTGTGTGTGTGTGTGTGTGTGTGCGTGCGTGCATGTGTGAATGGGTGAGTAAGGCAGAAATTGTGAAATGCTTTGTCTGTTAAGGTAGAAAACAGTTGGTGAATTTCATTCTTGTTTAACCTATTCCAAGTATAAGGAGCACTGGTTCCTGGGGAACAACTCCAGTTCTAAGCCAGAACAATTAATTTGAAATAATTATTGACAGCTTTTTTGATGGTGCAGCAAAGTGGAGCAAACTCCACATAGAAGGGGCCCAGCTCTCAATCAAAACAAATCATTCTGCACTTGAGATTTCAGTGTACAGGAACACAGTGGTAAGTTATTTAAGTGGTCAAGTGAGGACAGACTCATTGTCGGACAACAGTGAGCAGATAAAGGTCATCCCGCAGTCAAAATTCTGGCGCATTACAGCAACTTCGACAAAAAATTTGGTTACTCTGGATAATCCATGGAAACTAGGTGAACTGGCTGTTGAAGGTCTGACTGAATTTAGGCAACTATAGGGTCTGTGGGAAAGGAAAGGATAGTAGAAGATGTGATGTGAGCCCTAGCTTCAAGTATCAACATCATATGTCCTGTACCACCATCTACCACCTCAACCTCTATAGCTTTACTCTTTTCCACTGTAAGATCACAATTCTCCTTGCTTTGTTTCTGAACATCACATGAAAAATCTTTGGGTAATAAAAGCTGTATGACCAAAGTAACTGTGTCATTTTTCTGGATCTCATGTTAAATGTAAAGTTGGAACCTAATCAAAATAAGCAGTGCCTCAGCTCTACAGCTTTAGGTAAACAAACACAGTGGAGCAAGGAGATTTACTTCTGAAATATAGTGGAGGAGAAGCAGAAAGTCTCTTAACATGGAAACAGTCAAGTAAAGCAGAGAGCCAATGGTAAGAAACAGCGTGTTTGGTCTGTTAAATAAGCTTGTGTGTGCATGTGGGGGTGTGTGTATGCAGATGTCTGCTGCTGCAATGTCTCTCTTTTAACAAAGTGTGTTGTGTTTCAGATATCAGAGAGAACGTTGGAGAGGTGAGTGTCATGCAAACACAAAATCATTTTAATACCTTTATTTTTGTGTGTGAGGAGCATGTAGCAGGACAGGAAGGTGGTATTATGTAAGTCTACTGGGGTTTTAAGTAATCCCCCCCAGTGTTTTTTTTGTGTGTGAATCTTATTGATGCATTTTTACTCAGCTTTCATCATTAAGCTAGCTTTAACTGTCAGTTAACTTCATTGTGATTTTCATCAGCTAAGTTTCTGTGGTTTGGGGATGCTCTAAAAACTAAAAAGATGAGCTAAAATCATTAACTTTTGTATGAAGTTTCTTTGTCAACTGTAAAGACTTTATACAATGCACATGTTGTTAAAAATAGAAATCTGTGCAGCAGATTAATGGACACGGTATCAACATTGTGTTTTTCTCTGGTCGACTTCCTGATCCATTACTGTGGCCCATGGTGCAGTGCTGCATCTCTGGTCAGTTGGTAGTCTGAGATGAAGCACTGTAGCTCGGGACAGAGGACAGAAATTCCCGTCTGAACAGCGACCAGCGGAGAGAATTATTTGAAACACAGGGTCAGAGGACAGGAGGGACACTACACTCACAAACACCTATTTGATCACAATCAGCCAGGATTTTAGGTGAGACTAGTCAATTTGAGTTTGTGTAAAGGGTTGAAATGCATGTTAAAATCGGCCAGAGGCCAATGACATTATGATAATGGAAACGTGAGAGGTAGAGCAGGTACTGCTCACTGTCCACAGTATAAGATTAGCATTATATCCTTGTGCTGTTTAACACAAACAAAAACTCTAATTCAAACAATGTCATTACTACAGAGGTATTTATGGTTTTTAAACAGTGATTAAAGTGGAATCTATAGGCTCAATTTAACGCAGACACCTATCATAATTACGGTGTTAGTTATTGTATAATTATATTATTGTAAAGTTCACATTTTTCTTATCTTTATGTATTGTTGAAGACACATTTCAAAAACTAAAAACAAAGATGAAATAAAGTATATGGCAGAAGAGGGACAGGCAGCGAACACAGGGAGAGAGAACAAAGAGTAGAGAGCAGACAGAAATGAACAAAAACAATGTAATGTTGGCAGAGAGACAAGAGGAGAGAGCAGGTTGAGAGAAATGGAGACTGAAAGAAAGAACACAGGAGAAACAGAGGGAGAAGAGGGAGAGAGACAAAATTAATGTATTTAGAAATCAAATCAAAATAGTTTTGCATGTCCCTGAAGCCCCCTAACAAGATCAGTTACTGGACTGGTGAATCGATGGAAAAAAAAAAAGAATAGAAAATTAATTTCTATTAAGAAATTACTATCAAATCCTACATAAGATTTTTCAGATGGTTGAAGTTTACCACATGTCAGTCAATCAATCAATCATGACCTGCATCCGATTACATGATTTAGGTGTCTAGACATGATATGACCGGAGAAGATGTGACAGTTTCAAAGCTTGTAATGTGCTGTCTTTCAATGGGAAGTATGGAAACCATAGAAGGACTTCTGCTTGTGACGAATTGAATCCATTGGTGCTGATCTGATGGTGGATGGATCACATCAGAAGAGGAAGAGCTCATTGACATATTGTTTTTCTTCTCCTCTCTCCTGGGGTCCAGTTTTCCCAGGAATCCCTTGACCTATCAGAAAGGGGGATTCCTGGAAATACTGTTCTTGGGGGCGGGGCTTATCAGCAGTTCCATGCATGAGTGATGTGTGAAGTAATGTTCTAGTTTTATATTGAATGAGTTTTGACTACATTTAGTGTTTAGACACAAGTGAAACACGTAATTATTGTTTCAGTCCAGTTCAAAGTGATATGTGACCCAGGTGACCCATGTGTAACCCAGGAGTTTTAATTGGTCCCTCTGTCCTTCCTCATTATTGAGGGGCAACTATGTGAAGAATCTGTGTAAAATATATGATTCTTGAAAAATTGATTAACAGGATTTCTGGCACAGAAGAGTTGAGAAGTAAAAAAGCAGAAGTAAAAGCAAACAATGTAAAAAACTGTACATATATATATATATGTGTGTGTGTGTGTGTCTATTCTTGTTAGGAGCACTTGTAATGAAAACAATTTCCCTCGGGCATCAATAAAGTATTCTGATTCTGATTCAGATCCTGCGAACACAAAATCACAGAATTATGATGTATGAACAAAAGATGGTGCTGTTGTAGCATGTAGCTGCAAAAAGGCTTTTATTAAGGGAAACACAGGAACAAAATGGCCTTCTTCCTAATACAGGAAGTCAACATCCTATATTTTGACATGCAGAATGTATCTTTATGGAATGTTCTCAGCTATCAACCTGCTGATAGTGTACCATGCTTTCATGTTATGAGATTTCTCCATCTAACATCAGTAAAGCACAGATTGCTTCTCTTACTGCTGTTTGATATTAATGTTTGAGAGACCTACAGAGTCCTACAGAAAGACTTCTGTCTTTCCTTTTCTGGTCTATATGACAACAGGTGTAGCAGTCACATACACAGATCAAATTGATGTTGAAGGCTTTTCTTGGGTACGAATGACTTCTCTAAGGACTTGGCTTACACGTGTATGTTCAGGGTAACTGGATTCAAAACACCTGTTCAATATAGTAATATGTAAGACATATGGATTGGACTTGATCCTTAGGAATGCAGTCTACTGAAATGCCTGCAGAAGTCTTTGGAACGTAAACTAGTTCTGAATATGTTGCTTTCTCCCTATTTGAAAAAAAAAACAACAACAATTCTGTCTAACATTTGTGACTCAGTCAGTGTGAAGAAAAGGGACAAGAAAACATCATGGTTGACACACAAAAGATCTGAATTCCAGATACACTAGAGGAGAAATGCACAAATACAATGGAGTACCCATTGCATTGCATTGCGTCACAACACGCAGAGCAGCACAGAGATGCAAAGGTTCAACACGTTGAATAAATGCAGCGGCCTTTGAACAGTAGCAGACCTAGCCATCTACTACCCTGGAATAGTGTGCATTACCAGTGCCACTCAAAGTCATAGACACCACCTGCTCTGTAAAATATACAAGAGCTGCTGGGTCTTAAAAAACATTTCCTAACGTGCTTATTGTTATTCACTGAGGTAAACATGTCCAAACCGCCATG